>NC_044035.1:212415478-212763356 GCF_901765095.1 Microcaecilia unicolor | reverse complement strand
ACTTTTTTTGATGCTCTTACTCTTTGGCTGGCTGGTTTCTTGGAATTTGTTCGCCTCCACCCTTGTGTGTTGACTTTCATCTTTTGTGGAAGATGTGGACCCCTTTGACTTGCCATTTATGGGCCATGTTTCGGCAGATGCAGCTGCCTACTTCAGGGGTCACAAACACGCACTCTATGGAATGCAGCACTGTATGTAGGAGCTGGTGCAGTAGATGGATGTTAATCTGAAAATGTAAACTGCACACTGTTCTCAATGCGCAGTGTCAAGTGTAACAACATCAGAACACCACCGCAATCAAAGGAAACAGATTACGGTGGCGTTCTGATGTTCTTAACCTTGACACTGTGCATTCAGAACAGTGTCCAGTTTATATTTTGAGATTAACATCCATCTGTTGCACCAGCTCCTACATATATTGCTGCATTCCATAGAGTGCGTGTTTGTGACTCCTGAAGCAGGCATTTGCTGTTGTTTTGGGTGAATCAGTGTGGTGGCAATCTCCACATATAATAGACTGCCTATGCATGGTCCAACTGTAAAAAGTCTAAAGTTGTTCCAGTTGGATAAGCAGTGCCTTAAAAGGTGGAGGACTATATATATATATATATATATATATATATTTATTTATTTTTTTATTTTTTTATTTTTATTTATTTGATATATATTTAATTTATTTCAAAGCTTCCCATATGCAAATACAAATATCATGAAATAATAATTTAATATCAATAAAACAGCTTTAAAAATTAATGTAGTTGGTAGAGAAACAACAGTTATAAACTCAGTATTTTGTGCTCATTTTTCTATACAATACAGATGGCCAATTTTCAGTGAGGATATCCTGTTTCTTGATGGGTTCATCTTGACTGTTGTTGTAATCTGCCTTGGGAAGCATGGTGTTATAAATGCACTGAAATTAAATGGAAGTAAAATTAAACTCTCCTTTCGTTGTGGCACATGGAATCACATCTGCATCTGTTTTGTAGAAGTTTAAATTTTCAATGCACAAATGGATTTCAGGGACAAGTGGTTTTATGTAAAAAAATAAATATTTTGTTTCATGCAGATCTCTTATGTTTAAACATAACTAAATGGACTATAAGCCCCTAATGCAGTCCATTGGTTTTCTTATATTTTGTTCTTGTGATGACTTATACTGTGCCAAAACAGAAAACTCTTATTTCTATCTGGTCAATAATAAACCAGTGCTACAACTTTGGAGTGGGCTTAAGCTCAAAGTGAGGGAGCCAAAGCCCCCTCGCATTATGTCCCTGGGAGGAATAGATGCTGGATAGGGGGTGTAATAGAGTGAACCGAAACACTCTGTCTTACCCGTCCCTGCTGTCACTGGTGTAAATAAAATATTTTCTGGAATGGCTGTGGGACTGAGGTATGCCAGGGGGCGGAGCCATGAGGTAGAGTGGGCAGCGCCAAGGCAGAATGGGATGGGACTGGAACATGTACTAAAATCTCCCTCTCAAAAATCAGGACCCCTTGGCAGCTCTGTCACCCCAATCCGAGGTCTCCCTCCTTTCCCTGACTACCTTACATCATGTTCTTGTTGACAGGAGACCATCAGCACGGCAGCAATTCTGACACATTGCCTGTGACTGTCCCGATGCTATTCCTTTCTACCCCCTTCTGACAGAACTTCCTGTTTAGAACGCGGTGGCAGCAAAGGAACAGTGCCGGGACAGTCACAGGCAGAGTATCAGAATCACTGGTGCACTGAAGCCGCCAATGATCTCCTGTCAATAAAACATGATGTAAGGCAGACAGGAAAGGAAGGGAGACCTCAGATTGGAGTGGCAAGATGGGGGACCATGGGGGCCCCCTGGAGCTATTTTAAAGTGGGAGGAGGGGATGATGGAGGAAGAAATTATGGGCCTGGGAATATGAGAGGAAGAGAGAGATGGCAATGGGGTGGAGGGAAGGAAGAGAGAGGGAAAGATATTGGACTCAGGATATTGGTGGGGAGGGAGGGAGAGATGCTAGATGGGAGAGCAGTTGGGAAGAAAGAGAAAGATGTTGGACCCAGGGAAGGAGAGGCAGGTGTTGAACACTGTTAGGGGAGGAGGTAGGGAGAGATGCTGGCTTATGTGGGATTAGGGTGGAAGGGGAATAACAGTAGTAGGAAAAAGAGAGGGAGCAATGTTGGACCATGGAGGGAAGAGAGAGGAAAAGAGATGATTGACCATGGGGGGGGGGGGGGGGGGGGGGCTGGAGGATACAGAGATAGAACAGGAAGATGATAGGGGTATGGAGAAAAAGGTGTTAGGCCATGGTGGTGGTGGGGGGGATAGGGAGAGGAAATATTGGGCTCAAACAGTGGAGGGAGGGAGGGAGAAAGAAGGGAAATGGTGGAACTATGTGAGACAGGCCAAGAAGGGATGGCAAGATAATTAGTGAGAGGTAGATAGTGAATGCAGAGGAAGAAATGTAGTAATGGAGGGTAGATAAAAGATGGAAGGGAAAATCAGGCTGGGGAAGAAGTGATGGGAAATGGGACAGCCCAAAGTGTGGGGGACACAGACACCCCTGTAGTGATGCTACCAATTGTGTTCAATCCAAAAAGGAAGTGCAATTCTGGTTTTATTTCTCCAGTGTTGCAGTACTTGCCATGTTTCAATTTTGGTGTTAATATTTCCATTTTTTAAATTTCTGATGCCTTGTTCAGTATTTGGTGAAGCCTGTCTGTGTTTTGTGTGTGAATAAGTCATTTAAAGTTGTTTCATATGTAGCAGCAGTGGTGGGCAGGGCCGTGCCTAGGATCTCTGGTGCCCCCCTGCAGACTATCAGTTGGTGCCCCCCCCCCCCCCCGGGCTAGCATAAAATACCATAAATAAGTAAATAAATATAAACTTTTAACGTTGAGTACCTGATTATCAAAGTTGACATATTCCAAACACAATAATGAAAATAAAATGATTTTATCTACCTTTGCTGTCTGGTGACTTTGTTTTTCTGATCATGCTGGCCCAGTACCTGATTCTGCTGCTATCTGTCCTCTTAACTCCATTTCCAGGTCTTCCTTTCCATTTATTTCTTTACTTTCCTCCTTTCTTCTTCATTTCTTGCCTTACATCCGTAAGTAAAAGCTGGGTCCTCTGCAGACTTGACTGTCCAGTGGATCCAGCTTCTGCCTATTTTCTCCATCCATGTGTAGGTTTTTAAATACCCCCTCCAAAATCTAGTACTAGGCATGCCGAGAATACAAAATACTCAGGACCTATAGAGCAATTCTACCATACCATAAGCAGTAATTTCTACGAGTCACACAAGGAAAAGGAAAGCATCTTAAACACTACGGAGAGGGTGGTGGATGCTTGGAATGCCCTCCCGCGGGAGGTGGTGGAGATGAAAACGGTAACGGAGTTCAAACATGCGTGGGATATGCATAAAGGAATCCTGTGCATAAGGAATGGATCCTCAGAAGCTTAGCTGAAATTGGGTGGCGGAGCAGGTGGGGGGAAGAGGGGTTGGTGGTTGGGAGGCTAGGATAGGGGAGGGCAGACTTATACAGTCTGTACCAGAGCCGATGATGGGAGGCGGGACTGGTGGTTGGGAGGCGGGAAATACTGCTGGGCAGACTTATACGGTCTGTGCCCTGAAAAGGACAGGTACAAATTCAAGGTAAGGTATACACATATGAGTTTGTCTTGGGCAGACTGGATGGACCATGCAGGTCGTCTTCTGCCGTCATCTACTATGTTACTATGTTACTACAGTGAGCACTAGAACATCAATTCACCTACTGTAAAACGAAACCAGGCAGGATAATACAGATCGTCAATCCTGCACAGTCAATGCCAACTGAAAGCCATGTCTTTTTCACAAACACAGATACACCCTAATCCACTATAGAATAAGTAATAATAAACTTTCTATTTAGACAAAAATTAAGCTGAACCCCCAAGATGCCAGACTCTGCATACACCACAGAAACAGAAAATGTCCCCTAGTACTGTGCAAAATATAAAGACAGCAGATGTAAATTTGAAAAAACTAACAAGTACCAATCACCACGTTACAAATTAACAAATAGAAATAAAACAAATATAGAAAATAAAATAATACCATTTTATTGGACTAATACATTTAGCTTTCAGAGGCCAAAACATCCTTCCTCAGGTCAATACAGTACAGTGCTGTTACAGTATCCTATCCTATCCTGACCTGAGGAAGGGGGTTTTGTTCTCCGAAAGTTAACCAAAATGTATTAAAATTAGTCCAATAAAAATATTACCTTGTTTACATGTTCTATTATAAACATTTATTAACACAGCTACAATACTACTTTATCCTAAAGCAAAAAAAATAAAAATATATATTTTATTTACAGTTTGTTGTCTCTGGTTTCTGCTTTCCTCATGTTCTTTTCACTGTCTTCCTTCCATCCAGCATCTCTTTGTTCTCTCTCTGCCATCCAGTGTCTGCCCTCTTTGCTGTCCCCTCCATCCAATGTCTGCCCTCTCTCCCTGCTCCTTCCATCTACATCTGCCCTCTATCTCTGCCCCTTCCATCCACCATCTGCCCCTGTCTGCCCTCTCTCTCTTCCCCTTCCATTCACTGTCTGCCCTTTCTATCCCTTCCATCCACTGTCTGCCCTTTCTGCCCCTTCAATCCACCATTTGCCCTCCCTCTCCCATCCATCCAGGATCTGTCCCCTTTCTCTGCCCCTTTTTTCAGCCCCCAGTTCCAACCCCACTATCCCACCAGTCCCCAGTTTCAGCCCCAGCCCTTTTCTCCCACCAGTCCTGAGCTTCAGCCCCCAGCCACTTCTCCCTGTCCCCTTTTCAGCCCCCAGTCCCCATAGTTTCAGCACCTGCCCCTTTTCAGCCCCCAGTCCCAGTACTAGCCCCCTTATCCCACCTACCCTCCTTTTCAGCCCCCAGTTCCAGCCCCCTTCATCCACATGCCTTGCATTAGGGCCCCCCTTTTCAGCCCAACCCATTCTCCCACCTGACCCAGGCATGCCCCATTTTCCCTCATGACCCCTTCTCAGACCCCAGTTCCAGCCCCCTTCTCCCATTTGAGAGCCCCCTCCCCACCCCTTCTCCCATCTGAGAACCCCCACCCCACCCCTTCTCCCATCTGAGAATCCCCCCTTCTCCCATCTGAGAACCCCCTCCCCACCCCAGTCCCCTGCTCCCATCTGAAAACCCCCTCCCCATCTGAGAACCCCCACAACACCCCCTCCCCATCTGAAACCCCCCTCCCCATCTGAGAACCCCCACAACACCCCTCTCCCATCTGAAAATCCCCCTTCTCCCATCTGAGAACCCCCTCCCCTCTCCCATCTGAGAACCCCTTCCCCTCCCCGAGAACCCCCTCCCCTCTCCCATCTGAGAACCCCTTCCACTATGAGAACCTCCACAACACCCCTTTCCCATCTGAAAACCCATTCCCCTCCCCATCTGAGAACCCCCTCCCCTCTCCCGTCTGAGAACCCCTTCCCCTCCCCATCTGAGAACCCCCTCCCCTCCCCGACTCTCCTGCCACCACCCTACCTTTAAAAAACATTTTGTGAAGCCGAGTTGCAGGCAGCGCCTCACGTCTGCCCTGCTTGTAAAACAAGTAAATCTCTTCTCCTCGTCATCGTCGGGCCTCACTGTGTCCCACCCTCACGGAAATAGGAAGTTACCTCAGAGGAGGGCGGGACACTGTGAGGCCCGACGATGACGAGGAGAAGAGATTTACTTGTTTTACAAGCAGGGCAGACGCGAGGCGCTGCCTGCAATGACGCTTCACAAAATTTTTTTAAAGGTAGGTGGGAGGCGGAGCAGCAGGAGCAGTATGGCGGGGCAGCACCGCAGCGGCGCCCTTGAAGGCAGGCACCCCCCTGCGGTGCTTACCCCGCTTACCATGTTGGCATGGCCCTGGTGGTGGGTGGGGAGATTTGGGGAGGTGACCCCCTCCTTAATGTCTGTCCTGAGCCCCAGTCTGCCTAAAACCGACCCTGATGGGAAGTGTACTGGGTTGGGGACAGTGAGGGGTTGGTAGGGGAAGGACACACCAAAGGGGGATGGAGGCCTAATTTACAGCAAGGGGTGGGTGTAGATGGCGGAAAGTGGATGTGGACAACAGGTTCAAGGAGAGACAAACACAACAGGCAGGACTCAATATGTGGGGTTCAATTGGTTTAGACTGGGGCACACAGAGACAGCAAGCAAACTACAATCCACCTTTCTATTCTCCTTTACTCAGCAACAACAAAGATAGGTCACAAAAGACAGGTCGCGGCTTCACTTCCAGCCCTAGACATGAGCCTGCTATACGTTTTACATTCTGGGAATGTCCAGATTGGGACTCCTTGCTCACTCAGACATTCCCTGTGTGAGTGTTGAAAAATTGGGACTTGAACGTTCCAAGCAGATGGACAGCCATTTTGGCCTTGTGTGAGGCATCCATATGCTTTGAAAATGAGCACCATAGTAACATAGTCTATGACGACAGATAAAGACCTGTGTCCCAGAAACTTGTATACACACTTTCCAGAAGAAATTCCTAGAGTTAAAATAAGAGCAAAACATGTTTTAAGCCATAGAAAAGGTGTAGTTTGTGGGGAATTAGTTTTAGGGGAAGGGATTGCTTGCAATGTGGTAGTGCAGTTATAGGAGTAGTTTTGGGGAGTAAGAGCAGCTTGCTGTGTGGTGGGGCAGTACAGAAGTGGGTAGTTTTTAGAGTGGGGGCAGTTAGCAGGGTGGTGGGGCAGTTGCAGGGGTTAGTTTTTGGGAGTGGGGGCAGTTTTTCAACGCCACCTGAAATTAAATATGACCAAAACTGAGCTTCTCATTTTCCCCCTAAACCCACCTCCCCGCTCCCCCCGTTTTCTATTTCTGTTGATGGCTCTCTCATTCTCCCTGTCTCCTCAGCTCGAAACCTTGGGGTCATCTTTGACTCTTCTCTCTCCTTCTCTACTCACATCCAGCAGATCGCCAAGACCTGTCGTTTCTTTCTTTACAACATCCGTAAAATCCACCCCTTTCTTTCCGAGCACTCTACCAAAACCCTCATCCACACCCTTGTCACCTCTCATTTGGACTACTGCAATCTGCTTCTTGCTGGCCTCCCACTTAGTCACCTCTCCCCTCTCCAGTTGGTTCAAAACTCTGCTGCCTGTCTCATCTTCCGCCAGGGCCGCTTTACTCATACTCTCCTCAAGTCGCTTCACTGGCTCCCTATCCGTTTTCGCATCCTGTTCAAACTTCTTCTACTAACCTATAAATGTACTCACTCTGCTGCTCCCCAGTATCTCTCCACACTTGTCCTTCCCTACACCCCTTCCCGTGCACTCCGTTCCAAGGATAAATCCTTCTTATCTGTTCCCTTCTCCACTACTGCCAACTTCAGACTTCGCTCCTTCTGTCTCGCTGCACCCTATGCCTGGAATAGACTTCCTGAGCCCCTACGTCTTGCCCCACCCTTGACCATCTTTAAATGTAGATTGAAAGCCCACCTCTTTAACATTGCTTTTGACTTGTAACCACTCCCCCCACAATTGATTTGCTTGCTTTATTTTTGTCTATTAGATTGTAAGCTCTTTGAGCAGGGACTGTCTTTCTTCTATGTTTGTGCAGCGCTGTGTACGATTTGTAGCGCTATAGAAATGCTAAATAGTAGTAGTAGTAGTAGTAGTTTTTGAGTATGAGGAAGTTGCAGGAATGTAGGTTTTGGAGGTGGGGCAGCTTGCAGGATGGTGGGGCAGTTGTGGGGTGTTAGTTTGTCGGGATGGGGCAGTTTGTGGGTGTTGGTAGAGAACAGGGCGAAGAAGTTTGAAAAAGGATGAATTCTCTAACTGCTGTGTTTCACTGGAGCTTCTGTGCTCCAAAAGCTGGGACTCTTTCTCCCATAGAATTACATTGGGCCATTTTACGGAGGAGGGGGAAGGTTTTTTTTTCTCTGGAACCCATGGTCTGATTTGGCCCATTCATGTGTCTTTTTACTGTGTTCTTAGATGTCGTTTCATCCCCATGCCATTAAATTTTCAGTTTTGCCCCCAGACAGACATCCATGATCTCTTTTGTATAATTCTTTCCAACTTCCACTGGGTTAGAAAGAATAAAAAGAGGGCTACATGAAGAGTGGAGGGGAGAGAATAATCTGTAAAGTGATTTGGAAAAGAAAGCATAAAATTCTAATATCAATCCTTATCTTGAAGAAAACTGGCTTCTCTATAGTTTGATACCTTTTATTGAACCAGTATAAATTTAAAAATGCAATTCTATAAGGAGGGAGGGACCAGAGCTGAGTGAGGGAAGGGAAAGGAAGGCTCCTGAAGCGCCGTCCAGCAGCTCGCATGCTTTTCACAGCTGCTGCTACCTGTGGGCGCTCCGACGACGAGGTAACTTAAAATTCAGAGGGCAGGGGGATTGGAGCCTTGGCGGTCGGGGCGGAACGACTTCAGGCACGTCGCGCGGGGCCCCCTTGAGTGCGAGGCCCTATGCGGTCGCCTCGCCCTAAGACCGGCCCTGTTCACTTGGTTCTGTACTGTGAGGTTACAGTCGATTGTAACACCGAGAATTTTCAGGCTGTCTGAGATAGGGAGGGTATAATCTGGGGTGTTTATGTTTGTGGGTTTGTTCGTATTGTATTGGCATGAGAGGATGAGGCAGTGTGTTTTTTCTGTGTTGAGTTTTAGTTGAAATGTGTTTGCCCATGAGTCCTGATATTTAAGCTGAGCTTGATTTCGTTGGTGATTTCTGTCAGATCACGTTTGTAAGGAATGTATATTGTGACATTGTCTGCATAGATGAAAGGGTTAAAACCTTGGTTGGATAAGGATTTGGCTAGTGGGGTCATCATTAGGTTGAAAAGGATCGGTGATAGTGGTGATCCTTGAGGTACTCCACATTCTGCTTTCCACGGTGGTGATATGTTTGAGCTTGATTTCGCTTGATATGTTCTAGTGGTTAGGAAACCCTTGATCCAACTAAGTATGTGTCCGCCAATCCCGAAGTAATCTAGGAGCCCTAGTAGTATTTTATGATTTACCATGTCGAATGCACTGGACATGTAGAATTGGAGGAGAAGTATGCATTTGCCTGTTGCTATTTCCTGCTTGAATTTGACTAGGAGGGTAATTAGTACTGTTTCAGTGCTATGGAGGGGGCAAAATCCTGATTGTGATTCATGTAATATTGTGAATTTGTTTATATAATCAGTAAGTTGTTTGGTTACCATGCTTTCCATCAGTATGACCACCAGTGGGATTGATGCTACTGGGTGGTAGTTAGTGATTTTGTTTGATTTTTTCTTGGGATCTTTTGGTATTGGGATGAGTAGGATGTTGTCATTTTCCTTAGGGAAGAGACCTTGTTGAAGCATGTAGTTTAAGTGGGATGTTAGGTCTGCTATGAAGCGGTGGGGGGCGGATTTTATTAGGTAGCTGGGGCAGGTATCCAATTTACAGTGAGTGCATTACAGAATACGTTTAGCGAGTTATGAGTGTAAATTCTAATTAATGCCAATTAGTGCTCATTATTGCTTGTTAAGTGCTGTTAAAAATGTTGAATGGCTTGTTAAGACAATTAAGTTATGTGCTTTGTTATAGAATACATTTGGATTTCAGCACAGAATGCTCAGCGTGATATATGGAATCCTGGGGATAGTGCACAACTGCAAAGGAGGCATTAATATGGGAGGAGCATGGGTTTGTCACCTAGTAATGTGTACAACTTATAGAATACTATCAGTTGTGCACATTGCAAGACACACTTAGTCATGGCCAGGGCCGGCTCAGGGGACCATGGCCCCGAGTCAACTTTTGGTGTGGCACCTTCCCATTGGCACGTCCTTCATTGGCATACCTATGCCCCCTCAGGCCATCCCCCCCTTTCCCCCATGACTTACCGTTAAAGGCAATTTTCCCCTCCTGAATACTGACAGCATTTCATTTAACACTACCCGGATCAGCCCTTGCATCTTCCCTCTGCTGCACCCCTATGGAAACAGGAAGTTATGTCAAAGGAGGGGCGTGGCATGGCAGAAGGAAGATGTCTATATTTGGGAGGGGAAAACTGCTTATAATGGAAGACAGGGAAGGTGGCTTGAGACAGAGAGAGGTAGGGGGGTTTTGGCTTTTCTTTTTTCCCTGCACACACAATGCTGCCAGATAAGCTTTGGGCCAGCTTAACCTATAGGGCCAGTGACAAGCCTTATACGTTTGGCACCATTTTTCTCTGGCGCCCTGGGCCAGAACCTCACCTGGTCCATAGGTTAAGCCGTTCCTGGTCATGTCCACTTACACCTGCCATTGACATGGTGTAAGTGACTACACCTACCATTAGGCACACCAAAGTGGATTTACACTACTATCCTATAACAGTTTAGGTGCACCCAAAGCTGTTATAGACTTGGCTCTAAGCACACATTTTTGTGGCACCTAATATTAGATTTGCCACCTAAACTTCTGAGACCGGATAAAACAATGTTTTCCATCTTTGAATGCTCGGTTTCTTTTTCTTGTGCAGGACATTGGGGAATTATTTGGGACAGACTTGGAAGTCCCAAAATACTAGACTGCAGCTTGGTGAATGGAGTCCTTTTTCAGCATTGCCCACTTTGGGTGGAGTTTTACAGACAATAAATCGACAGCCAGCACAGGCTTTTGGAGCAACAGAGGAGCAGCCTGACCAGTCTTCAGCAACAATGATAACACTGTGGAGAAGTGAACAGACAATGGCTGTTATGGAAACACAACTAGTATACATATAAAGTATCACATACATACCATGTAAATGAGTTTATCCTGTTGGGCAGACTGGATGGACCGTACAGATCTTTATCTGCCGTCATTTACTATGTTATGTTAATCATATTATGAACAGAAACTAGTTAACAGTACAAAGTATTAAGTCTGCTGAAAATGTTCTACAGCTCTGAGTTCATGAACAATCGCATAGCACAATTTAAGAACGTGTTTATAGTGAGTAAATTGAGAAATTAGTCAGCTCTCAATTCAAATACCAAGAAAATTTGGAATACAAATTAAAACCAGTTGTTTGAGTAGTGAAAGTTATTTGGTATAGCATTTTTCTGACCTTGCCTCAAGTCTCATTGTGTTGTTAGACATCTAAGCTAAACACAAATTCAAGTTCCAGATCAACCTGCTTCTCAATTTTTAATACAATGTATTATAGAACAATCAAACACAAAATGTACTGTAAAATGAAATGAAATTAAGATTACGGAACAAAGACTCTGGGGGTTCACACAACTAGTAAGAGTCTTTCTCTTAGATTACTCCAGTTGAATGCAGTGTGTAAAGAAAATCAGATCAATTTAAACCCAGGGGTGAGTGCACTTTTTTTTACATGTCAGCCATGGTGTTTTAAAAATATGCATAGTCAGTGCCTCTATTAGGATAGGTGATAGTGTTCAATATACATGGGGAGTGCTCATTACTGGCAGCTACACACAATAGTACTGATGTACAGCCACTATGGGGGTAATTTTATCATAGGGTGCCTAGGTTAGTAGGGCAGAAAGGCACCTATTCTAGTCCATTTTATAAAGACACATAGGGGTCGATATTAAAGCAATTTAAATGCCCAGGAGATGCTCCGGGCCGCTGAAATTGTTTTTCTGGGGCTAAGTGGGCATAATCACACTGCTGCTCCTTGTGATCTTGGGCAAATCACTCAACCCTCCATTGCCTCAGGTACAAACTTAGATTATGAGCCCTCCAGGGACAGGAAAATACCTAGTATACCTGAATGTAACATACCTTGAACCACTACGGAAAACGTATGAGCAAATCCAAATAAATATTCAGCGGCGAATCCAGCTATTTTGTAGGGGTCTGGGGGCGAAATCAGCACTTATGTGGTTAAATGCCAATATTCAGCTCTTAAGTATGTAAGGTACTACTACTACTACTACTACTTAGCATTTCTATAGCGCTGCCAGGGTTATGCAGCGCTGTACAAGTTTAAAGATGGGGAAGGACAGTCCCTGCTCAAGAGAGCTTACAATCTAAAGGTAACAAACTATGTAGTAAGTGTAGGTATCATGAATGGAGAAGGTGGTTATGCGCCAAAAGCAAGGGAGAAGAGATGGGCTTTGAGTAAGGACTTGAAAATGGTCAGGGAGGGCGCATGGCGTATGGGCTCGGGAAGTCTGTTCCAGGCATAAGGTGATGCGAGGCAGAAGGGGCGGAGTCTGGAGTTAGCGGTGGTGGAGAAGGGTACAGATAGGAGTGATTTGTTCTGAGAGCGGAGGTTACGGGTGGGAACATACGGGGAGAGGAGGGTAGAGAGGTAATGGGGGGCTGCAGATTGAGTGCACTTGAAGGTCAATAGGAGAAGCTTGAACTGTATACGATAGCGAATCGGGAGCCAGTGAAGCGACTTGAGGAGAGGGGTGATATGAGAGTAACGGTTCACGTGGTAGATGAGACGTGCGGTGGAATTTTGGACAGATTGAAGGGGGGATAGGTGGCTATATTCAATATATTTTTAAGACAATAAATTAATTGTTTATTGCCGGTCTGGACTGATAAAGAATCCTGGTGGTTTATGTGTTGGATCTGTGCTTTCTGGGAACTGTGGGGCCACTGGGAGTGTGGCTCCAGTAATCTAGAAAACACTGGGGTTAATTCGAGAGCGGAATACTTGCCCAGAGGTGATTGTGACCTAGTTGGTAGGAGGAGGGTGCTAGTGTAGAGCACAAGTGGCAGGTGCAGGCGGACTTGAGCTGTGCTAGGGATAGGCCCTCTAAGTGGCTGCAGGGTAACCCCAGGCGGGTGGCTAGGCATTTTGTGACAGCAGGATACTGGGCTAGATGGACCACTGTTCTGACCCAGTATGGTTACTCTTATGTTCTTATGTAACACCCCTGAAGGCCACCAGGAGACCTAAGGTTATTTTAAAAGAACTATAGAGGTCTATTGGTGAGACTAAGAAAATGTTGCATGTTTAGCAATTTCAAGATTATTCTGCAAATAAGATCTGTATGGGAGGGTAGCAAGAAACTAGTCACTGTTTTTTATTTATTTAGATTTTGCTCACACCTTTTTCAGTAGTAGCTCAAGGTGAGTTACATTCAGATACTCTGGATATTTCTCTGTCCCAGGAGGGCTCACAATCTAAGTTTGTACCTGAGGCAATGGAGGGTTAAGTGACTTGCCCAAGATCACAAGGAGTAGCAATGGGATTTGAACTGACCACCTCTGGATTGCAAGACCAGTGCTCTAACCACTAGGCCACTCCTCCACTGTTGAAGAAAAGCTGTATGAATATCACACAGTATTTACAAAGAAACAATTAGTGTACATAGGAGAAAGATTTGTGGTCTGATGAGACCAAATTGGAACTTTTTATTCTCCCTGCTAATCAATATGTGGCATAAAACACAGCACACCACCCTACTAACACCAGCCCTATAGTAAGCATGGTGTTGGCAGCATTATGTTGTGGGGATGCTTTACCGCAACAAGGACGAGGAGGCTTGTGAAGATCAAGGGAAATACTGATGATGCAAAGTACAGGCAGATTTTAGAGGAAAACCAGTCTGCTACAGACATGGGACAGGGGAGAAGATTATCCTTTCAGCAGGATAATGATCCTCCCAAGCACAAAGTAAAAGCACTTCTTGCATTATTCATGCCACCTATTGCCTCTGCTCACTTGGATTCAAGAAGACATAGCACCTTCTTTTTTTCTGGGACCTTCCCTTTGGAACTCCCTTCTGCTACCTCTACAAGTCAAGTCAACATACCTTAAATATAAAGCTACTTTCCTTTCCAAAAGGACACCACCTTGTTGTGTGTTTTGATGAGTTGGAGGGCTATGCTGCAGGTCTACCCATATCAGACAGGCCTCAGAGGAGAAACTAAACTAAGAGTGTCCGAAACTTGGGAATCATCAAGATGGTGTCTGTAAGCAGGGCCACTGAGAGACTGAACCGGGCCCGAGGCAGGGCCACTGCCGCCCCTCCTCCCAAATCGTCATCCACTGCTGCTCCCTCCCCCGCTATCGCTACCGTTGCTGCAATACCTTAGCTGGTGGGGATCCCAGCAAAAGACGTCTTCTTCCTCCAGCGCTGACTGCCTGCCCCTGTGGCTGCTTTTCCTCTCAAGGCATGCTCGCTTTCAAAACTGAGTATGCGCACTTGAGAGGAAAAGTAGCAACTCAGCAATGGGCAGAAGAGGAGCGCTGGAGGAAGCTCCGGGTCCTTCCCAGCCTCCAAGGGGGGCGTGACGCCGGAGTTTTCTTTCTCATGCTCTTGGCGGGACACAATCACTCAGGTCCCGTCAGGAGCAGGAGAGAGAGACCACAGCGCGGGCTCCCCTTGGAGGCCCTGGGAATTTTGACCTCCCCCCCCCCCCCCCGCCCCACCCCTCTCAGCGGCCCTGTCTGTAAGGAGCTGTTGCTGCAGAGCTCTAACGTGGGTCTGAGTCTTAGCCAGTCCTTATGGGGAAAGGAAGGTGATGCTGTAGACTTACCCTTCTGGACCCGCTGAGCCACCAGCAAAAGTTTTGGCATCTTTGGGTGGTCCTGATGGCTCCATGGGACATGGCTTGGATGGGACATCACAGAATTTGGCTACCCCTGACACTCCAATGCAACCCAGAAGTGTTTTTTACCCAGAAAGTTACCAAGCACCTGGCCCCAGTAGGGTGAAGGATTGGCTCAACTGTGGAGGGGACACTAAAAGTGATATCTTCCCCTATTATTGGGGGAAGAAGTGAAGTTAAGGAAAGAGGGGCGAGTGTCTCCCCCTTCCCTGCCTCTGGATTTATCATTGCCTTCTGAAGAGCTGTGGCATCTAGAGAAACCACTTTAAAGTCCTTGTGGAAAGTGCTGTTCCCTTTTAGATAACTGTAGATACAATGTGCACAAATTTCATTTAAGGTAGATGATATTTCTGCACAGAGTGGAATGATTGGAGCTACAATTTCATGAACTGTAATATCTTACTGGGTTTGAGATGGCCGGCATCGGTTTTCGCTGATAATGGAAACCGATGCAGGCCATCTCAAACCCGGCCAAATCCAAGGCATTTGGTCATGGGAGGAGCCAGCATTTCTAGTGCACTGGTCCCCCTGACATGCCAGGACACCAACCGGGCACCCTAGGGGGCACTGCAGTGAACTTCAAAATTTGCTCCCAGGTGCATACCTCCCTTACCTTGTGTGCTGAGCCCCCCAAATCCCCCCCAAACCCACTCCCCACAACTGTACACCACTACCATAGCCCTTAGGGATGAAGGGGGGCACCTACATGTGCGTACAGTGGGTTTTGGGGGGGGGGGTTGGAGGGCTTCCATTTACCACAACAAGTGTAACAGGTGGGGGGGGGGTGGGCCTGGGTCCACCAGCCTGAAGTGCACTACACCCACTAAAAACTGCTCCAGGGACCTGCATACTGCTGTCATGGAGCTGGGTATGACATTTGAGGCTGGCAAAAAAATGTTTTTAATTTTTTTTTGGTGGGAGGGGGTTGGTGACCACTGGGGGAGTAAGGAGAGGTCATCCCCCATTCCCTCCGGTGGTCATCTGATCAGTTGGGGCACCTTTATGAGGCTTGGTCGTGAACAAAAAGGGACCAAGTAAAGACAGCCAAATGCTCGTCAGGGCCGACTTTCTTTTTTCCATTATCGGGCGAAGCCGGTCATCTCTTAACCACGCCTACATCCCACCTTCTGTACACTGCCGACATGCCCCCTTGAAGTTTGGCTGGCTCCGCGACAGACTGCAGTTGAGGCCGGCCAAAATCGGCTTTCGATTATGCCGATTTCGCCAGACTTGAGAGATGGCCGGCCATCTCCCAATTTGTGTCGGAAGATGGCCGCCCTTCTCTTTTGAAAATAAGCAGGATAATGTGGTTGGCAAAGCAAGGACCCAGAGAAATGTCCTTATTAATAACTGGAAACTATCCACAGACTCAACACGGACCTGTTTCAGCGTACAACACCTGCTTCAGGACTCACAAACTTGCTCTTCTTTGTACATTTGGTAATTAATATCTTAAAGGTACAAACATCAAACAGGAAACTTGCCGAAAGGACTCTTTGCATCAAAACCAGTAGAGTGTCAGTGTCTGAATAAGCCAGCTTGAGATCCCCTCTGGTGACTATCTAGGAGGCCTATTGCACTACCCTACTCTGTTTGCTTCTTGCTGGTTTTGCGGAGGGTGGTTATCTTCTTTTTTCTGTGTGGTTCGCAAAGCAACACCTGCTCATCTACCGAGGGATGGAAATACAAAATAAAAAAGGCAGAAGCCAGACTGTTATTCTTGTTGTTTTGAAAGCTGTGGCTTCACATACTCCTATCCCTGCTACAAGCTACATTCAAAGTTCCTAACTCATAGTTCTGGATGGCAAAAAGGATTTTAAGTACATTTACAAATGGTAGATGGAAGGATGTCATTTAAAAGATGTTGCATGCTGAAAGTCCTAAATATATTAAGAAAATGATACAATTATATATACCAATCCACGTTGCAGTCTACTGGAACACTTCAGCTTGTTCTTCCATCAATTGAGAGTATGCACCTTACAAGTTACTCGGCATTGTCCATTCTCTCTGGTAGAATCTAGATTCTTGAATTCCTTCCCTGTTGAGATACATTCTATGAATAATTATTTGGCCTTTAGGAAGAAGCTGAAATGATTTTTGTTTGCCCAGAAATATGGACACTGGATTGCATATATTTTAATTTGGCACTGTGGTGTTCTGTTTTGCATTCTATTGTCATTTATCACTATTTATTCGGGATGTGCATTCGTTAGTGTGCATTTGTTTCATTTTAGGTGCTTTAAAAGGTTTACTGCATGCAATCTCTATTGTACATATATACACCTACAAATTAGAATGTGTATCATCTATTTGTGCATGTTAGAACTTTCTAAAGCATATAAAATGCACACATGAAAAATGAATGTGTGAAACAAAACAAAAACACATTTTTAAAAAATCAGATAGATCCAATAAAAAAGGTATCATTTTATTTTATTTTCCATGTTTTATTTTGTTTGATTTCTATTGATTACCTTTAAAAGTGGACTAACACGGCTACCACACCACTCTACTTAAAAATCAGAAAACTTTCAGAAAATCAAAAATGATTTTTTTTAGACTGTGCACATCCCTACTCTTTATATGTTTTTCTGTAATCTACAAAGAATGACTGTTTTGGGATTAGCAGAAAATAAATTTGCTAAAGGGTGGCTAACAACTTCATTCCTAATGAGAATGCATGCTCAGGAATGTCTGAAATCAGGGGTGTAGCTACCATTTCAGCAAGCCCAGCAAAATGCTCAGAGCTACCCAATGGTCCCCTCCCTGGTCCTCCAAAGACTAGTGGGTCATGGTAGAGCTGAAAGCTGCTCTCTGTTTGGCACGGCCTTTCCTCTGCCATGTCCCACCCACAGAGAGGCAGGATGCAACAGAGGAAAGGCCCCGCCGGACAGAGAGCAGCCTTCAGTGCTGCCTCTGCCATGACCCATCAGTGTTTGGAGGACCGGAGAGGGGGCAGAATGGAGGTAGGCAAATGCTGGACTCACACCGGTGCATGGGAGGAGGGAGATGCCGGACCCAGGCGCAAGGGGGGAGGGAAGGGGAGAAAGCCTGGATCAAAGGAGAAGGGGAACAGAAGGAGAGAGCTGCTGGACCTGGGGTGGGGTAGGGTGGGATGTTCAGTGAAGAGAGAGACCTGGAGCAAAGAGGAGGGGGAAGAGAGGGGGCAGATGCAGGATGGTGGGGGGATCAAAGGGAAGATAGAGACAGGCAGAGACTGGACTGCGGAGGAGACACTGGTCCAACTGGAGGAAATGGGAAACAGAGAGAGAGATGCCAAACTATAGAAGGTGAAGGGGGGTCGGGGGTCTATAGGACAAAGGAGGAAAGGAGAAGAGAGGAGAGAAGCTAGACATGAGGGACAGGGGTACAAAAGAAAAAAAAAATAAGAACATAAGTATTGCCGTAATGGAACAAACTGAAGGTCCATCAAGCCTAGTGTCCTGTTTCCAAGTGGCCAATCCAGGTAACAAGTAGCTGGCAAGATCCCAAAACAGTACAATACATTTTATGCTTCTTATCCTAGAAATAAGCAGTGGATTTTCCCCAAGTCCATTTTATAGACTTTTCTTATAGGAAGCTATCCAAACCTCTTTTAAACCCTGCTAAGCTAACTGCTTTTACTATATTCTCTGGCAACAAATTCCAGAGTTTAATTACTCATTGAGTGAAGAAATATTTTCTCAGATTCGTTTTAAATTTAACACTTTAGCTGCATTGCATGCCCCCTAGTCCTAGTATTTTTGTAAAGCGTAAACAAGCGATTCACGTCTACCCGTTCCACTCCACTCACTATTTTATAGACCTCTATCATATCTCCCCTCAGCAGTCTTTTCTCCAAACTGAAGAGCCCTAGCCACTTTAGCCTTTCCTCATAGGGAAGTTGTCCCATCCCCTATATCATTTCGTTGCCCTTCTCTGTACATTTTCTAATTCCACTATATCTCTTTTGAGATGCAGTGACAAGAATTACACACAATATTCGAGGTGCGGAAGCACCATGGACCGATACAATGGCATTATAACATCCTCATTTTTGTTTTCCATTCCTTTCCTAATAATATCTAATATTTTATTTGCTTTCTTACCCTCCACTGCACGCTTAGCAGAGGTTTTCAACATATCATCAACGATGACACCTAGATCCCTTTCTTGGTTGGTGACTCCTAATGTGGAACCTTGCATTACATAGCTATACTTCGGGTTCCTCTTTCCCACATGCATCACTTTGCACTTGCTTACATTAAACATCATCTGCCATTTGGATGCGCAGTCTCCCAGTCTCATAAGGTGTTCTTGTAATTTTTCACAATCCTCTTGCGTTATAATAACTTGTGTCGTCAGCAAATTTAATTACCTCACTAATTACTCCCATCTCTAAATCATTTATAAATATGTTAAAAAGCAGAAATCCCAGCACAGACCCCTGGGGAACCCCAATGTCTACCTTTCTGCATTAAGAATACTGACCATTTAGCCCTACTGTCTGTTTTCTAACTTTTAACCAGTTTTTAATCCACAATAGAACACTGCCTCCTATCCCATGACTCTCCAATTTCCTCTGGAGTCTTTCATGAGGTACTTTGTCAAATGCTTTTTGAAAATCCAGATACATAATATTGACCGGCTTACCTTTATTCACGTTTGTTCAACCCTTCAAAGAAATGTAATAAATTGGTGAGGCAAGATTTCACTTCACTAAATCCATGTTGGCATTGTCTCATTAATCCATGCTTTTGAATATGCTCTGTAAATTTCTTTATAATCGTCTCTACCATTTTGCCCGGCACTGATGTCAAGCTCACCGGTCTATAATTTCCCTGATCACGTCTGGAACCTTTTCTAAAAATTGTAGTTACATTAGCTACCCTCCAATCTTTCAGTACCATGCTTGATTTTAATAAATTACATATTACTAACAATAACTCTACAAGTTCATTTTTCAATTCTATCAGTACTCTGAGATGAATACCATCCATTCCAGGCAATTTGCTACTCTTCAATTTGTCAAAGTGCGCCATTACATCTTCCAGGTTTATAAAGATTTCATTCAGTTTCTCTGTCTCGTCAGCTTTGAATACCATTTCTGGCATTGGTATCTCTCCCAAATCTTCCTCATGAAGACTGAAGCAAAGAATTCATTAAATCTCTCCGCTATGGCTTTGTCTTCCCTGAGTGCCCCTTTTACCCCTCAATCATCTAGTGGTCCAACTGATTCTTTTGCCAGCTTCTTTCTTTTACTATACCTAAAACAATTTTTACTATATGTGTTTTTGCCTCTAAAACAATCTTTTTTTCAAAGTCCCTTTTTGCCTTCTTATCAGCGTTTTGCATTTGATTTACCATTCCTTATGCTCTTTCTTATTATTTTCAGTCAGATCCTTCTTACATTTTCTGAAGGATTTTCTTTTAGCTCTAATAGCTTCCTTCACCTCACTGTTGTTTGGTCTTCCTTCCTCCTTTTTTAATACATGGAATATATTTGGCCAGGGCTTCCAGCATAATATTTTTGAACAGCATCCACACCTGATGTAAGTTTTTGACCTTTGCAGCCATTTTCATTTTATCATATTCTCCTTTTTGAAAGTTAAATGCTAACATATTGGATTTCCAGTGTATACTTTCTCCAAAGCTGATATCAAATCTGATCATATTATGATCACTGTTATCAAGCAGCCCCAGAACCATTACCTCCTGCACCATGCGCTCCAGATACTGGCTCTGGAGGGAGAACAGGGACAGGGACTCAGACACAGAGGGGAGACACTGAACAGGACAGATAGAGACACGCAGAAGAGAGACACTAGGACCAATGCTATGTTCAGATATGTCCACTACCTTGGAAGCATAATAGTTGGGCCCCATCTCAATTTTTTTCTGCCCAGGGCCCATTTAATCCTAGCTACACCATTGTTTGAAATCATAGGTGGTCCACAAGTATGTATTGGAGCTCTACCTGCACTGCTCTGTTGGTAGTTCTCTAGAGCACTTCTACCTTCTCACAGAACAATGAAAGCATGACACAGTCTTCTGTTTTATTATTTATTTTCATGAATTTCTTTAAAAAGCAGCCCTCTGTTCTGTGGACACCAAGGCCAAAAGCAGGAAAAAGGTCATAAATTGTTTTTTTCAACTGTTCAGCATATAAGGAGAATACTGTTCTTCCATCTCATACTAAGTTACATGGTTGCATTCAAAGGGGGAAAACATTAAGATACCCCATGCTACGTTTCTTACCATACACTGAAAAAGATTCATCAACTCATGCAGAGAATGCTACTTTCCTGCCTAAAAGAACTACAAAAGAGGTGACAAGGAACACCAGAAGCACTGGAGTGGGCCACTAGAGCCATGGCCTAACATTTGCCCCACATAACACTGGAACTAAGACAACTAGGGGATAAAGACAAGAGTGGAGATTAATTTATTTGCATGATCCCCAACCAAAAAGGTGTTCCACTGCCCCTGAATGGAAGACTCAAGAAAAGAGAAAGGCCCTACTGCTCCTTCAGTCACTTTCCTTCCCAAAGAAGGAGGGAAGTTCATGTGCCCTGTGCAGCTAACCTCAAACATATCACTCTTCACATTTCAGCAACTTGTTGATGTAATACACCAGGCTGAGCAAAGACTTCTGATTTTTTTATTTTATTACATTTGTACCCTGCGCTTTCCCACTCATGGCAGGCTCAATGCAGCTTACATATTATATACAGGTACTTATTTTGTACCTGGGACAATGAAGGGTTAAGTGACTTGCCCAGAGTCACAAGGAGCTGTCTGTGCCTGCAGTGGGAATTGAACCCAGTTCCTCAGGACCAAAGTCCACCACTCTAACCACTAGGCCACTCCTCCATAAGATCACAGATAACTTTTATGGCTATGTAGAGACCTCTATGGGTCTGCCTAGCTTGGAAGGCAGAGACCTCTAGTGGCACTATAAGAATATTGTACTGTGACTTCTTTATACCCCTGTAGTTTCTAAAACAAGGGGAGGGCTCTCCTGACCAGTGAGCTAATGGTAGGAGACCCCTTTTGGAGGGAAACTGAGACTGATACAAAACCACGGTCACACTGCAATCTTTGTCTTTGGCTTCCCAGGGGGAGGGAAAAGCAAAAGAAGGAAGCCGTCTTTGGCCAAGCCACTGAACTACAAAGGTGTACTTAAGAGGTAGCTGACCCAGTACTCCTGAGGAAGGAGTTTGGCTGGATAAACCAGTGCACCACTAAGAAAGCAGTGGAGGAGTAAGAAAGGCATCTCTGTAACACTAAAGATCAGAAGGGAGCCACTGATCTTGGAAAAGGAGAGAGGATACAGTGGATATCCCCTGGACTTGGGGTAAGAAGGGCCAGGCAACAAGGCACTGCATATGTGATCAAATCTGAGTTCAGATCATTCTACAAGGTATTTGAAGTAAAAGAGGTAAAGAGGAAGGGTTCTCCACTCTTAAGGGAGAGTCCAAGAGTGACCTATGAAAACATAACTGTTTAATATTTTATTTTACAATGCCATTATTTGCACTTTATTCACAATCCTTTAAGGCTTTCAGTAAATCCTTGGATGAGAACAAAAATTGGCCTGAACTGATTGGGAGAGGACGTGGTTTGGAGAGAGTGAATTTTGGTGCCAAAGGCCTCCCAGTATTTCCAAATCCTTACCTGGAACCCTAAATTCCCAGAGAATTAAACCTGTAAAAAGCAGTTACCTCCCTGAAGTTGTACCCCTAGTTTGTCACACAGAAGAAAGAAGATTGTAACTTAGAACATGGTAGAGTTCTTTTTGTCTATAGAAAAAGACCATATCCATGAATGGAACTGGACTCTCCCTCTTACTGCCTTTTCAGAGATCTCCTTCACTCAGTCTCATGATTAACTCCAAATTATTCTCTGGTTTCCAGTGGTAAGTAGTTAGGGTCTAAGTCTCAGGTTTAGATTGTCATATAATTTGCAGACTCTGTCCTTCTCTGCATTCTTGCTCTAATATAGCTGCAAACAGGAGTGTCCCCAGAGGGACATGGGACCTGAAATGAATCATGGGTCCCATCTAGAGGCTGAGCAAGGGGTTCCCCAGAAGGTGGGGGACTTGGTGAGAGATGTGGCCTCTTAGCAGTCTCCCACTTCTTGAGATCTTTCTTTTACCCTCTGCTGCAAATCTTGGACTGCCAGAATATGAAGTGATGTTAGAGTTGCAGCCACAGTGACAGAACTGGGCTCTCCAACACTTGGGGCCAGGGTGACTATCCTCTTACCTCCTCCCCAAGGATGGCCCTGACTGTGCAGATTCCTACAGGAATTCATAGTGGGTACTCAGACATGGCTGCATCCATTCATATTGGGCAATATAAGGAAACATTAGTTCTTGTCTCATAATTTCCTTTAGTCCCAACAGATCAATCCATAGGACAGCAGGTGGAGATAGAACGACAGAACTCTGCCATATAGGATACTTTGCAACAGCTTCCTACTGCTACTACTTAACATTTCTAAAGCGCTACCAGGGTTACACAGCGCTGTACAATTTTAAACAAGGAAGGACAGTCCCTGCTCAAAAGAGCTTACAATCTAAAGGACAAGTATGCAGTCAATCAAATGGGGCAGTGTAGGTTTCCTGAATAGAGGTAAGTGGCTATGTGCCGAAAGCTACAGTGAAGAGGTGGGCTTTGAGTAAGGATTTGAAGATGGGCAGGGAGGGCGCATGGCGTATGGGCTCGGGAAGTTTATTCCAAGCATAGGGTGAGGCAAGGCAGAAGGGGCGGAGTCTGGAGTTGGCGGTGGTGAAGGGTACTGATAGGAGGGATTTGTCCTGTTAGCGGAGGTTACGGGTAGGAACGTATGGGGAGATGAGGGTAGAGAGGTAATGAGGGGCTGCAGATTGAGTGCATTTGTAGGTTAGTAGGAGAAGCTTGAACTGTATACGGTATCTGATCGGGAGCCAGTGAAGTGACTTGAGGAGAGGGGTGATGTGAGTATATCGTTCCATGCCGAAGATAAGACGCGCAGCAGAATTCTGGACGGATTGAAGGAGGGATAGATGGTTAAGTGGGAGGCCAGTGAGTAGTAGGTTGCAAAAGTCAAGGCGAGAGGTAACGAGCGAGTGGATGAGGGTTCAGGTGGTCTGTTCAGAGAGAAACGGGCAAATTCTGCTAATATTATAGAGAAAGAAGTGACGGGTCTTGGCTGTCTGCTGGATATGGGCAGAGAAGGAGAGCGAGGAGTCGAAGATGACTCCGAGGTTGCAGGTTGATGAAACGGGGAGGATGAGGGTGTTGTCAACAGAAATGGAGAGTTGAGGAAGAGGAGAAGAGGGTTTGGGTGGAAAGACAATGAGCTCAGTCTTTGCCATGTTCAGTTTCAGATGACGGTTGGACATCCAGGCAGCGATGTCTGATAGGCAGGCCGATACTTTGGTCTGGGTTTCCACCGTGATGTCTGGTGTGGAGAGATAAAGCTGGGTATCGTCAGCATAAAGATGGTATTGGAAGCCATGAGATGAGATCAGCGAGCCCAGGGAAGAGATATAGATTGAGAAAAGATGGGGTCCAAGGACAGATCCTTGAGGAACACCAACAGAGAGCGGGATGGGGGTGGAGGAAGATCCACGAGAATATAATCTGAAGGTACGTTGGGAGAGATAGGAGGAGAACCAGGAGAGGACGGAGCCTTGGAACCCGAATGAGGACTGTGTGTCAAGAAGTAAATTATGATTGACAGTGTCGAAAGCGGTGGATAGGTCGAAGAGGATGAGGATGGAGTAGTGACCTTTGGATTTGGCCAAGAGGATGAGGATGGAGTAGTGACCTTTGGATTTGGCAAGGAGCAGGTCATTACAGACTTTAGAGAGTGCCGTTTCTGTCGAATGAAGTAGGCGAAAGCCGGATTGAAGCGGATCGAGGATGGCATGAGAGGAGAGAAAATGCGGCTATGGACAGCGCATTCAAGTATCTTGGAGAGGAAGGGTAGGAGAGTGATGGGGCGGTAGTTGGAGGGACAGGTGGGGTCCAGTGATGTTTTTTTGAGAAGTGGTGTGACTACAGCGTGCTTGAAGGTGTCAGGGACAGATGCAGTGGAGAGAGAGAGGTTGAGGATGTGACAGATGGAGGGGTTAACTGTAGGAGAGATGGTGTTAAGTAGATTGGTGGGGATGGGATCAGAGGAACAGGTGGTGCACTTCGAGGAAGAAAGAAGGTGGGCAGTTTCCTCCGGTGATATCAGGGAAGGAGGAGAAGGAGGCCTGGGTTGGTTGGTTGAAGGAGTGGGTAAAAGAGTGAAGAGGAGGAGGAGGAGGCTTGGTAGTGAATTTGAGGTTTATCTTCTGCACCTTGTCGCGGAAGTAGTCCGCCAGTGATTGAGGAGACAGTGAGGGGGGAGGGGGGTGGGAGCGGAGGGCACTTTAAGGAGGGAGTTAAGGGTGGCAAAGAGACGATGAGGGTTGGAACCGAGAGAGTTAGTCAATTGGGTATAATAGTCCTGTTTGGCAAGGAACAGGGAGGACTGGAAGGAGGATAGCATGAATTTGTAGTGAATGAAGTTGGAATGGGTGCGAGATTTCCTCCAGAGGCGTTCAGCAGATCGGGTGCAGGAGCGAAGGTATCAGTTGCAAGGGGTCATCCAGGGCTGAGGATTAGTACGCTTAGTGGGACAGGAGACAGATGGTGCTAGGGTATCCAGAGCAGAGGAGAGAATGGCATTGTAAGCAGAGACAGCCTTGTCGACAGACTCGGAAGACTTGATGGAAGGGAGGAGGTTAGAGATATGAGAGGATAGGGTTGGAGGGTCAATAGCCTGGAGATTCCTGAAAGCAGTGGTTAGTGTTGGGTGAGGTTGGGGGGGAGGGTGATGAAGTGTAAGGGTGATTAGGTGATGATCTGAGAGAGGAAGAGCTGAGGCGCAGAAATTGGAAGGTGAGCGGGAAGAGGAGAGGACGAGGTCAAGACAATGGCCAGTTTGGTAAGTAGGTGTGGTAGAGCATAGCTGGAGGTTGAAGGAGGATGTCACAGTGAGGATGTCAGAGTGAGCTTCCCCTCCAGTATTTATGATAACAAAGCAATATGGACAGAACGGAGAAAGAGGAAATCTCCTGCCTCTGAAAAGACAACTTGGGAACAACAACACAAGCAAACCTGAAAAAAGAAACAGTCAGTTCCAACCAAATCTGTCAGAGGGTTGTGCCCTTAGCAGTAGACAAAGAAACCTTCTTATGCGCAACTTAATATTTTGTGATTTGCTTGCAGTTTTTTTTATTGCTATACAGCATCTGCAAACAAGCTTAGCCAAAAATTCACATGAACCAAGAACCTATATATAGACAGACACAGTTTCCAAGGGTGGCTGCTGGATTGATCTGTTGGGACTACAGGAAAGAAAATGATCCGATAAGAACTAATTTTTCATTCCATTTCATCCCACAGATCACTCCAGAGACTTGTGGAATGTAAAAAAGAAGTCTTCAAATAGGGTGGGACACGGTAATCCCAGGTGAAAGGACCGAGTTCCCGAACACCAAAGCCCCTCCCTGGGAGACAACATCCAAAATGGTACAATCTAAGTTAAAATTTGCTTTCTGCTGTGTGACAAACTAGGGGTTTGAAGGAATGGATCCAAAGAAGCTTAGCGGAGAGTAGGTAGCAACACCGATAATTGGGAAATAAAGCCAGTACTGGGCAGACTTCTATGGTCTGTGATCTGATCATGGCTACACAGATTCAGCTTAAGCAGTTGGAGAACAAGGCCAGTGCTGGGCAGACACCTATGGTATGTGCCTTAATTGTGGCTTAAAAGGTCTTGGATGGGCAGGAGTGGAGCTTTTCAGGGGCTTCAACTACATCCTCAGAAATTTTAGAACAAGGACAGTGCCAGGCAGACTTCTACGGTCTATGCCCTGAAAATGGCAAGGAGAAATCAAGATCAGGTATATTATCACATACCATATCTAATGAGTTTATCTTGTTGGGCAGACTGGATGGACCGCGCAGGTCTTTATCTGCATCATCTACTGTGTTGCTTTATAATGCTTCTGAAAGATGCGTGCAGAGGATTAAGTAGATATGCAAAGTCCATCAATAGAAATGGATGGTGCCTCCACTAAGGAATTAGCTTACACCCTCGTGGAATGCGCTTTCAGATTCCACGGAGGACAGCTGCTAAAATGTAAGCTGTGGAAATGGCATCTAAGCCAGCGGGCAATGGCAGCTTTATAAGCTTATTTGCACCCAGAAAACAAAAGTAAAACATGGTCAGAGTACCTGATCTCATTGGTGACATGCAGGAATGTGACCAAAATTCTAAGGAAATCCAAACATTTGAGGGAACAAAAGTCCCCCAGATAAGTCGCTTTGTGAAAGGAGGGTAGAGAAATCGGCTGATTCAGATGGAAAACGAAGACCACCTCTGGTAGAAATTAAGGAACAGTCTTGAATGAGACTCCTACTTCAGTGAAACAGAGGATGGTCCTGGTATAACCAAGCCTGTAGCCTCAATACATGCCAGACTGAAGCAAAAGCAATCCTTCAGAGTGAGTGCATCCAGACGTTTAAAGGAAGTCTCCAAAAACATGGAGAACAATGCTAAGGTTTCTAGATAGACAATTACCAGCCTGGGAAGCTGTAAGCGAGTTACTCCTGAAAGAGAAAACAGACAATGCCTGGAAGCACTGCTAGAAAAGCCTAAAGATGAGGAACCCCCATAAGATCAGTAAAGGCAAAAGAGTGAACAACCATAAAGTGTGCTGTTTACAGCAGCAGGGCTAGGCTCTCCTGCCTGGCACAGAAAAGACTATGACAACCCTGGGAGACACACACTCTGAAGACAGAAACAAAAAGCAGAGAACCACACTGTGCAACTCCCATAAGAAATGAACGCAGTAGCTTTGGAAGTGCAGAGCACAGAGAAAAGAATGCATCCCCAAAAGACAAAAGAGAAATTGTAGGCATAACCCATACCCCAAAAATGTGCTGCAGGGGGTATCAAACCCTTCAGGAAAGAGACGATAAGGAAAGTAATGTTCAGAGAGCCATTGGATGGTGACATAAGTAACACTGGTAAGGATGAAGCAGAGCATCCCCCCACATATGTAGCCCAATGTTCTCAGGACTAAAGAGTGCACAGAATAAAAAGTCTTAGAGCAGAGAATGCGACCCACCACCAAAAATAAAAATGGTGGCCAAGGAAACTCTGGAGGTAAGCCTTTAGAGACGCTATCCTGCTTATAATCGAATGAGAAAAACGCCCAAGTTCCGACCTAAATCGGGAGATGGACGTTTATCTCACAAAAACGAATAAAGCGGTATAATCGAAAGCTGATTTTTGGACGTTTTCAACTGCAATCCGTCGCGGATGCGGACAAAGTTGATGGGGGCGTGTCAGAGGTGTGGCGAAGGTGGAACTGGGGCGTGGTTATCTGCCGAACAGAGATGGGCGCATTTCACCGATAATGGGAAAAAAGTATGCGTTTTTAGCTAGAATTTAGGACACTTTTCCTGGACCCTGTTTTTTCACGAATAAGGCCCCAAAAAGTGCCCTAAATGACCAGATGACCACTGGAGGGAATCGGGGATGACCTCCCCTGACTCCCCCAGTGGTCACTAACCCCCTCCCACCACAAAAAATGAAGTTTCTCAACTTTTTATTTTCACCCTCAAATGTCATACCCAGCTCCCTGACAGCAGTATGCAGGTCACTGGAGGAGTTGTTAGGGGGTGCAGTGGACTTCAGGCAGGTGGACCCAGGCCCATCCCCCCTACCTGTTACAATTGTGCTGCTTAATGCTTATTAGTCGTCCAACCCCCCCAAACCAACTGTACCCACATGTAGGTGCCCCCCTTCACCCATTAGGGCTATAGTAATGGTGTAGACTTGTGGGCAGTGGGTTTTGAGGGGGATTTGGGGGGCCTCAACATACAAGGGAAGGGTGCTATGCACCTGGGAGCTCTTTTACTTTTTTTTTTGTTTTTGTAAAAGTGCCCCCTAGGGTGCCCGGTTGGTGTCCTGGCATGTGAGGGGGACCAGTGCACTACGAATCCTGGCCCCTCCCACGAACAAATGCCTTGGATTTATTCGTTTTTGAGCTGGGCGCTTTCATTTTCCATTATCGCTGAAAAACAAAAACGCCCAGCTCACACATTGTTGAATAAAACATGGGCGTCTATTTTTTTCCCAAAATACGGTTCGGTCCGCCCCTTCACGGACCCGTTCTTGGAGATAAACGCCTATGGAGATAGGCGTTTTCGTTCAATTATGCCCCTCAATGTTTTCTGACCAAAAACTGCCTGGAAGCAGCACCATCATTATTGAATAAGGTCATTAGTATGATCTATCAGAAAAATCTGAATTTCCAGATGAATCCATAATACTACACCATTACTTGCTCACAAGTAAACTGAAGGCGAGAAAGCCTGACTATCCTCAGGAGGCTAAGGACTGCACCCGGTATGAGGAAAGCTGCCAGGAATTGTGTGATTCAAGAGTGGACGCAGAGGTACAGATGATTCCAAGGCAGCAGCCAAGGGGATTACAGTGAGAAGAAAAAATAGGCTAGATGCACCAAGCCTAGTCCAGACACCTAGAAAAGTATCGATGACACACCTTGTGCAACCAGAAGGAGCAATGCTTGTACCCTGCAACTGTGAAGGGAACAGGACCGAAGAGCAAGCTGCCGCACCAGAATTACAGGAAAACAGGCTTTGGGGAAAGTCCAAGCAACTAAGATTGCTTGCCTTCCACAAGTGAGAAATAAAAGAACCACTGTGGCCCACTCATTCAGGAATTAAGGTAATGGCATGTGCTGAGCGTGCAACCACCATGCACACCAATCCCAGGACTTCTTGGTGGGAATCCCACACAGCTTCCCCTATGCTATGCCAGACACACAGGCTAAAGCTACCCACAAAGTCCCAGCTGCACTAAATCATAGAAATGAACTAGGTACAGCATGTCTTACCTCACAGTCACCTAGAAAGTGAAAGACAGGAAGACAAAGAGAATAGCATCAGTGGACTCCTAGCCCCCACCTATCCAAGGATAACATGGATGGTAGGATAGCCCAGTCTAGTCTGAGTGTAAGCTGCCTGAAAGTATGGGAAGTTGAGCGGACGGTATAGGGATAGAGGATGCCCTGGCATGGCTGAATTCTACCTGCCTGCCTACTCCCAGGTCCAGCAAAAACAGCAGCCAGCACTCAGAAGACAAAAGTGCCACATGCCAAAATAGTGTGCCATAGAACAAGTGTGGCAACCCAGCTGCTCCAGTGCAGATGAAATGCCCAGCATTTTCAAACTGAGAAGCAAATCTGCCACTTGCCAGAGAGTAGGGGGCAACACTTACGAACTGACATGTCTGAATTATGCGCTTGAAAACCTACATGCAGCAAAGCTCAAAGGGAGCTTGAATGTCCTTGGTATGGAGAGCACCCATCTTCCATCAGGAATGCCTGTGCTGGCTGGCTTTTTGTTGTTGTTGTTGTTGTTGTTGTTATTGTTGTTGTTCTTAAAGCTTGGAAAGGTTAGTATGCACCACCAGAGAGAAAAACAAAAAATGTGCCTCTTTATGAAAGATACATACCAACTGCTTGAAAAGCGACTGAAGGGACCTAGTGGAATAAACTGAGAGGTCAGGGACATCTCTGACTACCAAAAACCCCAAAAGGACTTTGCTTCTATTTTTTTTAAACAAAAAAAGCAGATATGTAAGCAATAGAAGCAACAGTAGCAGTTACAGCAAATGACAGCAAAGGAATCCTCATGGCTTTTTTTTCCCCCAGTATCATCAGGAACTTCGACATCAAGCCTAAGCAGTATACTAGGAAGACAGAGTCCCATCAGGGTTTGATAAACACCACATGCCAACTGTGTTTCATGCTTTCCCAGGACCGCCTGATGAGGAGGTCGGAAATTACACCAAGTTCTCACAGTGGCTGGATCTCTCGGCTGAGTGTTAGAACTTGTCGCCTGAGAGGGACCCGGTAACGGCTCACCAGAAGAATGGCGCAGTGCCACATCTAAAAGATGGTGGCTGCAGAGCTCGCGACAAGTGAGGTACCACAGAGCCATGCCAAGACTGCTGCCAGCGGCTTCTTTGATGTCCCCGGATGATGTCCCCGGATCTGCTCTCTTGGCCATGTCAGGAGGCTAGGAGTTGGTAAACGACTCGTGAGTGCAGGATGTCCAGAGTCCTGATGTTGCCCCCCCTCCCCCAGCTCTCACACTGGGAGCAAAGATTATCTTGTCAGCTCTTAGTACCAAGAAAGAAAGATTAAACAACTTACAGTTTGATATCAGAGACACAGGAAAGATGAACTGGTGCTAAACACTGTCCACTGCTGACTGAAGAAACCAGCACCTGCTTGTCCCCTGTTCTGGAGACAGTCTGTTTTTTTTTTTCCAAAGAGGTAGAAGATTTTTTTTTACATGAAAGCCATCAAAATAAAGGGAAGATCAAGCAGGAGTGGAAGAGAGGGACCTGGCACCACCAGGTGTACCCCTGAGTCTGGAAGACTAAGCAAGGGGAGGCGGGACCTGGCGCCACCAGATGTAACCCTGAGTCTACAAGGGATTCTCTCCAAACCCCCCTAGCTCAATTGAATCCTGAGGAACAGGCCACAAATAGCTGCACAGGGTGGTGCTGATATTCAAAGCAATTGAAGGGGGCAGGAGCCTCTCCTGCCCGCTTAAATCACTCTGCTGCCTAAGTGGGAATATTCAGAGTGGTACTGAATATTTATTTATTTGTTACATTTGTATCCCACCTTTTCCCACTTATTAGTAGGTTCAAAGTGGCTTACCTAGTTCCAGAGAGGTGGTTACAGACTCCGGTGTGAACAAATACAGTGTAGGGGTACCGTTACAGTGGCAAATACAGTAAAGAAGTTTGGGTAAATAGATTGGGGTGGTTCATCCCACGCAAAATGCTAGGGTGGGATCATGTGTCGGGGTTCTAGTTAAATTGTCAATATTTCATTATTCGGTATTTATGTCAGTTCTGTGGTGTATGCCTTTTTGAAAAGGTGAGTCTTTAGGTTTTTTCAGAATTGTAGATTATTCGTGGTTTTCAGGCATTTTGGTAGTGTATTGCAGAGCTGTGTGCATATGTAGGAGAAACTTGATGCATATGTTGATTTATACTTCAGGCCCTTACAACTCGGGAAGTGAAGGGTTAAGTACATTCTGGCTGAATCAATTGTGTTTCTAATCGGTAAGTCGATTAGTTCAGTCATATAGCTCAGAGCTAGACCATGTATTATTTTGTGAACAAAGGTACAAATCTTGAAAGCGATACATTCTTTGATTGGTAGCCAGTGTAGTTTTTCACGGAGGGGTTTTGCGCTTTCAAATTTAGATTTTCCATAGATAAGACTGGCTGCCGTATTCTGAGCAGTCTGTAGTTTCCTCAGGATTTGTTCTTTGCAACTCGCATATACTCCATTGCAATAATCGACATGTGTTAGTACCATTGTTTGAATCATGTTGCGAAAAGTTTCCCTCGGGAAGAATTGTTTTACCCGTTTGAGTTTCCACATTGTGTGGAACATTTTCTTTGGAATGGCAATGGCTTGGTTCTCTAGAGTTAAGTTGAGGTCGATATTAATGCCGAGGATTTTCAGGTTGTCTGAGATTGGAAGAGTGTGTTCCGGGGTGTGTATGGCTGTGGGGTGGTTTGTGAAATGTTGGGATGAAAGAATGAGGCAGTGTGTTTTTCTTTGTTGAGTTTTAATTTGAATGTCGTTACCCAGGTATCCATTATGCTTAGGCTGTTTTTTATTACATTGGTGATTTCTGAAGGGTTCGATTTGAAAGGTATGTATATTATGACATCATCCGCATACAGAAAATGGTTAAGGCCTTGATTGAAAAGAGACTTGGCTAAGGGGGGTCATCATTAGGTTGAAAAGGATGGGTGAGAGAGGTGACCCCTGTGGTACTCTGCAGTCGGTTTCCCAGGGTGGAGAAATGTTAGAGTTTGACTTTACTTGATATGACCTTGTGGTTAGGAACCCCTCCGACCACCCAAATAAAAAGTGGACAGGTTAAGGGTGGCACTGGAGGTGGTATTGGGGAGGACCCTAAGGTTATGCAGATCCCGGCACCCGTATAGCTAAGTAACAATTTAGGACAGCTCAAAACTATCCTAAGGCCACTTAGCTTATGTGGGTACCAACACTAAATACTGCCACCACCCACATAACTTTAAAAAAAGGAGCCCCCTCCTCCCCCCAGCCCTCGGCAATACTAATCCCCCCGGAACCCTCCCACCCCCCTTGTGAAGGTAGGCCCCCCCAGGCCTAACTTTATCCCTGGTCGTATATCAGTAGCACAGCCCCCTCGCTCCTCACAGCTGCCCCTTGCTGCAGCTATCCAAAATGGCTGCTGCGATCTCTAGTGCCACTACTGCGAGAGGTTGTGGTAGCCATTTTGGATAGCTGCTGCAAGGGGCAGGAGCGAGGGGGCTGCGCACTTGTTCCCAACAAACACTGCTGGACCACCAATGATTCAGGTAGGCCTAGGTGAGGCTTACCTTGACAGCAGGAAGTAGGGGAATTCCTTGGGAGCTTCTTATTGCCAAGGGCTGGAAGAAAAGGGGAGGGAAGGAGGGGGCATTGTCAGGGAGGGAAAGAGGGGGTTCGGGGCACTTTGTAAAAAAAAAAAAATAATTATGTGGGTCCTGGCCCGATATTCAGCCAAGCTGCATAATCGCATAAGTTCCGGCACCCAGCCCACCCCAAATTATCCCCTGATATTTAGTGCTGGTACCCGGACATGGCCCAGCATTGAATATCAGGAGATAATTTAGCCAGTGACAATCAGCATTTTAAAAAACGCTGACCGCTGCCAGCTGAATATCAGTGTGTGTGTGTGTGTGGGGGGGGGGGGGGTAGAAATATGTCTATCCACTTGCTGAGATAGAGAGAATAATGAAGGGGAAGCTGCTGCACAGTATCCTATATGGCAGACCTTTGTTGTGCTCTCTATCTCCACCTGCTGATAGATGAACATAACCTGCAAATCTCTGGATTGATCTGTGGGATCAAATGGAAGCCAATTTTCAACAAGACAGACCAAGGATCAGGGCCGTGCCAATGGTCTCTAGCGCCCCCCCCCCCCCCCCCCCCCCGGTTTGGCACAAGATGCAAAGGAAATAGGAGCTGAAAGATGGAGTGCAGATCTTTTCAAGAAGGCATACCATAATCATCCATCTTAAACACTAAATAATAACACTACACAGGATCTATCCCTCCACATCTTCAAATCCTTGCTTAAAGCCCATCTCTTCAATGTCGCTTTCGGCACCTAACCATTGGACTAACCAGGAAACCCAGATTGCCCCAATTTGATTGACTGCATTCTTGTCCCTTAAGATTGTAAGTTCCTTTGAGCAGGGACTGTCCTTCTTTGTTAACTTGTACAGCGCTGCATAACCATAGTAGCGCTTTAGAAATGTTAAATAGTAGTAGTACTAAACAAAACCAAAAGCCTATCACATGATTGATTACCCTCCTTGCTACCTATATTTAAGCACTACCACTTCAAACCTCATGTCGAATAGAATCTCTATAGCAGATGACTACTACTTATCATTTACAATCCATTTTATTACTCATCAGCTTATCTTCCTTGTTCCTTTCCTCCTGCCTTGGTCTCCCCTCCTCCCCCCCACACACAGAAATTTCCTTCTTGTTTTTCCTATCTTCCTCTTTGCCTTTCTGTTCCATCAGTTCTTATTTTCCTTTCCTGCCCTTACTCTCCCCTCCTTCGTTCCTCCCTGATTCTAGCTTGGTTCATCTTAATAATAGCTTATGAACTTTTCTTTTAGGAAATTATCCAAACCTTTTTAAAACCCCGCTAAACTAATTACTTTTACCACATTCTCTGGCAATGAATTCCAGAGTTTAATTACACATTGAGTTAAGAAATATTTTCTCTGATTTGTTTTAAATTTACTACTTTGTAGCTTCATTGCGTGCCTCCTAATCCTAGTATTTTTGGAAACAGCAAACAAGCGATTCATGTCTACCCATTCTACTCTACTCATTTTATATACCTCTATCATATCTTCCCTCAGCCATCTTTTCTCCAAGCTGAAGAGCCACAGCCACTTCAGCTTTTCCTCATAGGGAAGTCGTCCCATCCCCTTCATCATTTTTGTCAACCGACTCTGTACCTTTTCTTTATTTTATTTTTTGTTACATTTGTACCCCGCGCTTTCCCACTCATGGCAGACTCAATGCGGCTTACATGGGGCAATGGAGGGTTAAGTGATAAACCTTTAGGTAATACTGACTCTTGTGCAGACGTCAAGCTTTTGCTCGATAAATTGATCACATTTTGTCCGGTCAAAACTGGGATCGTGTCTGTGGTCTTGTTCTCGGTTGACCTCGACTGTTCATGCGGCGTCCTCCACGTCCTCTTCTGTTTCGACCTTGACGGTTGTCTAAAAAATCATCATGATCACTGCCACTAGATGAACTATCTGAAAATTGAAACACTTGAAATGTTACTTTTTTAGGCTCCACTCCCTCTGTGCGTTCTGTAACTAGAGGTTGTTCACTTGCTGTTTTTCATCCACGGGTAGACATTCATTTGAGCATAATCGTTTTTATCTCTTGTTAACTTTTTTAATTTAGATTTTCGTAACTGTTCTTTGCATTTTTCAAGGGTATCTTTTAACTGTGTGTGTTTAGATTGAAAAACCTGTTCTGAAACACTCTCTTTTAGACGACTGAGTTCTTTATCTAGCAGTTCTTTTTCTTGTTGTAATACAAGTTTCGATTGTTCAATAATAAGCAACATCAAGTCAAGAGAACACTTGTTCAAAATCATATTCCATTTGGAAATAAAACTTTCTTGATCTTTGAAGATTTGTGGAGCCTTATAAATGCGTAGTCCCCTGGTATCTGCTCCGCTTTACAATATTCAATTAAAGCTAAACTGTTCATTTCTCACTAGTTACTCCCATCTCTAGATCATTTATAAATATGTTTAAAAAAAGCAGCGGTCTCTGCACAGACCCCTTGGGAACTCCACTATCTATCCTTCTCTGTTGAGAATACTGATCATTTAACCCTACTCTCTGTTTTTTTATCCTTTAACCAGTATTTAATCCACAACAGGACACTACCTCCTATCCCATAACTCTCCAATTTTTTCTGGAGTCTTTCATGAGGTACTTTGTCAAACGCCTTCTGAAAATCCAGATACACAATATCAACCGGCTCGTCTTTATCCACATGTTTGCTCACCCATTCAAAGAAATGTAATAGATTGGTGAGGCAAGATTTCCCTTCACTAAATCTATGTTGGCTCTATCTCATTAATCCCTGTTTGTGAATATGCATGACTTTCCAATTTCCTCTGGTGTCTTTCATTTAGATTTAGATTTATTAGTTTTAGCCCACCTTTATCTAGGGCTACTTTGTTAAATGCCTTTTGAAAATCCAAATATACAATATCGACTGGCTCAACTTTATCCAAGTTTGTTCACCCCTTCAAAGAAATGTAGTAGATTGGCGAGGCAAGATTTCCCTGTTGGCTCTATCTCATGCTTATATATATGCTCTGTAATTTTGTTCTTTATAATAATTTCTACCATTTTGCCAAGCACCGATGTCAGGCTCACCGGTCTGTAATTTCCCAGATCACCTCTGGAAGCTTTTTAAAAAATGGTACTACATTGGCCACCCTCCAATCTTCCGGTACCATGCTTGATTTGAAAGATAAATTACATATTACTAACAATAGTTCTGCAAGTTCATTTTTCAATTCTATCAGTACTCTAGGATGTATACCATCTGGTCCAGATGATTTCATATTCTTCAATTTGTCAAATTGCACCATTACATCTTTCAGGTTTACAGAAATTTGATTCAGTTTCTCTGACTCATTAGCATTGAATACCAGTTCTGGCACCGGTATCTCTGCCACATCTTCCTCGGTGAAGACCGAAGTATTCATTTCATCTCACCACTATGGCCTTGCCCTCCCTGAGTGTCCCCTTTACTCCACAGTCATCCAGCGGTCCAACTGATTTCCTTACCAGCTTTTTGCTTTTAAAATACCTAAAAAGTTTTAAGTGTTTTTGACTCCAACACAATCTTCTTTTCAAAGTTTCTCTGTCTTACTTTATCAGAGTTTAGCATTTGACTTACCACTCCTTATGCTGTTTCCTATTATTTTCAGTCGGATCCATCTTACATTTTCTGAAGGATTTTCTTTTAGCTCTAATAGCTTCCTTCACCTCACTTTTTAACCATGCTGGCTGTCGTTTGTCTTCCTTCCTCCTTCTTTAATAAATGGATATATTTGGCCTTAGCTTCCAGGATGGGATTTTTGAACAGTATCAGACACAATTGGAGGAACTAGATAAAGATCTGATCGCAGATATTCAAAAGTTGGGAAAGAAGAGAGAGGTGCTGTAGCTGGGATATTTCAATCTGCCGGATGTAGATTGGAAGGTTCCATCTGCAGAATTGGAAAGAAGTAGAGAGACCATGGATGCTTTCCAAAGTGTTCTGCTCAGACAAATGGTGATGGAACCCACGAGAGATGGAACGACGCTGGATCTGGTGCTCACAAATGAGGATAATGTGTCAAATGTCCGAGTGGGTGCCCACCTGGGCAGCAGTGACCATCAAACAGTTTGATTTGATATGACAGCTGAAGTGGAGGGCGGCCACTCAAAACTCAAAGTCCTGGATTTCAAGCATGCTGACTTTAGTAAAATGGGGGAATACCTGAGGAAGGAGCTGATGGGCTGGGAGGATGAACGAGAAGTGGAAGGATAGTGGTCCAGGCTGAAAGAAGTTATAAATATGGCCACAAACCTTTATGTAAGGACAGTAAATAAAAGCAAGAGAAAAAGGAAACCAATATGTTTCTCCAAGCAAGTGGCTGAGAAAATAAAAGCTAAAGAGTTGACGTTCCTGAAATACAGAAAAACTCAAAAAGAGGAACACGGAGAGGAACACCAGATGAAACTGAAAGAAGCCAAGAGAGAGATACGTCTGGCGAAAGCACAAGAACAAATGGCTAGAAATGTAAGGAGGGGTGACAAAAATTTCTTCAGGTATATTAGTGAAAGGAGGAAGACTAAAAAGGGAATTGTGAGACTGAAAGATGCTGCGAACCGCTATGTAGATAATGGGCACATACCCTAACTACCTAATAAAATCCGCCCCACAACGCTTCATAGCAGACCTCACATTACACCTAAACTACATGCTACAACATGGTCTCTTTCCTAAGGACAATGCCAACATACTACTCACCCCAATACCTAAAGATACAAAACAAAAAAAGCAAATGAAATCACCAACTACCGCCTGGTAGCATCTATCCCACTGATAGTCAAACTGCTGGAAAGCAAGTAACCAAGCAACTCACCGACTACTTAAAACAAATTCTCAATATTACACAAATCACAATCAGGATTTCGCTTCAACCACAGCACCGAAACAGTACTAATTACTCTCCTAACCAAATTCAAACAAGAAAGTGCAACTGGCAAAAGCATACTTCTCCTACAATTCTACATGTCTAGTGCATTTGACATGGTAAACCATAAAATACTACTAAACATCCTAGAATACGTCGGGATCGGTGGAAGTGTACTTAGCTGGATCAAAGGTTTCCTAACCACAAGAACATACCAAGTAATTTCTCGAATATATCACCATGGAAACCAGAATGTGGCATACCCTAAGGATTACCGTTATCTCCAACCCTTTTCAACCTAATGATGACCCCACTAGTCAAATCCCTATCCAACCAAGGCCTTAACCCTTACATCTATGCAGATGATGTTATGATATACATCCCGTTCAAACACGATGAACAGAAATCACAAATGAAATCAAACTCAGCCTGCAAATCATGAACTCATGGGCGGATGCATTCCAACTAAAACTCAATGCAGAAAAAAAACCACACTGTCTCATCCACTCATCCCAATACAACACGAATAAACCCACCAATATAATCACCCCAGATTACACCCTTCCTGTTTCAGACAGCCTGAAAATTCTCGGAGTTACAATTGACTGAATCCTCACGCTAGAAAGCCAAGAGAAAACTACAACAGAGACAATGTGGAAACTCAAACGAGTAAAACCTTTCTTCCCGAGGGAAATATTCCGCAGCCTGGTACAATCAATGGTACTTTAAGTCAACTAGATTACTGCAATGCAATCTATGCTGGATGCAAAGAACAAATCATTAAGAAACTCCAAATGGCCCAAAATACAGCAGCAAAACTCATATTTGGAAAGACGAAATTTGAAAGCGCCAAACCCTTACAAGAAAAACTGCATTGGCTCCCAATCAAAGAACGAATTGCGTTCAAAATGTATTTATTTTGCTGCATTTATATCCCACATTTTCCCACCTATTTGCAGGCTCAATGTGGCTTACAATATAATACAACTACAATCACATTGATGGAATAGAGAATCAGAGTATATATAACAGATAAGGTGCATAGGAAAATTATGGCAATCATATTAACGGAGAAGAATTTCAGAATTATTGCTATTAAGGTTCATACAAAAATGATGTTGATTAAGAAGTGGGTAAGTGGATAACAACATAATATAATGATATCAGGACAAGGTATAATTGTCAGTAATTAGGATAAATGGATAACAACATAACATAATAATATCAGGACAGGGTATGATTATCAGTAATTAGGGTGTAAATAAAATAGGCAAAATAAAAGAGTTCCAATATAAAATTGTGTCTGGTGTAGTTTAGGAGTCAGATCGTTATGAGGGATCCATTTTGTACGCTTTTTTGAACAAATAAGTCTTCAGTAGTTTCTGGAAGGTCATCAAGTCGCGTGTTTTTCTTATAGTGGTTGGTAATTCATTCCATCATTGTGTAATTAAGTCCTCTGCAATTGGGATAATGGAACACCTCATAGACTTTACCAATCAGAAACACAAAATGGTCAACATGCACATACCTAATTCTCCACTTCCCAAGCTGCAAAGAACTAAAATATAAATCAACCTATGCATCCAGCTTCTACTATATAAGGACACAACTATGGAATGCACTACCAAACGTCATGAAAACAATGCATGACCTAACAAACTTCTGGAAATCATTAAAAACCTACTTGTTCAAAAAGGCAAACCATAACGATCCAACTTAAACACCTGAACACTGCAACACAACGAAACTTATACGAGAACTAGACAAAACTTAACTCTTCCTCCTTGATTACCTATCAACTCTGTCACTCATGAACTCTAACGCAACACCACACTGTATTTCTCATACCAGAATTGGCGATCGCCATCACGGTACTATGTAAGCCACATTGAGCCTGCAAATGGGTGGGAAAATGTGGGATACAAATGCAATAAATAAATAAATAAAATGATGAAGAAAAAGGAAATTTGCTAAATAGATACTTTTGTTCTGTTTTCACAGAAGAAAATCTTGGTGAAGGACCACGATTGACTGGTAAAAGTACATATGAGAATGGAGTGGATATAGCACCGTTCACGGAAGAGAGTGTGTATGAACAACTTGAAAATCTAAAGGTGGACAAAGCCGTGGGACCAGACGGGATCCACCCCAGGATATTGAGGGAGCTCAGAGAGGTTCTGGCAGGTCCTCTTAAAGATCTGTTTAATAAATCCTTTGAGATGGGAGAGGTTCCGTGGGACTGGAAAACAGCGGATGTGGTCCCTCTTCACAAAAGTGGTGATAGGGAAGAAGCTGAAAACTACAGCCGGTAAGCCTCACTTTGGTTATTGGAAAAGTAATGGAAGCGATGCTGAAGGAAAGGATAGTAAATTTCCTGGAAGCCAATAAGTTGCAAGATCTGAGACAACATGGTTTTACCAAAGGTAAATTGTGCCAAACGAATCTCATTGAATTCTTTGACTGGGTGTCTGGAGAATTGAATCATGGACGTCTGTTTACCTGTCTTTATCCTTTATCCTCACCTCTTTTCCCTACCCTTAATTGTTCTGTCTGTTTACCTGTCTTATCTAGACTGTAAGTTCTTTGAGCAGGGACTGTCTTTTGTGTATGGTGTACAGCGCTGCGTATGCTTTGTAGCGCTATAGAAATGATAGGTAGTAGTAGTAGTATAGACGTAATCTACTTAGATTTCAGCAAAGCTTTTGACACGGCTCCAGTGGTGTACCAAGGGGGAGGGGGCGGACGTGGTGAACTGGATTAGGAACTGGCTGACGGACAGACGCCAGAGGGTGGTGGTTAATGGAATTCGCTCAGATGAGGGAAAGGTGAGTAGTGGAGTGCCTCAGGGATCGGTGCTGGGGCCGATTTTGTTCAATATATTTGTGAGCGACATTGCCGAAGGATTAGAAGGTAAAGTTTGCCTTTTTGCGGATGATAGTAAGATTTGTAACAGACTGGACACCCGGGAGGGAGTGAAAAACATGAAAAAGGATCTGAGAAGTTAGAAGAATGGTCTAAGGCTTGGCAATTAAAATTCAATACGAAGAAATGCAAAGTGATGCACTTAGGGAGTAGAAATCCACGGGAGACGTATGTGTTAGGTGGTGAGAGTCTGATATGTACAGACGGGGAGAGGGATCTTGGGGTGATAGTATCTGAGGATCTGAAGGCGACGAAACAGTGTGACAAGGCGGTGGCCATAGCTAGAAGGTTGTTAGGCTGTATAAAGAGAGGTGTGACCAGCAGAAGAAAGGGGGTGTTGATGCCCCTGTATAAGTCATTGGTGAGGCCCCACCTGGATTATTGTGTTCGGTTTTGAAGGCCATATCTTGCTAAGGATGTAAAAAGAACTGAAGCGGTGCAAAGAAAAGCTACAAGAATGGTATGGGATAGAGACTTGCTGACCTGAACATGTATACCCTAGAGGAAAGGAGAAACAGGGGTGATATGATACAGACATTCAAATATTTGAAAGGTATTAATTCGCAAACAAACCTTTTCCGTAGATGGGAAGGCGGTAGAACTAGAGGACATGAAATGAGATTGAAGGGGGGGGGCAGACTCAAGAAAAATGTCAGGAAGTATTTTTTCACAGAGAGAGTGGTGGATACTTGGAATGCCCTCCCGCGGGAGGTGGTGGAGATGAAAATGGTAACGGAATTCAAAAATGCGTGGGATAAACATAGGAATCCTGTTCAGAAGGAATGGATCCTCAGAAGCTTAGTGGAGATTGGGTGGCAGAGCCGGTGGTGGGAGGCGGGGCTAGTGCTGGGCAGACTTCTACGGTCTGAGCCCTGAAAATGGTAGATACAAATCAAAGTCAGGTATACACATAAAGTAGCACATATGAGTTTATCTTGTTGGGCAGACTGGATGGACCGTACAGGTCTTTTTCTGCCATCATCTACTATGTTACTACCCTGCTTATTTTCGAAGGAGAAGGCCGGCCATCTTCCGACACAAATCGGGAGATGGTTGGCCATCTCCTAAACCCAGCCAAATCAGTATAAACGAAAGCCGATTTTGCCCGGCTTCAACTGCTTTCCGTCGCAGGGCCGGCCAAAGTTAAAGGGGGCATTTCAGTAGGGTACGGAAGGCGGGACGGGGCGTGGTTACGAGATGGCCAGCTTCGGCCGATAATGGAAAAAAGAAGGCGGCTCTGATGAGCACTTGGCTGGCTTCACTTGGTCCATTTATTTTTAGGACCAAGTCTCAAAAAAGTGCCCCAACTGACCAGATGACCACCGGAGGGAATGGGGGATCACCTCCCCTTACTCCCCCACTGGTCACCAACCCCCTCCCAACCCCCCCAAAAATGTAAACATTTTTGTGCCAGCTTCTATGCCAAGCCTTAAATGTCATACCCAGCTCCATCACAGCACTATGCAGGTCCCTGGAGCAGTTTTAGTAGGTACTGCAGTGACCTTCAGGCAGGCGGACCCCGGCTCATCCCCCCTACCTGTTACATTTGTGGTGATAAATGTGAGCCCTCCAAAACCCACTGTCCCACATCTAGGTGCCCCCCTTCACACATAAGGGCTATGATAGTGTTGTACAGTTGTGGGTAGTGGGTTTGGGGGGGGGCTCAGCACACACGGTAAGGGAGCTATGTACCTGGGAGCAATTTATGAAGTACACTGCTGTGCCCCCTAGGATGCCCGGTTGGTGTCCTGGCATGTGAGGGGGACCACTGCACTATAAATGCTTGCTCCTCCCACGACCAAATGGCTTGGATTTGGCCAGGTTTGAGATGGCGGCCATTAGTTTCCATTATTGGCGGGAAAACAATGGCAGCGATCTCTAATGCCGGCCCAAATGTTGAGATTTGGCCGGCCCCGACCGTATTATCAAAACGAAAGATGGCCGGCCATCTTGTCTCGATAATACGATCGGGTATACCGCTTTCCGGGGCCGTTCGATTATGCCCCTCTATGTATCCACACCTGATGTAAATTTTGACCTTTGCAGCTGCTCCTCTTAAGTTTTTATTTCACTGTTCTTCCCATTTTATCATAGTGGAGTGGAGGAGTGGCCTAGTGGCTAGGGTGGTGGACTTTGGTCCTGGGGAACTGAGGAACTGAGTTCGATTCCCACTTTAGGCACAGGCAGCTCCTTGTGACTCTGGGCAAGTCACTTAATCCTCCATTGCCCCATTTAAGCCGCATTGAGCCTGCCATGAGTGGGAAAAGTGCAGGGTACAAATGTAACAAAAATAAAAAAAATAAATAGTCTCCTTTTTGAAAGTTAAATTCTAATGTATTGGATTTCCTGTGTGTACTTACTCCAAAGCTTATATCAAATCTGATCATGTTATGATCAGTGTGATCAAGCGGCCCCAGCACCATTATCTCCTACACCAGATCATGCGCTCCACTAAGGACTAGGTCTAGAATTGTTCCTCTTGTTGGCTCCTGAACCAGCTGCTCCATAATGCAGTTCTTAATTTTATCAAGGAATTTTACCTCTTTAGCGTGCCATGATGTTACATTTACCCAGTCAATATCAGGGTAATTTAATCACCCATTATTGTGTCACCCCAGTTTGTTAGCCTCCCTAAATTCTGACATTTCTACATCTGTCTGTTCATCCTGACCAGGTGGACAGTAGCACACTCCTATCACTATCCTTTTCCCCTTTACACATGGAATTTCAAACCATAAGGATTCCTGCAGAATTTTTAGTCTATTCAATTCAAGGCCCTCCTCAACATATAATGCTACCCCTCCACCAATTCAATCTACCCTATCATTGCGATATAATTTGTATCCTGGTATGGCAGCGTCCTACTGGTTATCCTCCTTCCACCAGGTCTCAGAGATGCCAATTATTATCTAGTTTTTCATTTAGTACAATATATTCAAACTCTCCCACCTTATTTCTTAGGATTCTGTCATATGCATATAGACATTTCAAACTATGTTTGTTGTTCCTATTTACATCTTTCTCAGCAGTTGACACTGATAATGTGCAATCTTGAAAATCTGTCTGCTTTTTATTTAAAGACAAGTGGAGGGGCGTTTTCAATATGATGTCCAAGTCCGATTTTGGATGTTTTGCAAAACGTCCAAAATCCGAATAGGAAAGAAGGTCATTGTCAAAAAAGAAAAACGTCTTTTTTTTTCCCCCCGAAAACACTGTTTCAAATGAGGTTTCACGCTTTGGACTTTTTTTTTTTTGGTCCATTTAAAAAACAAAAACCTGAATAGGTGCAAAACATATAGATTCATGCCATTGGGATGTAGGAGGAGCCAGCATTTTTAGTAGGCTGGTCCCCTAGACATCCCAGGAGAGCCCCTACGTCTTGCCCCATCCTTGGCCACCTTTAAATCTAGACTGAAAGCCCACCTCTTTAACATTGCTTTTGACTTGTAACCACTCACCTCCACCTACCCTCCTCTCTTCCTTCCCGTTCACATTAATTGATTTGATTTGCTTACTTTATTTATTTTTTGTCTATTAGATTGTAAGCTCTTTGAGCAGGGACTGTCTTTCTTCTATGTTTGTGCAGCGCTGCGTATGCCTTGTAGCGCTATAGAAATGCTAAATAGTAGTAGTAGTAGTAGTAGTAGAGCAATGGGGCACCCTAGAGGACATTGCTGTGCACTTCATGAAAATACTCCCAGATACACATCTCACCTTTGCTCTCTTATCTTGTCCCCTGAGCCCTCCAAAAACCCACTACTCCCCACTGTACACCACAATAGACCTTGCACCGCTTCTTTAATGCAGAACATAGTAACATAGTAGATGATGGCAGAAAAAGACCTGCACGGTCCATCTAGTCTGCCCAACAAGATCAACTCATATGTGCTACTTTTTGTGTATACCCTATCTTGATTTGTACCTGTCCTCTTCAGAGCACAGACCGTATAAGTCTGCCCAGCACTATCCCCGCCTCCCAACCACCAGCCCCGCCTCCCACCACTGGCTCTGGCACAGACCGTATAAGTCTGCCCAGCATGCCTCTAGCCGCCGACTCCAGGACTCCCCGGGCACACTCAGTTCTTGCGCGAACTAAGTATGGGCAAGAAGTGCTGGCGTCAGCAGCTGAAGGCACGCCGCCAATTTCTGCATTAAAGAAGCAGTGCAAGGACGAGGGGAGCAGCTTATGAACTGTATTTCTTTGGCTGGTGGGGCTTTGGCATCCCCATCAGCTGTTTTAAAATAGTGCTGCAGTTCAGGAGGGGGTCCGAGCCCAAAATGGGGAGGGGGGCCCAGGCTGCCATGTAGCTACTCCACTCATAACAAGTAATGTAATTTTCTTATTATTTTTGTATTATTCTGATTCTAAAACATTCTCAAGCATTTTTCCTCTTTTTACATAAAACATTGGACTCCATGAAAAGATATATTTGTTTTCAGTGTGAATATGTTGTGTTTCTAGCACTAGGTAACTCTTAATCTTCAAATCCCAATCACAATATATCTGCAAAGCCAATGAATTAAGAACCCTCTCTTCCCCCCTCCACAAAGTCATTGAAGTAGGCATTAAATCACTTTCCCCACAAAAGGGCATGAAGAAGCCATTATATAATCATGCTCACAATAGCTTCACAGGAATACTTAATCGCCACCTCAAATCATTATCTAATGTTTTAACCTCTGGTGAACCATTTGGTTCTCCACTCTTAAGAAGTAGGTGGGTATTAGTAAGACACTTTTAAAACAACCCAATCTTTTCATAAAATAAATTAACAAATAAATAAAACCTTCATCACTAATGGTTTTAGGCATGTCATCCATTACAGACCAGTGAAGATTACAGATCACAAGCTGAGGTGACCAGCTCCTCTGGTTTCACTCTGATGTATCTGTCCAAAGAATCTAACAAAACATTTAAAACCCATGCCATAGAAAAAGCATCAAGTCTGAGGTAAACCGTCTGGCGGCAGAGGCTGGGAAAGAGGTGATACAGATGACAAGGAGAGTCACAATCAGTCTGGGAGTAGGTGGGCCAGTTCCTCATCACTCAGCTGGTTTGTGGCAATGATGTGATCCAATTGCTTCTGATAACGATCTTGATCCTGCATGAAATGGGGAATTCGTGGTCTCTCTAAAACTGCACTCTGTTTCAGCTGCTCAACATCTTCATAGGAAACCTAGCAAGAAAAGCAAACATGGAACTATGGGATCACCAACACAGACAAAGAGAAAACCTAGGATATTTACTCTCACCTTGGCATGAATTTAAGGGACCGTGTGCTATTATTGTTCTTCATAACAACCACTATCTTTACTTAGCGCTACTATCACTAGCTGGACGAAAGCAAATCATTTAAAATTGAATGTCAATAAAATTCAGATCATAATGTTATCAGCTATATTTCTTCTCAAATTCTAGATGTTTTCAAATTTGGTAATGAAATCATTCCTATTGTGAATAATTTGTGTAATTTTGGAGTAATTGTCAACTCTGGTTTAACAATAAGACTTCATATTCAGGTCATTAGAAATGTGTTTTGTAAAATGATATTAATAAGGCATTTGAAAGAATTGTTGAAACCATGTCATTTTGGGAGGGTAGTTCAAAGTATCATTGTTCCCAGTTTCGATTATTGTAATGGATTACCTTTGGGGATCTGTAAAAAATCAACTTAGAGCTTTACAGATACCCTAGCAACTGAATTTTGGGCTATTAACTGTTCCAGTCATTATAATCACATCTCTCCGGTTCTAAAGAAATTGCATTGGCTCCCCACTGAATACAGAATACAATTTAAGATCATTTGTATGGTATTTAAAATACTTACGGAGTTGATTTCAAAAGTCTTATGAGCAAAACTCCATATATACCAACCTTCGTGGTTGTTGAGATCAGCAAGTAGATCCTTACTGAAAGTTTCCTCATACTGTGTGATAAAGTCAAGTGAATTTAGAAACTCAATTTTTTATATTGTGGGTCCCTCATTATGTAATATACTGCCATTGAGATTAAAAAAAATACAGGACTAGAGTTTAAAAAAAGAATTAAAGACATTCTTTCTTCTGCAGGCATATGAGAGGGTTGACGATTGAATTAACTGAGAAGCAGATTTATAAGTTTTAAATAGGACTGATTCTGCTTTCATCAGTTATATCGAACATATTTTTTTAATGTTATGTCTCTTTTTTGTTTATGGTATTTGTGATATATTATTATGTACGTATGATTTGTGATCCACCTAGAACTACTGGATTGTGCGGAATAAATAGGTGTGCTGTACTGTACTTCATAACCTAAACAAGCTACATCTCCCAAGATGCTACACAAATTGAAGCGTGGTCAGTGGGGTTGGCTGGCCCCTTTCACAGAGGCTGGATAATACATCAGTGGAGATCGGGTTAATGTAAGCGATACAGTGGTGGAAATAAGTATTTGATCCCTTGCTGATTTTGTAAGTTTGCCCACTGACAAAGACATGAGCAGCCCATAATTGAAGGGTAGGTTATTGGTAACAGTGAGAGATAGCACATCACAAATTAAATCCGGAAAATCACATTGTGGAAAGTATATGAATTTATTTGCATTCTGCAGAGGGAAATAAGTATTTGATCCCCCACCAACCAGTAAGAGATCTGGCCCCTACAGACCAGGTAGATGCTCCAAATCAACTCGTTACCTGCATGACAGACAGCTGTCGGCAATGGTCACCTGTATGAAAGACACCTGTCCACAGACTCAGAGAAACAGTCAGACTCTAACCTCTACAAAATGGCCAAGAGCAAGGAGCTGTCTAAGGATGTCAGGGACAAGATCATACACCTGCACAAGGCTGGAATGGGCTACAAAACCATCAGTAAGACGCTGGGCGAGAAGGAGACAACTGTTGGTGCCATAGTAAGAAAATGGAAGAAGTACAAAATGACTGTCAATCGACAAAGATCTGGGGCTCCACGCAAAATCTCACCTCGTGGGGTATCCTTGATCATGAGGAAGGTTAGAAATCAGCCTACAACTACAAGGGGGGAACTTGTCAATGATCTCAAGGCAGCTGGGACCACTGTCACCACGAGAACCATTGGTAACACATTACGACATAACGGATTGCAATCCTGCAGTGCCCGCAAGGTCCCCCTGCTCCGGAAGGCACATGTGACGGCCGGTCTGAAGTTTGCCAGTGAACACCTGGATGATGCCGAGAGTGATTGGGAGAAGGTGCTGTGGTCAGATGAGACAAAAATTGAGCTCTTTGGCATGAACTCAACTCGCCGTGTTTGGAGGAAGAGAAATGCTGCCTATGACCCAAAGAACACCGTCCCCACTGTCAAGCATGGAGGTGGAAATGTTATGTTTGGGGGTGTTTCTCTGCTAAGGGCACAGGACTACTTCACCGCATCAATGGGAGAATGGATGGGGCCATGTACCGTACAATTCTGAGTGACAACCTCCTTCCCTCCGCCAGGGCCTTAAAAATGGGTCGTGGCTGGGTCTTCCAGCACGACAATGACCCAAAACATACAGCCAAGGCAACAAAGGAGTGGCTCAGGAAGAAGCACATTAGGGTCATGGAGTGGCCTAGCCAGTCACCAGACCTTAATCCCATTGAAAACTTATGGAGGGAGCTGAAGCTGCGAGTTGCCAAGCGACAGCCCAGAACTCTTAATGATTTAGAGATGATCTGCAAAGAGGAGTGGACCAAAATTCCTCCTGACATGTGTGCAAACCTCATCATCAACTACAGAAGACGTCTGACCGCTGTGCTTGCCAACAAGGGTTTTGCCACCAAGTATTAGGTCTTGTTTGCCAGAGGGATTAAATACTTATTTCCCTCTGCAGAATGCAAATAAATTCATATACTTTCCACAATGTGATTTTCCGGATTTAATTTGTGATGTGCTATCTCTCACTGTTACCAATAACCTACCCTTCAATTATGGGCTGCTCATGTCTTTGTCAGTGGGCAAACTTACAAAATCAGCAAGGGATCAAATACTTATTTCCACCACTGTAGGTTGTAATTTTGAACATTTGTTTTTTTCCATACTGATTGCTTACCATAGAAATCTATTACCTTTCCTAAAGCTGCCAGTAGCTGGAAATCAATGCTGCGCCGGTGCCGCAGGATCCTGAGAATTCCATCCAGGTACACCTGATCCTTACTAAAACACCCTACAAGGAAATGGAAGAGAAACTCTCATACTCATTAGATATCTCTTATATGTATAAACTACATACCTCAGGCACATCCTTACCACCACCTAAATAGCCACACTTATTCACCTTTCTCTGTTGTGTCTCTAAGGCCCCTTTTTGCCCGCACACAATACTCCCATCGCACGGCAGGGTCCAGGACAAACTGCTCCAGGTCCTTGAAGAGCTGGCAGAAGGTCATCTGACTAGAACAACAGACCGTGTAGTAAAGGAGTGCTGCCCGCCACAGAAATGGATGCTTCCGGAAGAGCACACTGTGTAGGCTGGCAAGACCCTCCTCTGTTGGATTGGCAGGTTTCAGCCCAAAGTGTTTCCGCCCATCTGAGTTGTGCCATGGCTGCCGAGAGTTGTTCACCCCACGAATGTAATGAGTTCCTGAAAACCACCACCACAGAAGGTAAAACAATGGTTGCAAGGCCTCTGCAATATTGATTGATGTATGTTATCCTTTTGCCCTATACTACTTTGTTTCCAGTCCTTACTTCATCTCAATTTTTTTTTACATAGTATATTTTCAGTGCACATGAAAGAGGAGGGCTGGCAGCACAAGAAAACAATCAATAAGATCAATGACTACTCTGTTCAGAAATACTAGCTACAGTGCCAATGGTAAGTGACAAGGACACCTATTTAAAGGAGGCAGGACTGAAAAACCCAATTCATTTCACCTAGTCTATCGGATGACATCAAGAAGGCTCAGCATGGAAATGAGAAAAGCAGAATGTATTCTAAAGTGTTTCTCCTCCTCACCTGTGACTGTCACTAACCTATCTCGTGCCGTAACATCCCCTCCAGCCAGTACTGCCGTGCTCCAGAAAGGTTTATGGTGAGGGTAGGACGACTGTTTTCGATCATCATCACTGCTTGGGACAGCAGGTCTTCTGTGAGGTGCACCACTACCTGCCAACAAAATCAGAAAGAGAACAGACAATTTCAACCCATCTCTCTTATGATTTTTCAAGGGAGTAAGAAAATGAAATATTCTCCATCAGAGGCTACCAAAGCAGCATGCATATCTAAGAGTTCCCTAACCAAATGAAACCACAAAAAGAGACAAATATCACCTATAACAGGGTTTCCCAAACCAATCTTGGGGAACTCACAGCCAGTCAGGTTTTTAGGACATCCATAATGAATATACAAAAGATCAGTCTGAATATGCTTGAGACTTAGTGCATGCAAATTGATCTCATACTTATATTCATTGTAATAGCCTGAAAACTTGACTGGCAGTGGAGTTCCCAGGACACGTTTAGAAAGCCCTGATCTATAACATAAGTAGCAAGAAAAAAGGGAACCAAAAAAATTTTTTAAAAACTTTTTCAACAAGAGAGATTAGGAAATATAGTACTGCACTCCTAGTGTTGGTAGTGCTAAATAAAGATTGTGGTGGATATAAGCATGTAATAAAAAGGACTTTAGAGATTGCTTTTCAACTCTAACTGCCTTGACCAACAAGTGCACTCGGGGTCTGTATTTGTGATTAGAAGTAATTCTGTTTAAAAATGATTGTTTAACTTTGATTGTGTGAAAACAAGTTGGAATGTAGAAGATAAGACACAGCTCAAATTAATTTGTTATGTGAAGGGAAAGATGGAACTTGTTTTCGAGTTCAGATTGGCCACCTGAACTGGGAAACATGTGACCACATTCCCACAGTATGGCTTGTTTACCTATTCTCAAGCATTCTGTAATTTTCCTTGGCTCTGAAAATAAGTTTTAGCTTAATAAAAAGGGGGGCTTGTTGCAGCAGAGCTCCGAGGCTCATCTGTGGGTGGACACATCACGCAGAAAAGCCTGTTCCTGGTAATAAAGAGACTTCGGGCTTTGCCCGGCTGATGAGATAAGGGCCTGAAATTCCTGACCAGTGATGTTGTATGTATAATATGTATATATCTGTCTTATAGCTTTCTTTTAGTTAGATGATTTAATCACTGTATATATCTTAATCATTGTAGATTTTAGAACCTCTAATAAAGGTCTCATTTACCTAATACGAATCCAAAAGAATCCACAGTAATTATTGAGTAGTCTGTGTTAGTGAAGCAGGCTGTAAATCCATAGCAGTATAGAGCAATAGGACACTAGCCCCTTAAATATATTTATTAAACTTTAATTAAATGCTTTTATCACTTAAACATATTTCAAAAACATTAATATTGGACTTCCAGTTATGGCAAGCTGAAAGACAGTTACAAGCATAGTGCACTCCCGAACTGCTGTCAAGTATTTAAGGTGATAAACTGTCCTTCCAGCAGCAGCACATGGCTAAAGAGGCTGGGAAACCTGTGCTTTAGGCAGAGCAGACAACAAAGTTAAAGTGGACTGGTTAGAAAGTGATGATGGAGATGACCAGGACTTCAAAGATTCACACGTCTCACAAAGAGTTGTACCCAGAAATCCAGGTGTCAGTGGATGCCGACAAAATGATCAAGGAACTGATGAGATCAATATTGGACAAAATTATGGAAAATTTGGATGATTGCCTTGATGAGGTCTCGCTCAAGCTGGCAGAAGTCACAGAGGCTCCTGAACATGAAGAAAGGCTCCAGCACATGAAGCCACACTTGGAGGTACAACAGAGAACAGCAACTAGCCAAACATAGGCTTTAGAATAGAAGTTTAAAGAGCCAACTGAGTGCCTGGAGGACATGGAGAACTGGGAGAGACTGATAATTTGAGAATAATAGGCCTCCATAAGGCAAGCAGCCTGCAATTTATGCTTAGCTGGCTACTGTAGGTTCTGAGTCTGGACTCCAAAGACTGACTGAAGTGGATAGGGTTCATCGTGCACTGGGCCCAAAGCCAGGGGCAGCCACCCCAGAGCTATTATCCTACCTGTGCACAACTTTCAGGAAAACTGAGAATTTTAGCAGTGGTTCACAGAAAAAGAAGAAATGACTTTTCAGAATAAATGCAGCTTTTGCTTTCATATTTCAGTGGCACAATAGAAAGTGTGTCAGAGTTTCACTGGAGGGAAAACGTTGCTGAGAGCATGTGAAGTATTCGATGCTATATCCCATGAAGTTGTGGGTGGAGTATGGAGGAAATATGTCTTGTTTTCCTCCTTGAAAGATGAAGACCAATTTGTAGGTGGACTGCCTATGGAAGAATTGTGGCCTTCAGGATAGTTGGTGAGATGTGGTGCGATGATGGTAATATGCAGCTATGGAAGACTGTACTAGCAGCGCAAGTTACAATTTACTGGACTTCAAGTTAATGATTTTTTGTTTTATTTGCTTTTAAGACTTTTAGCATGGGTAATATCACTTTAACATTACTGACAGTGTCAGGAGTTTAAATGATGTGCAGATGGTTGTAATGGGATTAGTGGTGCTTAGAATGGATTTTTTCCAGCGCTGAATTTTGAGCACCATTTATAAAAGTCCCTCCTTTGTATTTTTGGGTTGTGTGTATGGTTGCTATGTGTGGAGGTGGGTAGGTATTGTGAGGGGTATAGGGAAGGAGTTTGCACAGGGGGTATGGTTGGATGAGGCAGTTTTTTGGGGTAAGAGCAAAAGAGGCCCTGCAGGAGGCACTACTTAGTATTAAGAACCTGACTTTAAAAGATACAGACTCAGGCCAACTTCAAAGGTTTGCTGCTTGAATAGGCCTCAAGTCCACGTGCAGTGAAAAAGACATTTTCTAAATATGGCCAAAGCTATGAGAGAGCCAAAACAACTGCAACAACTTTGTTTACAGAAAACTGTGACTTTGTGGTCAGAACTTTGCTACCAGTGCCTCTAGCCTGGTGTTTGGTCCTCCATGTCAGAACATTGGAAAACCCCAGATCTGTTGTTCCAGACTGTGAGACCCACCTTACTCAAGGGAAGGGTATAAGAAGTGTATAATTATAGTACAGCAAGAGGCCCTCACTGGATGCCCACCGGAAGGGTGGAAGGCCAGATTTTAGGACTCAGGCTGTAAAAATACCAGCTAGGTTTAAAAATCTATGACTGACTGAGCAAGGACTTGCTTTTCCTGCAAGTTAATATGTGTCCCAGCTTGGGATCCATCCACTGGAATGGTGGTGGGCCAGGCTGCACGGCTCTAACCAGCTGAAAAGCACTAACTAGGCCTGATAAGCAGCTGATGGCCTTATGGCAGAGAGCCTGCAAGAGCAGGACTGCTTGGTGAGTCTTATTGAAACCAGGTACAACTTTCAAATTGAGTGCAACACATAGGATGTAGAAATTGGAGACAAAAATGGTGAAGAGTTTGGTTTGTAAGATAGAGAATGTTTTTAATAAGTTGGCACCCCGATCACAAGATGATATGAAATTGGTATATCCATATTTAGATATCTTCATAAAAAAAAAAGTTGTTGACAAAAAAGGAAATTGCACAATAACTTGCAATAGCTAAAACGGAAAGATGGGCACCTGACCGGTTGTAAAGTATGATTCAGAGGTTGTGCAATATTAAGAAAAAAAAGTGTCTTGCCATAGACTTGTATTGAGACCAGCTCCTATAAAAGAGATGAGAATTAGACAGATAGTTGGAACTTTCCCCAACGCTTCTCCGACGGCAGAGCTCTGTGCAATTGAACCTAGAATCTGTCTGATGAATGTACCAAGTTGAAGACTTAATTTTGGTAAGAATAAAAAAAACCTTATTTCTGTAAACTATTTCTGTCTTTATTTCTATTCATTCTCTACCTGTCATTTGTTCTACAAAGTAATCCACACACAAGTGACACTCACTCCCTGAACTAATTTGGGTTGGTTTTCAATAGAATATATGTGGGAACATAAATGGCCAAAGATTCACTTAAATCCAGATAGACAGAAAGCTGTGGTCATGGGAATTAGATTTGAACTGAGCCTTCTGATGCCTCCCCAACAGCGATACCCATGGGAAGGGGTCTCACAGGAATTCAGGGAGGCGGTTAAAAAGATCTTAGAAGAACAAACCCTCTGTACACTTCCGTGGGAAAGGGTCTCCCCGGGGCGTAGAGAGGGGCATTAAAACAGAAGCCACTGACAAAAACATGAAGTTATCTGAGTGTTATCTTGAGCAGTTGCCAAGAGAGATGCTGTCAGTGAATGAGATGACAGCCCAGATCTGAGCCAGCTGCCTCTTGAAGACATCTGAAGCTAGCTAGCCTAAACCAGACACTGCCATCTGCTTATGCCGGTCTGCTTTCCCCTGTCTGAAGAGTGAGAGCACCTAATGGCCTGCTGTCTGCTCCTAGCTGCTGTCTGACCACCCTACTGAAGATCCTGCATCCTCCTGAGATTCAACAGCTCTCTGACTCTACCTCTTGTGTCCATGAAAGTGGGAGAGACTTTATCATCTGTCAGGTTGTAACTGTTCTTTTCATGATGCCTGGGAGTTAGGAGTCCTAACCAGTTCAGGACTAAGGTACAGAGTGTGCATTATTTTCACCTTGCCTTGACAGGTACCATAAATACTCACTGCCTTACCATCATTTTGGGTAATTTAGCATATGCAATTATCTTGGATTTAAACTGTTTCTACTGCTGTCAATATATTAAATTAGCTTTTTATATTTTTTATAATATCTGAGCCTTGTGTCCCATTCTTTTCAGTATGCATTTTTGGGATGTAAAGAATTCGGGTCTATAGTTGAAAGGACATATGTGATCTGATCTAAATCCCAGAGTACTACCTTACTTTATTTTGTCACTCTTTGTACTTTCCCTCATTGCCTGTCCTCTACCTAGGGTAAGGTAATTGTGTATGCCCCATAGAGAAGGCCGCCAAGAGACATAGCCGGGCCCGGGGCAGAACCGGATTGCTTTAACAGGTACATAAATACTCACTGCCTTAAGATCATTTGGGGTAAATTTGGCATATGAGCATTATCTTGGAATTAAGTTGTTTCCACTGCTGCCAATATAATAAATTAGCTTTGATATTTTTTATAATATCTGAGCCTTATGTCCCAGTCTTTTCAGTATGCATTTTTGGGCTGTAATGAATTTGGGTCTGTAGTTGGAGGGACGTTTGTGATCTGATCTAATCCCAGAGTACTACCTCACTTTATTTTGTCGCTATTTGTACTTTCCCTCATTGCCTGCTCTCTGCCTAGGGTAAGGTAATTGTGTATGTCCTACAGAGCAGGGCCACCAAGATACATAACCGGGCTCAGGGCAGAACTGGACTGCCGCAAGCCACTCCCGCAAGCCCCCTTACTCTTAGGTCTTTGCCTCCAAGGGGGGACTTGGGCCCAGCAAGCCACTTCCTGCGTGCCTGCTCCCACAGTCTGTCCTCTCCTGCTCCTGCCGGAAGTCAGGACCCGAACGATTGCATTAAATGATATCGCGCTAATGCAAACATCTGGGTCCTGGGTGGCATGCAGGAGCAGAGGAGGACAAACCCGGAAGAAGGCAGCAAGAAGAAGCTTGTCGGTGCCAGGCCCGGGACTTCCTTGGAGGCCAGGCCCAGGGAATTTTCCCCCCCTGCTCCCTCTCTCGGTGGCCCTGCCACAGAGGGAAGGTTTAAATCATTAGAATTGTGGGGGGGGGGGGGGGGAAACTGGGAGCGTTTGGATCTACATCTGAGGCATCTCCCATGCAGCACATGTGGTGGGTTTTAGGGTAAGGCTCCCCTCTGAGGCAGATACTGGCTGTAGTGGTGGATAGTGCACACCTGCTCCTGCACAGAGGAGATGGGGTAGGAGTTGATAGACGCTAGGTAGAGGGTAGGCAATGAGGGAAGTACAAATAGTGACAAAATAAAGTAAGGTAGTACTCTGGGATTCAGATCAGATCACAAACGTTCCTCCAACTACAGACCCAAATTCATTACAGCCCAAAAATGTATGGGTGTAACTGGGGGGGGGGGGGGGGGGGGGGGGCAAAGCAGCAGTCTGTCAGAAGTGGCGGGTATAATTTGATTCTTTATGTGGTGCCCAATGGCAGCTGATCTGCAGATAGGGTCTTTTAATATTTCAGGAAAAAGGAAGCACCTGTTGAAACTATCCATAATGCTAATTTTATCAAAGTACCAAACTCTGGAACTCATTGCCCAAGTAGTCGATTATATGTCATTTAGAAGTTTACTTAAAGCTCACTTCTTTAGATCTGGGTTCAGCTAATATAAAAAGGGAAAATTAGGTTCTTACCTTGGTAATTTTCTTTCCTTTAGTCATAGCAGATGAAGCCATTACATATGGGTTGTGTCCATCAACCAGCAGGGGAAGATAGAGAGCACTCAATTTTCACAGTGCCTCATGGCCAGCTAGCTCCACTGCCTCTTCAGTATTTGAAGCTTCCAAAGCAGTATGGCAAACCGCAATGGGAATAACATGAGCTTTCCTCACAGCGAACGATGGCCCCATAACAAGGGCATGAACTCAAAAGGAGGGAATGAACACATCCTCCTGGAGGGAATAAACTCGTCCTCCTTATTGTATAACTGGAGGGGATACACGCAACCTCCTGGAGGGAATAAACTCGTCTCCACTTTGTATAAACGGAGGGAATACTTGCATCCTCCTGGAGGGAATGGACTCATCCTCCTATAAGTGAACATGAATCCTGAAGACTGTTTTCCAACTTTCTCCCAAGGAAGGAACTTCAGGAAACAAGAACAGAACCTGAAACAGATTCACAGCATACAGACAATCATACAGGGAGGGCTCATGGCTTCATCTGCTATGACTAAAGGAAAGAAAATTACCAAGGTAAGAACCTAATTTTCCCTTCCTTGTCATCATGCAGATGAAGCCATTACGTATGGGATGTAACAAAGCAATCCCTAAATAGGGTGGGAACAAGCCACACAACACGCTAGCACTTGTGCTCCAAAACGCGCATCCCTCCTAGCAGCCACATCCAGCCTGTAATGTCGGGCAAAAGAGAGCTTAGAAGCCCATGTTGCTGCACTGCATATCTCTTGCTCCAGTTTCAGCCCAAGAGGAAGAAATCGTTCTGGTAGAATGCGCCTTAAAGGCTACAGGTGGAGACCAGCCGCAAGCAGATAAGCTGAAAAGACAGTTTCTTTGAGCCAGCGGCAATAGTGGCTTTAGATGCTGGAGACCCTCTGCGAGGACTTGATAGCAAAACAAACAGATGATCAGAGGTCCTGAAAGAGTTAGTAACTCGCAGATACTGCAGCAGAGTCCTGCGCACATCCAACAGGTGCAATTGCCCAGAAGATTCTGGAAACTCCTCCTTATCAAAGGAGGGCAAGAAAATAGGCTGGTTTAGGTGAAATGCTGAAACCACCTTAGGCATGAAGGAAGGCACGGTCCGAACCGTGACCCCTGACTCTGAGAATTGCAGAAAAGGGTCTCTACAGGACAGCGCCTGGAGCTCTGACACCCGTCTCGCCGAAGTAATGGCCACAAGAAAAACGGCCTTTAGTGTCAAGTCTTTCTCCGATGCTCGCCAAAGCGGCTCAAAAGGAGAAGCCTGCAGGGCCTTCAAAACTAGCCCCAGGTTCCAAGCTGGACAGGGTGCGCGCACGGGAGGCCGGAGCCGAAGCACCCCTCTAAGAAACCGTGCCACATCTGGATGAGCAGCTAAAGACACGCCTTCAACCTTACCACGAAGGGAGGCCAACGCTGCCACTTGCACCCGCAGGGAACTATAGGCCAAGCTTTTTTGTACACCATCCTGCAAAAAAGTCCAGAATCGGCGAGACAGGAGCCCGCATGGGTGTGATCGCTTTGAAGCACACCAAGACTCAAAATGGCGCCAAATCCTGGCATAAGCCATGGAAGTGGAACGCTTGCAGGCCTGCAGGAGAGTGGAAATGACTGTGTTTGAAAAGCCTTTGTCCCTCAATTGCGCCCTCTCAATCGCCATGCCATAAGACCAAAGCAGCAGGCGTTCTCCATGGCTACCGGGCCCTGTGACAACAGGTTCGGCACCAGAGGTAAATGAAGGGGAGCCTCCACTAGCATCTGTCGGAGGTCCGCAAACCAAGGCCTCCTGGGCCAATCCGGGGCGATGAGGACCACTTTTCCTGGGTGCAGCTGAATCCGCAGGAGCACGCGCCCTATCAAGGGCCACGGAGGGAACACATATAGTAGGCCCGGAGGCCAGGGTTGAGTCAAGGCATCCAACCCTGCCGAGTGAGGATCTCTCCGTCTGCTGAAGAAGCACGGGACTTTGGCATTTGAACTTGTCGCCATAAGATCCATCATGGGCTTGCCCCATTTGGCACAGAGCTGCAGGAATACTTCGTCTGCTAGTTCCCATTCTGCTGGATTGATCTGATGCCTGCTTAGATAATTGACTTGCACGTTGCTCTGACCTGCAATGTGAGCTGCTGACAGAAACTGAAGATGCAGCTCGGCCCAGTGGCAAATCTGTTCGGCCTGCGCGGCCAGTGCTCTGCACTGAGAGCCGCCTTGTTGATTTATATAGGCCACTGCTGTCGTGTTGTCCGACATCACTCTGACAGCCAATCCTTCCAGGGTCACTTGAAAGGCCAGAAGCGCCTGAAACACCGCTTTCAACTCTAGGCGGTTGATGGACCACTCCGACTCCTCGGGTGTCCATAGACCCTGGGCATGCTTCCCCTTGCAATGTGCACCCCAGCCCTTCAGGCTGGCATCTGTCACTACTAGACACCAATCGGGGATCGCCAGTTGCATTCCTCGCCGAAGCATGCTGTCTGAGAGCCACCACTCCATGCTGAGTCAGGCCGCAGGGAGCCAAGAAAGTCTGCATTGATAATCCTGAGAAACTGGAGACCATCTTTGAAGTAGGGAATACTGTAGAGGTCTCAGGTGCGCTCTCACCCAGGGCACCACTTCCAATGTGGCTGTCATCGATCCCAGCAGCTGGACAATGTCCCAAGGTCACGGGCGGGGCATCCTCCGGAGCAGACGGACCTGATTCTGAAGCTTGCACCGCCTTAGCTTGGGTAGGTATACATAGCCCGAGTCTGTGTCGAACCTGGCCCCCAAATACTCTAGAGATTGCGAGGGGGTCAGGTGACGTTTGGCCATATTGACGACCCAACCTAGAGATTGAAGTACTGAGACCACTCTGGTTGTAGCTTGATAGCTCTCTGTTACAGAGTCTGCTCTGATGAGCCAGTCGTCTAGGTATGAGTGAACCCTGATACCTTCTCACCTGAGAAAAGCAGCTACTACCACCATTACCTTCGAAAAGGTTCGGGGAGCTGTGGCGAGGCCAAAAGGCAAGGCCCGGAACTGGAAATGTTTTCCCAACACCGCAAACCTCAGAAACCTCTGGTGCGGGGGCCAAATTGGTATGTGCAAGTAAGCTTCTTTCAGGTCTAGAGACGTGAGAACTCTCCTGCCTGTACCGCAGCAATGACGGAGCGCAGGGTTTCCATGTGGAAATGCTGCACTCTCAGGGACATGTTTAATTCTTTTAAGTCCAGAAAAGGCCGAAATGACCCACCTTTTCGCGGCACCACAAAGTAGATAGAGTATCGGCCGTAGCCGTATTCGGCGGGAGGTACCAGGGACACGGCCCCTAACTGAATCAGACCTTGCAAAGTCTCCTCTACCGCTGCCCGTTTGGCGGCAGAACCGCATCGGGACTCCACAAACACGTCTCTTACTGGGGCGTTGAATTCTATTCTGTATCCATCTCTGATCAGGTCCAGAACCCACTGATCTGAGGAAATATTGGCCCACTCCTCGGCAAAGAGGGAAAGACGTCCTCTGATGACAGGAAGCGAGGAGGGGGCCGGCGCACCATCATTGAGAGGGTCACCGTTGAACTCCAGGCCTAGAGCCGGTGGCTGCGGAACACTTGTCCGAGCGAAAGGAGTTCCTCTGCTGAAAACGGGCATGAGAAGTGAACCCAGCAGAATGCCCCGGGCGGTACCTTCTAGCTTCACGGAAGCGAGGTCTATAAGAGGAGTGGACCGCCTGGCCCTTGGAGGAAGGCCTCGGCCTATCTTTGGGCAAGCGCTGGGGTTTACGATCTCCCAGGCCTTTAACAATTTTCTCCAACTCCTCACCAAATAGGAGTAGGCCTTGAAAGGGCAACTTCACCAACCTTTGCTTAGAGGCCATGTCCGCTGCCCAATGTCGTAGCCAAATAAGACAGCGAGCCGCCACTGCTACTGCCATTTGTTTAGCCAAAGCTCTGACAATATCATAAAGGGCATCAGCCAAAAAGGACAAGGCTGACTCCATCCGCGGAGCCACATCCGAGAAGGGCTCCGCTCCATCTCCGGGCTGTTCCACTGCCTGTTGCAACCACGCCAGGCAGGCTCTAGTAGCATAACAACTGCATGCAGACGCCCGAACAGTAAGACCTGCAATTTCAAAGGACCGTTTAAGTGCTGCTTCCAGCCTACGGTCTTGTATATCCTTCAGGACAACTCCTCCTTCCACAGGGAGGGTAGTTCTCTTTGTCACCGCAGTGACTAGGGCATCTACTTTAGGCATTGCAAAACGAGCCAAATGCTCCTCACGCAGAGGGTATAATTGCCCCATAGCCATGGAAACTTTCAAAGGTCCCTCGGGGTCAGCCCACTAAACTCTTGGATGGAGTCATGCAAAGGAAAGGCTCGAGCAGGCTTTTTGGTACTAGCCATCCTTGGATTCACAGAGGAGGCCGTGCCACTGTCAGGCTCTTCAATAGAAAGGACCTGTAGGGCATCTGAAATAAGCGCTGGCAGCACATCACGGAGGAAAATTCTCACCGCGGAGGGATCATCCAGATCCTGTGGTAATTCTGCACCTGACTCTGGCTCCTCAGACTATGAAGGCCTGCCAGAACTCTCCGAATCCTCACAGCCCGACCACGGAGGGGGGGGGGGGGGGGGGGGAAGGAGGTGCACCACAATCTGAAGGGGAGTTAGCCCTTCTACGCTTTTCTTTATGCCAATTATCAGGGAAAATAGCCTCAGCGGGCAGTACCAGGCCAGAATCCACCGGGGGGGGGGGGGGGGGGCAATAGAAGGGGCCTCAGATGACCCTTGAGGGAGAGCTCTTTTCAGCATGTATGCTTTATGCAATATTAACACAAAATCAGGGGAAAAAAACTCGCCCTGGGCACCCAGATCCCGTCCGGGGCTAGCCGTTCCCTGAATAGCCTCAATTCGAGGTCCCCCCCCCCCCCCCCGGCTCTCCGTCTCTACGGAGGCCGCGCCATGCGTGGGATAAACATAAAGGAATCCTGTGCAGAAGGAATGGATCATCAGGAGCTTAGCCTAGAATGGGTGGCAGAGCTGGTGGTTGGGAGGCAGGACTAGTGCTGGGCAGACTTATACGGTCTGTGCAGGGGCTGGTGGTTGGGCGGCGGGGATAGTGCTGGGCAGACTTATACGGTCTGTGCCAGAGCTGGTGGTGGGAGGCGGGACTGGTAGTTGGGAGGCGGGGATAGTGCTGGGCAGACTTATAGGGTCTGTGCCAGAGCTGGTGGTGGGAGGCGGGACTGGTAGTTGAGAGGCGAGGATAGTGCTGGGCAGACTTATACGGTCTGTGCCAGAGCTGGTGGTGGGAGGCGGGACTGGTAGTTGAGAGGCGGGGATAGGGCTGGCCAGACTTATACGGTCTGTGCACTGAAGAGGACAGTACAAATAAAAAAGTAGCACATATGAATTTATCTTCTTGGGCAGACTGGATGGACCATGCAGGTCTTTTTCTGCCGTCATCTACTATGTTTACTATGTTTAATTCAAAATGGCGTCCGCTGCCAGCTCTGAGCGGGAAGAATCATCGCTTGCCATGCTCGGGCCAGCTCTTACGCCTGTACAGCACGATTTACAGAGCCCCGCTGCTGATTTGCGCTTGCCACACCGGGAACAGCGCTTTACATTCTCTGCAGCCATCGCCGAAAACGGCGGGAAAAATTTAAAATGGAGGTTTCGCGCCAAAAACGCCCCGATCGCGGGCCCACCCTAGAGGAGTTAGAAAACACTCTTACCTCACCGGACCGAGTATCACAGTTCCGGTCCCATAGAAGAATCAAAGGAAAACCTCTGTTCCATTTTTTTTTTTAACGCTGTGAGGAAAGCAGAGGTAATAAGAACTCCGGAGGCTCAGATGAGTGGGAAAGGCAGGGAAAGGCGAACCAATGTGCCTGCATCCACTGAGTGGGAAAGGACAGGGAAAAGCAAGCTAATGTGTCCACATCCACAGTGGCATGGGTAAGGCAGGGAAACGGCTGACCTATGTGCCTTCAAAGTGAAGCTGCTATAGCCTCTAACACCCCGGCTAACAACTGGCAAGCCAGGAGCCACCCCAGGCAGATTTTTAATGGAGCTCGAAGAAACTGCAGCCACCCTGCTTGGGGAGATAGAGAATACTGAAGAGGCAGTGGAGCTAGCTGGCCATGAGGCACTGTGAAAGTTGAGTGCTCTCTATCTCCCCCTGCTGGTTGATGGACACAACCCATACGTAATGGCTTCATCTGCATGATGACAAGGAATAAATTATTTTAAATAGTTATATTCTCATATTAATATTGTCTTGTAATGCTTCTTCTTAATTTGTTATGTAAGCAACATTGAACCTGAGCTTTCTTGGGAAAATGCGGGGTAGAAATGTCATAATAAATAAAATAAATACATTATTTGAAGGCACAGTGTACACAGATGCTGACTGAAACTCATCTGACAAGAACCTAGTATGATAAGTTGGTGTAGAAATGAGTGGAGTAGGCATACAGGGCCTCCTTTAACTCATGAAGCAGGAGTAGGGTATCTTGTTACATAAATCCCTTCCTCATGAGGTGTATGACATACTTGGATCTAGAGGGCCAGTTTGTGCTTCTGGATGTTATATGCATCACTTGGCAGTTGGTGTTGACCATAGGCGCCCGGTATAAGAGGCTTGGGGAGGCTGAGCCTCCCCAGCCGGGCGAGTGGTGCCGTGAGTTTCCCCTTCCCTCCCTTTCCGTTAATTACTATCTGCCCTGCGCCATCTTTAATTTACCTCCGCTCCGTCCCCAGCGTTGGCCCGCATCATTTCAAAGCCCGCCCTGCTGCCCGTCTCTATTCTCCCCTCGCTCCCTTCGCGACGTGATTCGTTCTGCAGACAGAGTCCCGCCCTCGAGGAAATGATGTCAGAAGGCGGGACTGTCTGCGGCACGAATCACGTCGCGAAGGGAGCGAGGGGAGAATAGAAATGGGCAGCAGGGAGAGTTTTGAAATGATGCGGCCGAGTCGACGCTGGGGACGGAGTGGAGGTAAATTAAAGATGGCGCGGGGCAGATAGTAAGCAAGGGGAGGGAAAGGGGAGACCCAGGGCGCCGCTGGCCCAGATGGATGGAGGCAGGGGAGAGGAGAATCGGGCTGGGTATGGATGGAGGGAGGCAGGGGACAGAAGGGAATTGCTGGATGTGCATGGAGGGCAGGGGAGAGGAGGGTTGCTGGAATGGGTGGGTGGATAGAGGGGATGGCAGGGGAGAGGAGGGAATGGGTGGGTGGATAGAGGGGATGGCAGGGGAGAGAGGAGGGTTGCTGGACATGGGTGGATGGAGGGCAGGGGAGAGAACAGGGTTGCTGGACAAGGATGGAGGGGAGGGCAGGGGAGAGAGGAGGGTTGCTGGAATGGGTGGGTAGAGGGGATGGCAGGGGACAGAGGAGGGTTGCTGGACATGGGTGGAGGGGAGGTCAGGGGAGAGAAGATTTGCTGGACATGGGTGGGTGGCTAGAGGGGAGAGGAGGGTTGCTGGACATGGGTGGATGGAGGGGAGGCAGGGGAGAGAGAGGAAGGTTGCTGGACATGGGTGGCTAGAGGGGAGAAGAGGGTTGGTGGACTTGGATGGATGGAGGACAGGGAGAGAGAGGAGGGTTGCTGGACATGGATGGAGGGAAGGGAAGACAGGAAGGAGATGCACATGAATGAAGGGGAGAAATTCTGGACATGCATGGAGAGGAGGGAAGACAGAGGAAGGAGATGCACATGGATGGAGGGGAAGGGAGAGAGAAAAAATGCTGGGCATGGATGGAGGGGAGAGACGAGAGAGGAAGGAGATAAGATGAGGGAAAAGGGAGAAAACCTGCACATCGATGGAGAAAATAGGCAGAAGCTGGATCCACTGGACAGTCAAGTCTGCAGAGGACCCAGCTTTTACTTACGGATGTAAGGCAAGAAATGAAGAAGAAAGGCGGAAAGTAAAGAAATAAATGGAAAGGAAGCCCTGGAAACGGAGTTAAGAGGACAGATAGCAGCAGAATCGGATACTTGGCCAGCATGATCAGAAAAACAGTCACCAGACAACAAAGGTAGAAAAGATCATTTTATTTTCACTATAGGAATATGTCCACTTTGAGAATCAGGTGCTCAACATTAAAAGTTTATATTTTTTACTTATTTATGGCATTTTATCCCACATTAAACATGAATTAGGGTGTTTTGTGGCTCTACATGAGAATAGTGATATTATGATCCCTTGTTTCATATTGTTGACGGTCTGCATTTTCCATATCTCTCCACACCAGACCGCGGAGACCCAGGCAAAGGTATTGGCCTGCTTATCCAACATTGCTGCCTGGATGTCCAACCGCCACCTGAAACTGAACATGTCCAAGACCGAGCTTATCGTCTTTCCACCAAAACCCACTTCTCCTCTTCCTCCACTTTCTATCTCAGTTGATAACACCCTCATCCTCCCCGTCTCATCTGCCCGCAACTTCGGAGTCATCTTTGACTCCTCTCTCTCCTTCTCTGCGCATATCCAGCAGATAGCCAAGACCTGTCGCTTCTTCCTCTTTAACATCAGCAAAATTCGCCCTTTCCTCTCTGAACACACCACCCGAACTCTCGTCCATGCTCTCATTACCTCTCGCCTGGACTACTGCAACTTACTCCTCTCCGGCCTCCCACTTAGCCATCTATCCTCCCTTCAATCTGTTCAGAACTCTGCTGCACATCTCATATTCCTCCAGAACCAACATACTCATATCACCCCTCTCCTCAGGTCACTCCACTGGCTTCCGATCAGATACGCATTCAATTCAAGCTTCTCCTTCTTACCTACAAATGCACTCAGTCTGCTGCCCCTCACTATCTTTCTACCCTCATCTCCCCTTACGTTCCCGCCCGTAACCTCCATTCACAGGATAAATCCCTCCTCTCAGTACCCTTCTCCACCACCGCCAACTCCAGGCTCCGCTCATTCTGCCTCACCTCACCCTATGCTTGGAACAACCTTCCTGAGCCCTTACGCCAAGCCCACTCCATGCCCGTCTTCAAGTCTTTGCTTAAAGCCCACCTCTTCAATGCTGCGTTCGGCACCTAACCCTTACCGTTCAGTGAATCCAGACTGCCCCAATTTGACTGCCCCTATCGGACCGACCGTTCACTTGTCTATTAGATTGTAAGCTCTTTGAGCAGGGACTGTCTCTCTTTGTTAAATTGTACAGCGCTACGTAACCCTAGTAGCGCTCTAGAAATGTTAAGTAGTAGTAGTATATTGGTGTATTAGGTTCTGCCCAGTGTAATATTTATGGTACAGTAAGGTTCTGAGTGTGTTTTTGCACAAAGTTGTGCAAAGTGTTTTGCAGTTGAGCAATTGTGGTTAGTATATGCTTTGAGCAACCACTTTATTCTTTGACATATAATACATAGCTAATATCTAAATTTAATAAAAGGTATTAATTGTGACTTTTATTTTTATTTAATTATTTTTTCTGTTTGTTATCAGACAATTATGGATTTAAGCTCCACCCATGGCCCCACCCCTAACCCCACCCCCTTTAGCCTCCCCAAAAAGTTGGGCCACCGACCGCCTATGGTGTTGACTTTCAGAGGTTGCATGGGGTAATTGAGATTTTAACAGACAACCTGTTGCTGTTGGGGAGGAATTAGAATACCTGTCTCACCCCAGAAATGGATAGGTCAACTGGCACCTGAGGGGTGCAGAAGGTGCCCCTTCAAAGTTCAGGGACTTTGTAGCTGTATTTCAGTTGTACAATTTATGGAGTGTGAAGCATCATGGGTCAGACCAATGGTCCATCTAGCATAGTATCCTGTTTCCAACAGTGTCCAAGCAAGGTCACAAGTACCTGGCAGAAAACCTAAATAGTGGCAACATTCAATTCTTCCAATCCCAAGGCAAGCAGTAGCTTCCCTATGTCTGTCTCAATAGCACTTTTCCTCCAGGAACTTGTCCAAACCTATTTTAAACCCAGAAAGCTACCTGCTGTTACTACATCCTCTGGCAAAAAGTTCCAGAATTATTCGTTGAGTGAAAAAATATTTCCTCCTATTTAAGTATTTCCATGTAACTTCCTTGAATGTCCCCTAGTCTTTGTACTTTTGTAATGCGTAAAAATTCAATTCACTTCTATTCGTTCTACACCACTCAGAATTTTGTAGACCTCAATTATATCTTCCCTCATCCGTCTCTTTTCCAAGCTGAAGAAACCTAATCTTTTTAGCCTTTCCTCATATGAGAGGAGTTCCATCCCCTTTACCATTTTGGTTGCTCTTCTTTGAACCTTTTCTAATTCTGCTATATCTGTTTTCAACTCAACACAATATTCAAGGTGAGGTTGCACCATGGATCGAGACACATCATAGTATTTTTGGTCTTATTTACCATCTCTTTCCTAATAATTCCTAGCATCCTGTTTGCTTTTTTGGCTGTCACCACATACTGATCAGAAGATTTCAGTATATTATCTACAATGACACCTAGATCTTTTTCTTGGGTGCTGACCCCCCCAAGGTGGACTCTAGCATCAGGCAACTATGATTTGGATTATTCTTTCCAATGCGCATCACTTTGCATTTGTCCACATTAAATTTCATCTGCCATTTGGATGCCCAGTCTTTCAATTTCCTAAGGTCTTCCTGAAAATTTTCACAGTCTGCATGTGCTTTAATAACCTTAAATTTGCAGATGACTCAAAATTATTGAATCACTTCACTCGTCATTCGAATTTTCAAATCATTTATAAATATGTTAAATAGTACCAGTCCCAGTACTGATCTCTGGTGAACTCCACTATTCACCCTACTCCATTGAAAGAAATGACCATTTAATCCTGCCCTCTCTGTTTTCTGTCCAATAACCATTTCCTAATCCACACCAGAACATTGCCTCCTATCCCATGATTCTTTAATTTTCTCAGGAGTTTTTTTATGAGGAACTTTGTCAAAACCCTTCTGAAAATCTAGATAACTACATCAACCGGCTCACTTTTATCCACATGTTTATTCATGCCTTCAAACAAATTAAGCAAATTGGTGAGACAAGACTTCCCTTGCTGAACCCATGCTGATTCTGTCCCATTACACCATGTTTATTTATGTGTTCCGTAATTGTATTCTTTATAATAGTTTGCACTGTTTTACTCGGCACTGATTTAAGGCTCATTGATCTATAATTTCCCAGATCACTTCTGGAACCCTTTTTAAAATCAGTGTTACAATGGCTACCCTCCAATCTTCAGGTACTACACACAATTTTAATGACAGGTTACATATTACTAACAGCAGATCAGCAATTTCGTCGTTTAGCTTGAGATTATAACGGCTACTGAGGAAGATAAATGTCACACCATTGTACTGATTTATTTTCTTGTATTCCCCTCAGTTAAAGGCTTGCCTGTCCTGTTCTTTGTTAGATCACAGCCTTATGGCAGTGCCACTGTGCCACCTATGGGTGGCAAAACCACAGAGTGGTAGGCACTTTAAACACATCTACCTTGAACAGCATGCATTTTCAGGAGGTGGTGTGCATGGTTAATGTGGAATTTCTACAGTTTAAACCTGTTGGACAGCCTAACCTCAATGATGTAATGGGCTGCATTGAAAGAAGAACCGGAGCAGACACTAACAGATCCAAAGACTCTTTATTTGAACAGACCCGACGTGGCCACATTTCGCCGGATAGGCTGCATCAAGGGTACAAAACTAAAACAGCTGACAAAAAACATTCACAATAGTTAGAAATCATAACTCTTGAACAATTATATCACAAATACTTGATAAAAAAGGATCTTATATCACTCATATCACCCCTCTCCTCAAGTCACTTCATTGGCTTCCGATCAGGTACTGCATTCAATTCAAGCTTCTGCTACTAACCTACAAATGTACTCGATCTGCAGCCCCTCCTTACCTCTCAACCCTCATCTCCCCTTACGTTCCTACCCGTAACCTCCGCTCTCAAGACAAATCCCTCCTTTCAGTACCCTTCTCCACCACCGCCAACTCCAGGCTCCGCCCTTTCTGCCTCGCCTCACCCCACGCGTGGAACAAACTCCCCGAGCCCATACGCCAGGCCCCCTCCCTGCCAATCTTCAAATCTCTGCTTAAAGCCCACCTCTTCAATGTCGCCTTCGACACCTAACCTCTACTCCTCTACCCAGGAAATCTAGACTGCCCCAACTTGACATTTCGTTCTTTAGATTGTAAGCTCCTTTGAGCAGGGACCGTCCTTCCTTGTTTATTTTGTACAGCGCTGCGTAACCCTAGTAGCGCTCTAGAAATGTTAAGTAGTAGTAGTAGTTATAAACAATTGTGGATATAGGAGTGCTCAATGAGCAACATACATATAAACAAAAGCGTTATAAAGTAAACACAAACACTCATTTAAATGTTAACCAATTAAATTAAATCTTTAATCAAAAGAAAAAACTTTAAAAAGTGTCAAAAGGATGTATATGTATAAATATTCTTAAAACATGTGTGTATAAGAACTAAATAAAATACATATAAGACATAAATAACTCCAAAGCATTAAAAGCAAAGAGCCAGTATATAAATAAAAATGACATTAAGTAAAATGCCTACCTAGCCAGGGACACACTATGCTTATCCCTGGTAGTAAAACTGAGCATCCAAGATTACATGGGAAAGTAGCATAAAAGCATGGATTGAAATGTATAATCTTAAAATGGGAAAAGTAAAAAAAAAAAAAAAAACTCCTAAAAAATATACAGTCACTACATAAGAGGAGGTTAAAGCTAATCAGTTAAAAGCTTATAGTGAGCAGAATTGATTAAGAATGTGGTCTAAGAAGAGTAATTGTACCATAAATTAGAATGAAAGTAAAGAGAACTTACTTCAGCACTTTTTCAATGGCAGATAGCACACAAATCCTCCATCTTGCTGCCTGCCCCATATTTATAGTGCTGAAGTAACCTTCCTTCCATAGAAAGGATCCACAAAAATATTCTATATATAATATATGAAATATATATTTAGGGGCAAGTATGCTCTTAAAAAATAATAGCAAAATAAGAGATATAATTGTAAACAAAAATCGCTAAAAAAAAACCCTAAAACAAATTTTTAAAAAATTGGCATTTCCATTGACAAATGGATCTAAAAAACGATTACTGATTCTTGTTCCCTGTGTGATGCCCTTTCAGGAAATATGATTATCATCGAAAAATGCCGCTTAAAAACGCTAAAAATATAATGTGTTCCGGCAACATCTTGGATGCGTTGTAATGATGCCATAGGGCAGTGATGGCGAACCTTTCAGAGACCGAGTGCCCAAACAGCAACCCAAAATCTAATTACTCATCGCGAAGTGCCGGTACTCATTATGGGCGGGGTCACCACATATGACTCCACCCCATGATAGCCACACCCCCTTACACCAGCCATGGCGCATATAAACAGACATATTATACTAGTATAGGAGAAAAAAATAACATGATTTTCTTTCATTATAAATCATTTCTGTAAGTTATTACAGCTCCAGTATACCCAGTGCAAAATAAGACAGCAGATGTAAATTCTCAAATTGGACATATTCCAAACACTAAAATGAAAATAAAATGATTTTTTTCTACTTTTGTTGTCTGGTGATTTTGTTTTTCTATCCATATTGGTCCTAGTCGCTGATTCTGCTGCTATCTGTTCTCTTAACTCTGTTTCCAGGGCTTCCTTTCCATTTATTTCTTTACTTTCCTCCTTTCTTCTACATTTCGTGCCCTCCATCCATGTCCAGCAACCCTTCTCTCCCCTCCAGCCACAAATGTCCAGCCACCCTCCTCTCCCCTCTAGCTGCCCATGTCCAGCCACCCTCCTCTCTCCCCTACCCTCCCCTCCAGCCACCCTCCTCTCCCCTGCCCTCCCCTCCAGCCACCCTCCTCTCCCCCCTGCCCTCCCAGCGGCAGGCCTCCCTCCCACCCAGCACCAAGCCTCCCTCCCTCCTACCCAGCACCAGGCCATGCACCCACCCAGGACTCCCACCCAAGCACCAGGCCTCCCACCCAAGCACCAGGCCACCCAAGCACCCAAGCCTCCCTATCTCCCACCCAGCACCAGGCCATCCACCCACCCAGCACTCCCACCTAAGCAACAGGACACCCACCCAAGCACCAGGCAGGCCTCTCTCCCTCCAACCCAAGCACCAGGCCATGCACCCACCCAGCACTCCCACCCAAGCACCAGGCCTCCCACCCAAGCCTCCCTCCCTCCCACCCAGCACCAGGCCACCCACCCAGCACCAGGCCTGCCTCCCTCCCACCCAAGCACCAGGCCATGCACTCACCCAGCACTCCCACCCAAGCACCAGGCCTCCCACCCAAACACCAGGCCACCCAAGCACCCAAGCCTCCCTCCCACCCAGCACCAGGCCATCCACCCAGCACTCCCACCCAAGCACCAGGCCTCCCACCCAAGCAGCAGGCAGGCCACCCACCCACCCAAGCACAAGGCAGCCCACCAACCCAAGCACCAGGCAGGCCGCCCACCCAAGCACCAGGCAGGGAGGCCACCCACCCAAGCACCAGGCAGGCAGGCAGGCCGGCCACCCTCCCACCCACCCAGCACTCCCACCCAAGCACCAGGCCGCACTCCCACCCAAGCACCAGGCCTCGCTCCCTCCCACCCGGCGTGCACCAGGGCACCCTCCCACCCACCCGGCGTCAAGCATTCCTCCCTCCCACCCGGCACCAGCCCGCCATCCCTCCCTTCCTCCGAACCCGAAGAAATTTAAAAGTCTTCCCTTGTCTGAGTAGGCGGCATCAGCAGTAGCAGCGAAAAGCGTGTTGCTGGTTCGGCGGGTCTTCAGCCTTCCGTCTCTCAAGCTCTCTGGTCCTGCCCTAACAAGAAATGAGGGCGGGACCAGAGAGCTTGAGAGACGGAAGGGTGAAGACGCGACGAACCACCAGCACGCTTTTCCCTGCTACTGCTGATGCTGACGCCGCCTACTCGGACAAGGGAAGACTTTTACATTTCTTCAGGTTCGGAGGGAGGGATGGAGGCCGGGCGGGCTGGTGCCGGGTGGGTGGGAGGGAGGGAGGAATGCTTGACGCCGGGGTGGGTGGGAGGGCTAAGTTTCGGGTGAGGCGACCGGCGGCGCGCGTACCAACAGAGAGGGCTCAGCGTGCCCTCTCTGGCACGCGTGCCATAGGTTCGCCATCACCGGCATAGGGTATCAGAGGTTAAAAGGCTGATGGGTACATACAACTTTAGTGAACAATGTTAAAAATTAATGTAAACATTAGAAACATAAGTAAAAGACAATTAATATATGTAAAAAACAGTGATGTTCAAAAATAAAAAAGCAATGCAAATAAAAGTTTAGAATTAAATTTAAATAAGAGATGTACAGATAAATTAAATACACAGACAATTAAAAAAATAAATGTGCATACAACACAGGCATGGGTATATATCAAAAGCACCAATTGTTTGAAGCAAATTAAGATAATACAAGTTAAATATTTAAAAACTATACTAAAACAATTAAGTGAAACATGAATGATATAAACAAAAAGGATAATCAAATACTTAAACATACAAAAAAGTGCTTAAAAACTTATTTTAAGAATATTTATACATATACATCCTTTTGACACTTAGTTTTTACTTTTGATTAAAGATTTAATTTAATTGGTTAACATTTAAATGAGTGTTTATGTTTTTAAGCTTTTTACTTTATAACACTTTTGTTTATATGTACGTTGCTCATTGAGCACTCCTATATCCACAATTGTTTATAAGATCATAGGCGACTTTCCTATGAAGAGAGGCTGAGAAGGCTAGGGCTTTTCAGCTTGGAGAAGAGACGGCTGAGGGGAGATATGATAGAAGTGTATAAAATAATGAGTGGAATGGATCGGGTGGATGTGAAGCGACTGTTCACGCTATCCAAAAATACTAGGACTAGAGGGCATGAGTTGAAGCTACAGTGTGGTAAATTTAAACGAATCGGAGAAAATTTTTCTTCACCCAACGTGTAATTAGACTCTGGAATTCGTTGCCGGAGAACGTGGTACGGGCGGTTAGCTTGACGGAGTTTAAAAAGGGGTTAGATAGATTCCTAAAGGACAAGTCCATAGACCGCTATTAAATGGACTTGGAAAAATTCCGCATTTTTAGGTATAACTTGTCTGGAATGTTTTTACGTTTGGGGAGCATGCCAGGTGCCCTTGACCTGGATTGGCCACTGTCGGTGACAGGATGCTGGGCTAGATGGACCTTTGGTCTTTCCCAGTATGGCACTACTTATGTACTTATGTACTTATGTACTTATATAATTGTTTAAGAGTTATGATTTCTAACTATTGTGAATGTTTTTTGCCAGCTGTTTTAGTTCCGTACCCCTGATGCAGCCTATCCGGCGAAACATGGCCACATCGGGTCTGTTCAAATAAAGAGTCTTTGGATCTAATAGTGTCTGCTCTGGTTCTTCTTTTGCTCTGTTGCAAGAACCTAGTGCCACTCTTTGATTCATTTACTGCTGTTGAGGCCTTCATGTTTTTTTTCCCCATGGAAGAATGTCCTGAGTTTCAATGAGGATGTTCTACAAGAAGTAATACCAAAAGATCCGTTCTTTCAAGATGAAGGAAAGGACAATAATAATTTTTTGGATCACTGGGAACAATCAATAAAATTAAGTAAGACTATGGTTAAAAGTGAATTACATGCCTCTTCTCCATTAGGTTACTGTAGAGATAAAACGTATTCAAAGAGGTCTAAGAATTATGAAAGAACCAAAAACTTTATACAGATGAGTTTCTGAATAAATGGGAGGCAATACTCAATAAATGCTCCCTAGATTTTGTTAATTCAGACATCCAATAGAAAGCTGTATCTAATTTCTGTTTTGCAAGTTCCAGAGATAGAATTTCTCATACAGAACGATGTATGTTTTTCTTATTTGAGGACTGTTAGTCCCAATTGGAATATTTTAGGAAGAAATTGAGACAAAATAAGTTTGAAAAATTTAAAAGAGATGATCTAAATTATCGTTTTGGTAATGTATACCAATGGTGTAACCAGAAAAGAAGATTTAATAGACCACAATTTCAGGATAAACCAAATGACTATATGAGAAGACCTTGATATGATCAGAGGAAGGAATTTCCAAAAGAACCTAGGGAACGAGATAGAAAACAAAGACATGACAGTATGGAAAAAATAACAACGGAGGACAATAGAGCTGATTTTGAAAACACTAGAAAACATAGCAGAAGGGATTCAGAGGAAGTATTCAACCCCTCAGCCCCACTCTATACGACCTCTCCTAGTCTAAACATTGAGGAACAGGTTTTTCAAATGGGAAAATTATGGAGGAAAACATTGAAAACAGATACGACAGGAAAGGGTAAGGAGAAAAAAGGAATATACAACCCTGGGGGGAGAAGAAGAGGGAGAGGCAGAGGGGGAGGAAGGAATGCTATGCAACCAATGCTTCAACAACCAATAGACAGTTACTACAATCAATATCATCTGCTGACACAAAATAGAGGCCTGAACAAAATATATAATGTATCAAGAACATAGAACATTAAATGTAGATGAGATTAGGATACTAAATAAATGTCTCTCTTTTGTCCCAGCCCAACACTATAACACTTTCAATACGCGAGTTGAACTATTTAAGTTTACAAGAAAATTCAAAATGATTGACTTTTTTGCTAGACACACTACTAATGCTTCTGACCTATCTCTAGTTAAGAGAGACAGCAAGTGGATGCCACCAGGTTCCTTTGACCCTATGATCGCTGTTTATGAGAACGTAGTGCTTAAGGAAATTGTTCAACTTGAAAAGAGACAAAAGAAAAGATACCACAATTTAAATAGGAATGAGAGAGCAGCTATTGATTCATTAAGAAATGATAAGAATATCATCATCATGCCTGCTGACAAAGGAGGTGGCATACAGGCTCATTTTTGAAAGAGAAGGACGTCCAACTTTTGACATAAATCGGAAGATGGACGTTCTCCCAGGGACGTCCAAATCGGTATAATCGAAACCCGATTTAGGACATCTCCAACTGCACTCCGTCGCAAGGACGGCCAAAGTTCAAGGGGGCGTGTTGGAGGCATAGCGAAGGCGGGACTTGGGTGTGCCTAACACTTGGACGTCCTTGACCCATAATCGAAAAAAACAAGGACGTCCCTGACGAACACTTGGACGTTTTCACCTGGACGTGTTTTTATTACGACTAAGGCACAAAAAGGTGCTCGAAATGACCAGATGACCACTGGAGAGAATTGGGGATGACCTCCCGTTACACCCCCAGTGGTCACTAACCCCCTCCCACTCTCAAAAAACATCTTTAAAAATACGTCGTGCCAGCCTCAGATGTCATACTCAGGTCCATGACAGTGCGTGCAGGTCCCTGGAGCAGTTTAGTGGGTACTGCAGTACACTTCAGACAGACGTACCCAGGCCCATACCCCCCTACCTGTTACATTTGTGGAGGAAACAGCAAGCTCTCCAAAACCAAACACACACCCACTGTACCCATATGTGTGCGTATAAGAACTAAATAAAATACATATAAGACATAAATAACTCCAAAGCATTAAAAGCAAAGAGCCAGTATATAAATAAAAATGACATTAAGTAAAATGCCTACCTAGCCAGGGACACACTATGCTATGGTCCTGGGAGCATTTGATGAAGTACACTGCAGTGCCCCCTAGGGTGCCCGGTTGGTGTCCTGGCATGTCAGGGGAACAGTGCAATACCAATGCTGGCTTCTCCCATGCCCAAATGGCTTGCATTTGGACGTTTTTGACATGGACGTCTATGGTTTCGAAAATTGCCAAAAGTCAGAAAAGCCCATGTCTAGGGACATCCAAATTTAAGGATTTGGATGTCTACGACAGTATTTTCGAAACAAAAGATGGATGTCTATCTTGTTTCGAAAATTTGGGTTTCCCCGCCCCTGGATTTCGCCGTTTTTGCAAAGACATCCAAATTGCAACTTGGACGTTTATTTCGAAAATGCCCCTCATAGTCATCATGGACATTGAAAAATACGAACAAGAAGATAACAGACAACTAAATGATCACAAATTCTGCAAACGTTTAGATAAAGATCCAGTTATGGAGATCTAGAGAGTCATAAACTCTATCTTGAGGACAGGATCAGAAGGTGGTTATATAATAAAGCAAGAACTTGAATTTTTAACAGTCAATTCCACGGACTTCCTGTTTCTATATCCTCCCTAAAATTCGCAAGTGCTTACAGAATCCACCAAGTAGGCCAATAGTATCAGGAAACGAATCTCTATTAGAATCTCTTTCAATATTTTTGGAGTAGAGAGATGTGGTAGCCGTGTTAGTCCACTTTTAAAGGTAACCAATAGAAACAGAATAAAATATAACATAGAAAAGAAAATAAGATGATACCTTTTTTATCGGACAAATGTAATACATCTTTTGATTAAGCTTTCAAAGGTAGCCTTTCTTTGTCAGATCAGAAATAAGCAAATTTTGATAAGTAACAGCATATATAAGTGAAACGTCAAAGTGTCAAAGTATTCAGTGACAGTCTGAAAGGATGAGGGAGGGGTGGGCTAGGTAAGAAACAGAAATGCTGAGAGGATAAGGGACAGGGAGATATGCATGGTGATCAGAGGGTGACAAAGCAATGAAATTTCATGGTTTATAATGGGCTAGAAAATCCAGATCTTTGTTAAGTCCTGTCTGGTGGGTGCCAAAATATTTAAGAGTTATGATTTCTAACTATTGTGAATGTATTTTGTCAGCTGTTTTAGTTTTGTACCCCTGATGCAGCTTATCCGGCGAACCGTGGCCACGTCGGGTATGTTCAAATAAAGTCTTTGGATCTGATAGTGTCTGCTCTGGTTCTTCTTTTGCAAGACACCTAGTGCCTTTCTTTGATTCATTAATGGGCTGAATTGAAGGCAGCACCAAGAGGGTGTATTATTGCTTATATCTGTTGCCTGAAAAAGGCATAGAGGGGGATAATCGAACGGGAACGTCCATCTCTAAGGGCATCCATCTCTAAGGACGGTGCCGCGAAGGGGTGGGGCATCCCGTATTATCAAAACAAGATGGGCATCCATCTTTCGTTTCGATAATACGGTCAGGGACGCCCAAATTTCAACATTTAGGTCGACCTTAGAGATGGGCAACCTTGGTTTTCGCCAATAATGGAAACAGAGGACGCCCATCTCAAAAACGACCAAATCCAAGCCATTTGGTCGTGGGAGGCACCAGCATTCGTAGTGCACTGGTCCCTCTGACATGCCAGGACACCAACCGGCACACTAGGGGGCACTGCAGTGAACTTCAGAAATTGCTCCCAGGTGCATACCTCCCTTACCTTGTGTGCTGAGCCCCACAAAACCCACTCCCCACAACTGTACAACACTACCATAGCCCTTATGGGTGAAGGAGGGCACCTACATGTGGGTACAGTGAGGTTTGGGTGGGTTTTGGAAGGCTCACATTTACCACCACAAGTGTAACAGGTAGGGGGGGATGGGCCTGGGTCCGCCTGCCTGAAGTGCACTGCACCCACTAAAAACTGCTCCAGGGACCTGCATACTGCTGTGATGGAGCTGGGATAACATTTGAGGCTGGCATAGAGGCTGGAAAAAATGTTTTTTAATTTTTTTGGGCGGTGGGAGGGTGTTGGTGACCACTGGGGTAGTAAGGGGAGGTCATCACCGATTCCCTCCGGTGGTCATCTGGTAAGTTCGGGCACCTTTTTGAGGATTGGTCGTAAAAAAAATGGACCAAGTCGGCCTAATGCTCGTCAGGGACGCCTTTCTTTTTTCCATTATCGGCCAAGGACGCCCATCTCTTAAGCACACCCCCGTCCCGCCTTCTGTACGCTGCCGACACGCCCCCGGGAACTTTGGTCGTCCCCGTGACGGAAAGCAGTTGAGGACGTCCAAAATCGGCTTTCCATTATGCCGATTTGGGCGACCCTGAGAGAAAGATGCCCATCTCCAGATTTGTGTCGAAAGATGGGCGCTCTTCTCTTTCGAAAATGCCCCTGATAGCCAACTAATTTTATACAACTGGAGGCACGGATTAAGGAAGTGAAGTGGAACGGCAGCATAAAAGAAAATATTCTGGTACAGTGTATTGCACTCTGTTGGCAGTGAGATATGTGAAGCAATGGTTCTATCTTCAAAGAAATAAAGTGGCAAAAGTAGCGTGTAAGAAGTGAGCTTAGTGATGTCAGACCTTGACAGGGATGAAATTGTCATTTAGATTATATTTTGCTTCTCCTGTTATACAGAGTTTTTTTTTTTTTTTTAAACTAAGATATGCCTCCCAAGAGTGACTATATAGCACTATAGTGACGATAGTGTTGAATGGAGAAATAGCAAAGAAAGAGATCACTGGGATGTGAAGTTTCCTCCAAGAGGGAAATGCCCAGAGGGAAATGATGGGTAGTCATCAGATTTTTATGAAGAAGTTTTGATGGATCTTACACCGCTCTTGGAGAAATTGTTTGAGAGTATCCCAGTGGGGGAATGACCTGTTGACAAAAGGCTGGAGGCCACCACTACTTTGATCCAAAAAAAGGGAAAAGACATGGCATGTGACTCCTACCATCCAATTTCCCTTATAAATATAGATGGTAAGGGCCCAATATTCAGCTGGCAGCAATCAGCATTTTGCTGACCACCACCGGTATTAAATCCGAAAATTGACGGGCCATGTCCAGGCACTGACATTGAATGTCCAGATTCACAGAGCTAGCTAACACACAGCCGGTTAAGTGTGATATTCAGAAAGTAACCAGCCATGGTTTACCGCATAAAGATAGGACTGACTATTATGCAGTTAACCTGGCCAGTTAAGTGCTGAATATCGGCACTAGAGAGCTGCACAGGAGCGGGGATAGCGGGATTCCTGCGGGGATCCTGCAGGGATGGATCTGGGTCCGCAGGAAGTCCGTGGGAATGGGCCTAGATCCTGCGGGATCCTTGCGGAACTACCTTCCCTCCCTCGAGCGTAGGGTGCCCTCCCGGCACATACCTCTAGGCAGCCTGGTGATCTAGTGGCTTCTTCGGGGTTGGAAAGATCCCTACTCTTTCCTGCCCGCTGCTGCGGCACTGGTCCTCTCCTTTCTGCTCTCTTAAACTGGCTGTCGAGATTTCCAGCAGCGGCCTCGTCTCAGCAGCCATTTTAAAAGAGCAGAGAGGAGAGGATCAGCTCTGCAGAACCGAGCAGGAAAGAGTGGGGATCCTTCCTGTGCCAAAGAAACCATTAGACCACCAGGCTGCCTCGAGCTAAGTGCTGGGAAGGCACCCAGGGTTGAAGGGACAGTGGATGGATGGAGTCTGGAAGGTAGAAGGATGAGTCTGTTTCCCCTCCCTCACACTGCCATCATTGCTGTACACTCAAAGCGAGGGAGCCTATGAGCTGCTGCATCCACTTTGTTGTTCTTTATTGTTGGTTGGTGGCATTTTTCATTTCATTTATTAATTCTTATACCCCACATTATCCAAACAAGGTTTGGGTCAATGTGGCTTACAGTGTATCAAAGTGAAAAACATTACATAAAACTATGCATAACAATGTAACTAGGGTGTAACAAGGTGGAAACTATGAATAACAATGTAACTGGAGTGTAACAAGGTGAAAACGTTATATAGAACTATGAATAACAATGTAACTAGGGTGGATATGGGTTGCATGGGAAAGTGATTAAATCGTATAGCTAAGGTAGAATACATGAAGTGGTGGGTTTCTGCATGATTGGTTAGGTCAGTAAAATAACATATTGATGGAATTCAACATTGTAATAGTATGACAAATTAGTAGTAACTCAATAAAATGATAAAAGTTAACAACATAAAATGCTACAGAATTAAGAATTAAGATATAGTAGAATTGGAAAAGGTGCAGCGAAGAGTGACTAAAATGATAGCAGGGATAGGATGACTTCTCTATGAAGAAAGACTAAGGAGGCTAGGGCTTTTCAGCTTAGAGAAGAGACGGCTGAGGGGAGACATGATAGAGGTATATAAAATAATGAGTGGAGTGGAACAGGTGGATGTGATGCATCTGTTCACACTTTCCAAAAATACTAGGACTAGGGGGCATGTGATGAAACTACAGTGTAGTAAATTTAAAACAAATCGGAGAAATGTTTTCTTCACCCAACGCATAATTAAACTCTGGAATTCGTTGCCGAAGAACGTGGTGAAGGTGGTTAGCTTGGCAGAGTTTAAAAAGGGGTTAGACGGTTTCCTAAAGGACAAGTCCATAAACCACTACTAAATGGACTTGGGAAAAATCCACAATTCCAGGAATAACATGTATAGAATGTTTGTACGTTTGAGAAGCTTGCCAGGTGCCCTTGGCCTGGATTGGCCGCTGTCGTGGACAGGATGCTGGGCTCGATCGACCCTTGGTCTTTTCCCAGTGTGGCATTACTTATGTAAATATCTCTTGGTGTGTATTTTGTAATCGGTTCCCGATGGCATTATGTGAGGTGGTGTTATGCAAATAGTAGTCCTGTGTTTGATGGGCTAGCCATTGACTGTATAGGACTTGTTGAAGAGGGAAATTTTGAGGGTCTTGTGAAATTGTAGATAGTTTGTAAATTTTCTTATGGCTACTGGTAGTCAGTTTGTACAACATACGGATATACACACAGAGGAAGTATAAGGGAAAATTAGGTTCTTACCATGATAATTTTCTTTCCTTTAGTCATAGCAGATGAAGCCATTACGTATGGGTTGTGTCCATCAACCAGCAGGGGGAGATAGAGAGCACTCAACTTTTCTCAGTGCCTCGTGGCCAGCTAGATCCACTGCCTCTTCAGTATTTGAAGCTTCCAAAGCAGTATGGCGAACCGCAATGGGAATAACATGAACTTTCCTCACAGCGAACGATGGCCCCTTAACAAGGGCATGAACTCAAAAAAGGAGGGAATGAACTCATCCTCCTGGAGGGAATAAACTCGTCCTCCACTTTGTATAAACGGAGGGAATACTTGCATCCTCCTGGAGGGAATAAACTCATCCTCCCAAAACATGAACTGGAGGGAATGAACTCATCATCCTATAACTGTAACAAGAATCCTGAAGACTGTTTTCCGACTCCCCAAGGAAGGAATATAACTTCAGGAAACAAGAACAGCACCTAAAATCAGAATCACTGCAATACAGACAACCATAAAGGGAGGGCTCATGGCTTCATCTGCTATGACTAAAGGAAAGAAAATTATCATGGTAAGAACCTAATTTTCCCTTCCTTGTCATCAAGCAGATGAAGCCATTACATATGGGATGTAACAAAGCAATCCCTAAATAGGGTGGGAACAAGCCACACCACGCGCTAGCACCTGTGCTCCAAAATGCGCATCCCTCCTGGCAGCCACATCCAGCCTGTAATGTCGGGCGAAAGAGAGCTTAGAAGTCCATGTTGCAGCACTGCAAATCTCATGAAGAGATAGTGCTCCAGTTTCCGCCCAGGAAGAGGAAATCGCTCTTGTGGAATGTGCCTTAAAGGCTTCAGGCGGAGCCTGGCCAGACAGCAGATATGCTGAAAAGATAGCTTCTTTGAGCCAATGGGCAATAGTGGCTTTAGACGCTGAAGACCCTCTGCGAGGACCTGCAAACAGCACAAAAAGATGATCAGAGGTCCTGAAAGAATTTGTAATTCGCAGATACTGCAACAGAGTCCTGCGCACATCCAAAAGGTGCAACTGCCCAAATGAACCTAGAAACTCCTCCTCAACAAAGGAGGGAAGAAAAACAGGCTGGTTTAGGTGAAACGCTGAAACCACCTTAGGCATGAAGGAAGGCATGGTCCGAACCATGACCCCTGACTCTGAGAATTGCAGAAAAGAGTCTCTACAGGACAGCGCCTGGAGCTCTGACACCCGTCTCGTCGAGGTAATGGCCACTAAAAAGATGGCCTTCAGTGTCAAATCTTTCTCTGAAGCACGCCGAAGTGGTTCAAAGAGAGCCCCCTGAAGGGCCTTCAATACTAACCCCAGGTTCCAAGCTGGACAAGGTGCCCGCACGGGAGGAGGGAGCCGAAGCACCCCTCTATGAAACCGTGCCACATCTGGATGAGCAGCTAAGGACACGCCTTCAACCTTGCCACGCAGGGAGGCCAATGCTGCCACTTGCACCCGCAGGGAATTATAGGCCAAGCCTTTGTGTACACCATCCTGCAAAAAGTCCAGAATCGGCGAAGACAGGAGCCCGCAACGGAGAAAGCGCTCTTGAAACACACCAGACTTCAAACTGGCGCCAAATCCTGGCATAAGCCACGGAAGTGGAGCTCTTATGGGCCTGCAGGAGAGTGGAAATTACCTTATTTGAGTAGCCTTTTTCTCTCAATTGCGCCCTCTCAATCGCCATGCCATAAGACCAAAGCGGCAGGCGTCCTCCATGTCCACCGGACCCTGTCACAACAGGTGCGGAACCAGAGGTAACGGAAAGGAAGCCTCCAACAGCATCTGTCGGAGGTCCGCATACCAAGGCCTCCTGGGCCAATCCGGGGCGACGAGCACCACTTCTCCTGGGTGCAGCCGAATCCGCAGGAGCACTCGCCCTATCAAGGGCTACGGAGGGAAGACATACAGCAAGCCCAGGGGCCAGGGTTGAGTCAAGGCATCCAACCCAGCAGAGCGAGGATCCCTCCGTCTGCTGAAGAAGCACGGGACTTTGGCATTGGAACTGGTCACCATAAGATCCATCACTGGCTTGCCCCATTTGGCACATATCTGCAGGAATACATCGTCTGCTAGTTTCCACTCCGCTGGATCGATCTGATGCCTGCTTGGATAGTCAGCTTGCACGTTGCTCTGACCTGCAATGTGAGCTGCTGACAGGGACTGTAGATGCAGCTCGGCCCAGTGGCAAATTTGTTCGGCCTGCGCGGCTAGAGCTCTGCACTGAGTACCACCTTGTCGATTTATGTAGGCCACTGCTGTCGTGTTGTCCGACATCACTCTGACAGCCAATCCTTCCAGGGTCACTTGAAAGGCCAGAAGAGCCAGAAACACCGCTTTCAACTCCAGGCAGTTGATAGACCACTCCGACTCGTCGGGCGTCCACAGACCCTGGGCATGCTTCCTCTGGCAATGTGCGCCCCTTCAGGCTGGCATCTGTCACCACTAGGCACCAATCAGGGAGTGCCAGCGGCATTCCTCACCGCAACATGCTGTCCGAGAGCCACCACTCCATACTGAGGCGGGCTGCAGGGAGCCAAGAAAGTCTGCACTGATAATCCTGAGATACAGGAGACCATCGTTGAAGTAGAGAATACTGTAGAGGTCTCAGGTGCGCTCTCGCCCATGGCACCACTTCCAAGGTGGCCGTCATCGATCCCAACAGCCGGACAATGTCCCAAGCTCGCGGGCGGGGCATCCTCAGGAGCAGACGGACCTGATTCTGAAGCTTGCACCGCCTTAGATCGGGAAGAAACACATAGCCCGAGGCTGTGTTGAACCTGGCCCCCAAATATTCTAGAGATTGCGAGTGGGTCAGGTAACCTTTGGCCATATTGACGACCCAGCCCAGAGATTGAAGGACTGAAACCACTCTGGCTGTAGCTAGATGACTCTCTTTTTCTGAGTCTGCTCTGATGAGTCAGTCGTCTAGGTACGGGTGAACCCGGATACCCTCTCGCCTGAGAAAGGCAGCTACTACCACCATTACCTTGGAGAAGGTTCGGGGAGCTGTGGCGAGGCCAAAAGGCAAGGCCCAAACTGGAAATGTTTTCCCAACACCGCAAACCGCAGAAACTTCTGGTGCGGGGGCCAAATTGGTATGTGCAAGTAAGCTTCTTTCAGGTCCAGAGACGTGAGAAACTCTCCTGGCTGTACCGCCGCAATGACGGAGCGCAGGGTTTCCATGTGAAAATGCCACACTCTTAAGGACTTGTTTAGCTCTTTTAAGTCCAGAATCGGGCGAAAAGACCCGCCTTTCCGTGGCACCACAAAGTAAATGGAGTAGCGGCCTAGACCTTGTTCGGCGGGAGGCACCGGGGTCACAGCCCCTATCTGGCACAGACTGTGCAGAGTCTCCTCTACCACCGCCCGTTTGGTGGCAGAACCGCATCGGGACTCCACAAACACGTCTCTCACTGGATATCGAATTCTATTCGGTATCTCTCTCTGATCAGGTCCAAGACCCACTGATCTGCGGAGATTTTGGCCCACTCCTCGAAAAAGAGGGATAGTCTTCCTCCGATGACAGGAAACGAGGAGGGGGCCGGCGCACCATCATTGAGAGGATCGCCCCTGAACTCCAGGCCTTGAACCGGCAGCTGCAGAACGTTTGTCCGAGCGAAAGGAGTTTCTCTGCTGAAAGCGGGCACGCGAAGTGAACCCAGCAGCATGCCCCGGGCAGTACCTTCTAGCTTCATGGAAGCGAGGTCTGTAAGAAGAGCGGACCGCCTGACCCTTAGACGAAGGCTTCGGCCTATCTTCGGGCAAGCGCTGAGGTTTGGAATCCCCCAGGCCTTTAACAATGTTTTCCAGCTCCTCACCAAACAGGAGAAGGCCTTGAAAGGGCAACTGCTTAGAGGCCATGTCCGCTGCCCAATGTCGTAGCCAAAGAGTGCGGTGAGCAGCCACTGCTACAGCCATTTGCTTAGCCGAACCTCTGACCATATCATAAAGGGCGTCAGCCAAAAAGGACAAGGCCGACTCCATCCGCGGAGCCACTTCAGATAAGGTCTCCGCTCCATCACCGGGCTGTTCGACTGCCTGCTGTAACCAAGCCAGGCAGGCTCTAGCAGCATAACAACTGCATGCAGACACCCGAACAGTGAGACCTGCCAAATCAAAGGACCGCTTCAGAGCTGAATCAAGCCTGTGGTCTTGAATATCCTTCAGGGCAACCCCTCCTTCAACAGGGAGGATAGTTCTCTTTGTCACAGCCGTGACCAGGGCATCCACTTTAGGCATTGCAAAGCGAGCCAAATGTTCCTCACTCAGAGGGTATAATTGCCCCATAGCCCTGGCAACCTTCAAAGGTCCCTCGGGGTCAGCCCATTGAGCCGAAATAAGCTCTTGGATGGAGTCATGCAAAGGAAAGGCTCGAGCAGGCTTTCTGGTACTAGCCATCCTTGGATTAACCGAGGAGGCTGTGCCACTCCCAGGATCTTCAATCGAGAGGGCTTGTAAGGCATCTGAAATAAGCGCTGGCAGCTCCTTGCGGTGGAAAATCCTCACCGCAGACGGATCATTGAGCTCCTGTGGCAATTCTGCACCCGACTCTGGCTCCTCAGCCCAAGAAGTTCTGCCAGACCCCTCAGAATCCTCATAGCCCGACCACGGTGGGGAAAAGGGGGGTGCGCCACACTCAGAAGGGGAATTAGCCCTTCTACGTTTATCAGGAGGATAAGAAACAGGCAAAGCCAACTCCAAAAGGCCAGGATCCACCGGGGGGGGGGGCAGGCAGAGGGTCCGAAGATCTCTGTGGAAGAGCTCTTTTAAGCATGTATGCCCTATGCAACATTAAAACAAAATCAGGGGAGAAAACCGCTCCCTGACCGCCCGGATCCTGCCCAGGGCTATCAGCTCTATTATTAGCCTCACTCAGAGGACCCCCCCCCCCCGGATTCAGGGCTCTCCGTCGCAACGGAAGCCGCGCCATGTGGAAAATCCAAAATGGCGTCCGCTGCTAGCTCAGAGCGTGAAAGATCGCCGCTCGCCATGCTCGGACCGGCTCTACCGTCTGTACAGCACGAATTACAGAGCCCCGCTGCAGATTTGCGCTTGCCACATTTAGAACAGCGCTTTACAGTCTCCGCAGCCATCGCCGAAAACGGCGGTAAAATTCAAAAATGGCAGTTCATGCCAAAAACGTCCCGATCGCGGGTCCCCCTCGGAGGAGTCAGAAAACACTCTTACCTCACTAGACCGAGTATCACAGCTCCGGTCCTGCAGAAGAATCTCAAGAAAAAAACCTCTTTTCCGAGATCGCTGCGCTAAAGCGCGACTTGACTTTAATTAATTAATTAATTATTTATTTTTTACGCTGTGAGGAAAGCAGAGGCAAAAGAGGTAAATAAAAACACTCCGGAGGCTCAGATAAGTGGGAAAGGCAGGAAAGGCGAACCATTGTGCCTGCATCCACTGAGTGGGAAAGGACAAGGAAAAGCAAGCTAATATGTCCACATCCACGGGGGAATGGGTAAGGCAGGGAAAGGGCTGACCTATGTGCCTTCAAAGTGAAGCTGCTATAGCCTCTAACACCCCGGCTAACAGCTGGCAAGCCAGGAGCCACCCCCAGGCAGATTTTTGATGGAGCTCGAAGAAGCTGCAGCCACCCTGCTTGGGGAGATAGAGAATACTGAAGAGGCAGTGGAGCTAGCTGGCCATGAGGCACTGAGAAAAGTTGAGTGCTCTCTATCTCCCCCTGCTGGTTGATGGACACAACTCATACGTAATGGCTTCATCTGCTTGATGACAAGGAACATAATTTTTCCTTCCTTGTCATCAATACCAGACCAGTACAGACCAATGGGATGTAGCAAAGCAGTCATATCATTAGGGCAGGAAAAGAACCTAAATAACAGAAGAATCACCAAAGCCCCAAAGGACAACAGAAACATCAATGAACACGCCCGCCGACCAACGTCTGAAAAAGGGAACCACTTCAGGCGAGCCACCCAGAGATTCCCGAACTGCAGTGGAAAAGATAAAATCCTCAAAATAAAAGTAGAGGAAGAGACCTCTGGAAGAAAACCACTGCCCAGAGACCCAGGTAACTCGAGGAAAAAAAATACCTAAAGAGTTTTAAAGTCTCAGAAAACAAAAGAGGCACTGCAACAACTGACTGAAGAACCACGAGAGTTAAGTCCCAGAGAACTATGTCCCAGCAGCAAGAACGTAGAAAGGTACCACCCCCTAAGCAAAAGGTCCCCTAAGAAAGAAAACTGAACTCGAAGAGGAAGCCAGAGAGGACCCCTCCTCATAGGAAAAAGAACAAAAATAAGGGTACGTTCAAGACCCGCCGACTTGCCATCAACCAGAGCCGGCTCCACAGGCCAAGGAGAATGGTCAAAGGACAGATGGACCCATAGTCCCAGACCAGACAGAATGGGCACTATGCCACCACCTCCAAGAATAAGAGATTTCATCACCAGATAAGAAAATCAAGAAAACACACACACCTACAATGGAGAAAGAAAGAAAATGAAGCAGACAAGGAGAGAAGTGGCAAGACTCCAACTCTGTTACAGTACTAGATGAAACACCAGAGAAGGTACCGTGGAGGGGCATAATTGAACGCGAACGCCTATTTCCATAGGCGTCTAGGTCCGAAAACGGGTACGTGAAGAGGCGGGACAGACCGTATTTTCGAAAAAATGGACGTTTTTCAGCTGGGCGTTTGTTTTTTTTTTTGTGATAATGGAAACTAAAAATGCCCAGCTCAAAAACGTCCTAATCTGAGCCATTTGGTCGTGGGAGGGGCCACGATTCGTAGTACACTCGCCCCCCTGACATGCCAGGACACCAACTGGGCACCCTAAAGGTCAGTGCAATGGACTTCAGACAACGCTCCCACATGCATAGCTCCCTTACCACGGGTCCTGAGCACCCAACCCCGCTCCCCCAAAACCCACTACCCACAAATGTACAACACTACCATAGCTCTTAGGGGTAAAGGGGGCACCTACATGTGGGTACAGTGGGTTTTGGAGACCTCCCATTTACCAGTACAAGTGTTACAGGTAGGGGGGGATGGGCCTGGGTCCACCTGGCTGAAGTGCACTGCAGTACCCACTAAAAGTGCTCCAGGGACCTGCATACACGCAGGCCTCTAGGACTTGTTGCTGCTATATAACATTGGCACACCAGTTGACACCTGAAGACTAATCTCTCCGAAAACGTCCTTTATTGGAATAAGCACGCTTACTCACAGTTAACTGCAGATCAGAGGTTGTGCCCCACTGGCAACGAGTCTCCCTGGTACTGAGATTAGCAGTAGGTCAGAGCTGGCAGAATGGTGTACAATGCCCTCTTTCAGCAACATTCAAGGTAAGAACTAAGTTCTGTAACGTGGCTAACACGTGAAAGGGATCTAAAACTGGCTTACAAAAATGTTCACTACCTCATGGACTACCGGAAACAAAACAGGGCACACTCTGACCCAGTAAGCGGGGGGAAAAGCACCATGGGAGTAGAGCCTACCAACTACTAACATCGTGAGCATTTGCCACAAGCTAGTGGAATCGAGCCCAATACCCTACACCCACCACAATGCATTGCTGATGTGACTCTGCAGTGCGCATAACAGAAAAGTTGTCACACTCACCCGAGAGCCTCATCAGAACCAGGGAAAGGCTGTCACAGGATAGAACATATTCTGCTGAGGTGGGTACGACATTTGAGGCTGGCATAGAGGCTGGAAAAAAAGTTATTAAAGTGGGTTTTTATTTGTGGGGAGGGGGTTAGTGACCACTGGGGGAGTCCGGGGAGGTCATCCCCGATTCCCTCCGGTGGTCATCTGGGCAGTTGGGGCACTTTTTTGGGACTTGTTCGTGAAAAAAAAGGGTCCAAAAAAGTGACCCAAAATCGCGGTAAAAACGCCTTTTTTTTTCGATTATCAGCTAAAGAAGCCCATCTCTCCTTGGCCGATAACCACACCCCAGTTCTGCCTTCACCACGCCTCTGACACACCCCTGTCAACTTTACCCGTTTCCGCGACGGATTGCAGTTGGAAACGCCCAAAATCGGCTTTCGATTATACCGATTTGGGCGCCTACGGGAGAAAGACGCCCATCTCCCGATTTGGGTCGCAATATAGGCATTTTTCTCTTTCGATTATAAGCAGGATAGTCACCCACCTAGAGAGTGTAACACGCCTCATAACTATGGTCCAACAAAAGTGGACCTCCAGAAATGGAGCAAGGCCTGGCGACCACAGCCGGTGCAAGGCCCAACGGTCAGAACTGGAACAAGGCCCGGTGACCAGAGACGAAGTAATGCCTAGCGGTCCAAGCCGGAGCAAGCCCCTGCGGCCCAAGCTGCAGGAAACTCCATGGCAAGAGGTGGAATAAGGCCTCCCCTTCCCGGCCAGAGACAAATAAAGACCCGGCGGCCAAAGACAGAGCAAGGTCTGCCAGAGAGAAAGAAGAAGGTTTGACTGCCAGAAACAGGGGGGCCAACCTTCAGAGATGGAGCCACATTTAATATGTTGAGCTGGAGGCAGTATTAACACCCCGATATGGAGAAGGAGCAACCATCAAAAATGGCGAAGAACTCTACAGTCAAGGAGGGGTGCAGTGAGGCCCAACTTCCAGCAATGGAGCAAGTCTCATCATCCAGAAAAAGGAAACAAAGCTGGAGAGCCAGAGGAAAAGAAAAAACAAACAGAAAAGGAGCCAGGCACAACCTCCAAAAATGAAGCAAGGCTCGACATCCAGAGACGGAGGAAGGCTCGACATGGAGAAAAAGGAGCAAACTAGATGTCCAGAAATGAAGCCAGGCTCGACCTCCAGAAAAGGAGCTGGACACGACATCCAGAAAAGGAGCAAGGCTCGAAATACAGAGATGAAGACCGACCTCCAGCAAAAGATCTTGACTCAATATCCAGAGAGGACACAAGGCTCCACATCCAAAGATGGAACAAGGCTCAACATCCAGAGAGAGAACACAACTTGATGGTCAGAGGAGGAACAATGCTCGCCCGACAGCTATCCAGAGATGGGGCAGAACTCAATACCCAGAGATAAATCAGGGCTCACCTTCCAGTAAAAAAAGGCAAGACTCGCCATCCAAGGAGTAAGGAAGATTCACCATACAGGAATGGAGCAAAACTAGACCTCCAGAGAAGGATCAAGTCTCAAATGTCCCCGAAAAGGAATAAGGCTCAAAATGGAAAGGCAGAGTAATGCTCAACATCACTAGCCTACACAGACAGGGATGAAGCCAAAAGAAGATGACAAGAAGGCAAGGAAAAACACAATGGCATGCCTTGAAGAAATCGTATATGAGCACAGAAGGAGGCCACCTGACAACCCTTGCAAGAGACCAAAAATCCGCCCTAAAAGAAAGCCGTCCAGTCTGCAAGAAACAAAATATGAGGCCAGAGATGGACAGGCAGAAGTTCCTAAACGAAGCCAAGAAGGCAGAGCTGACATGATGGAGAACCAGCCTCAAAAGACAGCAAGTCTTAACAGAGAAGAGACAGAGCATCAGTCTCCCAAGTAGAGAGTTGCACGGGGACAGAAATCTTACCCATCCCCGCCCGTCCCTGCTGGAATCTTACCCGTCCCCACCCGTCCCAACTGGAATCTTACCCATCCCCACCCATCCCCGCAAAAATTTAAACCATCCCAACCCGTCCCCACCCATCCCCGCAAGAATTTAATGGTACATAAAAGAAAATTCCAGTCAGCTCCCTCAGTCTCTCTCTGGATTTGAGCCACAGCACTGTAGGCAAGGAAGGAATGGAAGTTGGAACTTGGAACACTCTGGTGTGCACATGTAAGATTTGTCTCTAATTCACTGGCAGTGTGTGCTGAGAGGTCGTCACATGCACGCACCAGTAGGTCAATGCACGCACTAGTAGGTCAGGTGACATCTGATTCTCGTGCCTGTGTCAGAGCTGAGGTCTCTGCACCAGCCTGAGAGCAAAGAGGATTAATAGTAACATAGTAAGTGACAGCAAATAGACCTGAACGGTCCATCCACTCTGCCCAATAGTCACACTCATGATCAATTCATCATTAAATCAACGCGTGTGATATTATATACTTGATTATGGTCTTTCTTTCGTGTTTCTGGAACAAAGACCACAGAAGTCTATCTGGCCCCATCCTTATGTTCCAACTGCTGGAGTTGCCATCGAAGCCCATTCCAGCCTATTCATGTTCTCATTTGTGGGACACAGACCGCAAAAGTCTGTCCAGCACTGTCCTCATGTTCCAGCCACTGAAGTTGCTGTCTAAGCCCTTTCCAGCCCATCCTACACCAGATTGCCAAGTATGAGACACAGACCATACAAGTCTGCCAGGTATCAGCCCTAGTTCATCACAGCCAGAGTCGCCATCTAAGCGTCACTTGACACATCCACACACATGCAGCCATTTAAGGTTAGCTTTTATATAACTTCCATTTTCTAATTAGAGATCCTCTGTGTTCATCCCACACCTTTTTGAATTCTGTCATCATTTGTGACTCTACCACCTCCTTAATGGAAGACTTTCCGCATTTATGCTGTTAAAGCAAGGAAGAAGAGGAGGAGGAGGAGGAGGAGACAGCACTCAAAGAAATTGGTATTCAGTAGATGAGAGGCTGGTGCAGGTGCAGCTTACACTTCCACGGGAAGCCTGCAGAACTGCTTCCATCCCCGTGGGAACCCTGCAGGAACTGCCTTCGTCCCTGCAGGAATCCCGCGGGTTCCGCAGGATTCCCGCGAACCCCGTTCCCGTGCAGCTCTCTACTCCCAAGGCAAAATACTCCCCATATACAGAAACAACCTGCAAAGAGCTGTCCCAAAGAAAGGCAAAGGAAACTGAGCCTGCAGTACAGCAGGAAACAGTACCATAAGGGAAAAAACCCCCAAGAAGATTCCAAAAGAAACGTCATGCCCTGGAGACTGGCAAGACAGACTAGCACCAGGAAGACAACCCAACCGGGAAAGAATAATCAAAAGAAGGAACCTACAGTTGGAATCTATGTTCAGCAAAATGGCATGAGATGACGCCAGGACATAGGAAAGCTACAGTGAAATCTGTGCCCTAGGCAGCCAAAAACCAGCCTGGCCTGAGAAAGAAGCGTACTAAGAAGGCCCTAAAAATACAGGCAGATGTCCAAAAAGAATTCTGCACGCCTCCAGAATGCAAAATTAAAGTTTCAACTGAAACCAGGAAGGCAAGATGCCCCAGAGATAGGGAAAGAAAACTCATTTAGACCCTGCCAGGGCAGACCACACTAAGAAGGCCCACCACTCAGAGAAAGAAAACCAGGTACCTAGCCGCAGCCTTTCCCAAATTGCAGAAAACTGCGGGCAAGAAAATAAAGCAATACCTGCAGCCGAAAGTGCTATGGTATGATCCAACTGAATTTGGAGAACACCCAAAAACAGAGGGTTAACAAACTCCATCTGCTTTAATCTTTTTTTTTTTTTAATTTAACTTTGCCACAAAAAATGGGAGCCCATTGGAAAGAAGCCGTAATGGCCCCAAAACTTGTTCAAAAAGAAGGCAGAATAGGAAACATGATACGCTGCTGCAGAGACGGCTGTCCGCCCTCAACTGCTGCCAACACAAGCACACTACCAGACGCCAGAACAAAACAGCTTGCGCAACAGCCGTCCCTCAAAGAGCAAAGCACACTGGACAGTGCAGGCAGCCCGGGAGAACAAAAAAACACGGTCCCAGCGGACCCAAAAAGTGCCGCTGACAAAAAAAAACATAGCCCAAATTGTCGCCAGCATGCAGGGAACATAGAGGTCTAGCCAATGACAAAAAGAAGGCCCATCACCACACAGGGAAAACCCGACAAAAGGAAAATAAAAAGAACCACCGTCCTTGACCAGCAAAAAACGCCCCAAAAGCAGCAAACGTTTAGGGAAATAAAGTAACACAAAGAATGGCCACAGAAACTCTCCCCTTTAGGTTTTTTTTTTTAATGGAAGAAAGAATGAACAGCTTACCTCAGACGAAGCTAAAACCACACAACTGTCACAATTCACTTTGGAGGCAGAAAGGAGCAAACATACTTGCCCAGAAGCAGGAAATTTTCAGCCTACACGTGCCACATGCAAATTTGTCAAGCCTCAAAGGCCTCAGGTGAGAGAGGGGATGAACCCAATAATACTAAGAGGCTTATTTTCAAAGCACTTAGCCTCCCAAAGTTCCATAGAAACCTATGGAACTTAGCCTCCCAAAGTGCTTTGAAAATATGCCTCTATGTATCCCATAGCTGGCAGATGAGGGACCCAGGAGCACTGAGAATCATCTAAACAGAATCCAAATCCAGATAACCAGCAGATTCCCTGCTCAACCGTTCCCAGCCAAGCTGGGGCAGGAGCTAGCCAAACAGCAAATGTAGAGGCTGACAAATGCGCAAACCAATAGGGAGATAATATCAAAAACCAGTTTATTCAGAATATTCATATCAAGGACCCGACACGGTCCGTGTTTCGGCGCCAAAGCGCCTGCCTCAGGGGTCACAATCAACTTTCTCTGAGAAGAAGCTGATAGGCTTGAATAATTCCTTTATATATGCAAGTTAATCCACAGAGAAACAAAAGAACAGCCAACCGATCAGCAAACACCATGTCACACCGTGTCGGGTCCTTGATATGAATATTCTGAATAAACTGGTTTTTGATATTATCTCCCTATTGGTTTGCGCATTTGTCAGCCTCTACTTTTGCTGTTTTGCTTTGACTTTCCGTGGAGGCTCCTCCTGTCTTCTTGGATTTGCAGGAGCTAGCCAGCCATCCACCAGCAACTACACTTCCGTCCACCATTCACTAGGAGACAGAGAAAATACTAAGCATTCCAGGCTGCATGATAACCTTAAGAAGCAAAGTGCTTGGAACTATTTTCTCTGTCTCCTTCCGCTGGTGAATGGACATAACCCATTGGTCTGGACTGGTCTGGTATTGATGACACGGAAATAATTATTACAATATATAAAATTATGAATATTATCAAAATTTTTTACTTTTGACTGATGATGGGGGTGGGGAGGTACAGGTAGAAGGTGGGAGGTGCCTGGGGGCCCTTAAGATTGTTTGCCCTGGGCCAAGATTTGTCTCTCGGCGGCCCTGCTTTGTACTGCTGGGATATGACTTAAAAATTGGGCAAACACCTTCTAGTTCAATGCCGCAATTTACAGCCTGCTACAGGAGTGAATACACAAATTGACCTTTATCATGTAACAAGAAAGAATATTCATCCCATAATGGACCAAAGAACTACATAAAAATCTGTCTACAGTCTGCCAAAGGGAGAGTTTATAAACAATCTTCACCTCCAAAATATGCAGACTGTGTCTATGTCACAATATAGTATTCAACTTACAGTGTGTCAAGTAATCTTAATACTCTCCCTACCTCTCCCGTACAGCCCTCCTTCTGCATGTATTTCCGGATGTAAGACCAGATCTGATACTTGCTCAGTAGGTTCCCTCCAGTGGTCACCTCAAAGCTTTCATAACTCCCATATTTCTCCAGGACTGCGTGCATGATACGGATTGCCTGCAATAGTAAGACAAAGAGCTAAGGCCTCTTGAAATGTACAGATATGATACAACTCAGATCTGGTCATTGTGGGGCTAATTTTATAACAGGGCTCCTAGGGTAAAAATGTAACTATTTTTAGCCTATTTCATAAAGACACATGGAGGGGTATTTTCGATATGACATCTAAGTCCAAAATCTGAATAGCAAAGAAGGTCATTTTCAAAAAAGAAAAACGTCTATCTTTTGTATTCAAAAAAAGAAGGTTTTGTGATTTGGACGTTTTATTTCTTGGTCCATTTTTGAAAAAAAAAATGGCCAAGAGCAAAACACACAAAATCAAGCCATTGGGATGTAGGAGGAGCCAGCATTTTTAGTACACTGGTCCCCCTGACATCCCAGGAAAGCAGCGGGGCACCCTAGGGGGCATTGAAGTGGACTTCATAAAATGCTCCCAGGTACACACATCTGACCATTGCTCCCTTACTTTATTTATTTAGATTTTGCTCACACCTTTTTCAGTAGTAGCTCAAGGTGAGTTACATTCAGGTACACTGGATATTTCTCTGTCCCAGGAGGGCTCACAATCTAAGTTTGTACCTGAGGCAATGGAGGGTTAAGTGACTTGCCCAAGATCACAAGGAGCAGCAGCAGGATTTGAACCGGCCACCTCTGGATTGCAAGACCAGTGCTCTAACCACTAGGCCACTCCTCCACTCTGCTGAGCCCCCCAAAACCCACTACCCCCAACTACCATAGCCATTACGGGTGGAAGGGGTACCTATATATGGGTCCAGTGGGTTTCTGGTGAGTTTTGGAGGGCTCACAGTTTCCTCCACAAGTGTAACAGGTAGGGGGAGGTAGAAGCCTGGGTCCACCTGTCTGCAGTGCACTGCACCCACCACTAGACTACTCCAGGGACCTGCATGCTGTTCTAATGGACCTGAGTATAACAGGCGGGCAAGTAATGTTTCTCATCACATTTTTGGGGGGTGGGAGGAGGTTAGTGAACACTGGGGGAATAAGGGGAGGTTATCCCTGATTCCCTCCAGTGGTCCTCTGGTTATTTAGGGCACCTTTTTGTGCCTTATTCGTTATAAAAACAGGTCTAGCTCAAAACATCTTAGTTTTAGTCCTGGATGTTTTTGTTTTGTTCCATTATGGCTGAAAAACGTCTAAGTCTCAGGAATGCCCAAGTCCCACATTGAACATGCCCCTTATATGCCCCCTTGAGATTTGGAAGCACTTCTGACGGACTTCAAAGAAAAATGTCTAAAAATAGGTTTTGAAAATACTGATTTGGACATTTTTGTGAGAAAAACGTCCAAATGCTGCTTTATGCCACTTTTTAGATGTTTTTCTGTTTTGAAAATTAGCCCAATAGGAACTTTTGAGTCTTTTATGAAATACTAAGGGTAAACTGGCAGAAGTTGCAGCTAGATTAAAGCCGTGGAGCTGGTGTAAAGGTGTGCACGTACAAACTGCATCACATTCCGCCTAGGGTTACCATATGTCCGGATTTACCTGGACATGTCCTCTTTTTGAGGACATGTCCGGGCAACTGGGCGGGTTTTGCCAATCTGTCCGTTTGTCCGGATTTCTGGACAAACAGGCAGGCTAGTGGGTGGACAAACGAGCAGATTGCCAGCCTCCCCTCCCCTTTCTTATTACTGCCCTGGTGGTCTAATGACCTCTTCCGCCTTCAGGACAGGAAAGAGCCCCCTCTTTCCTGCCCGGAGTGCTGCCGTGCATGCATCCTTCCAGTTGCTGATCTTGGTGCCGATTCAAAATGGCCACCGAGAGTTGAAGTCTCATGAGGTCACGTCAACTCTCGGTGGCCATTTTGAATCGGCGCCAAGATCAGCAACAGGAAGGATGTATGCAGGGCAGCGCTCTGGGCAGGAAAGAGGGGGCTCTTTCCTGCCCCGAAGAGGTCACTAGACCACCAAGGCAGTAGTAAGGTAAGGGGAAGGGGGTGATAGGGAGGGGGGGTGATGGGGTGTGTGACAGAGGGGAGGGGAAAATGTAACAGGGGCAGAGCAAGGGCGTGAAAGGGAGCAGGGTGGGATGTGTGGTGGGGGCGGGGCATGTGTCCTCCTTTTTGGGGGACAAAATATGGTAACCCTAATTCCGCCTAAACTCCACCCAAGTATGTGCAGTATGGTCACTGTGTACATGATTATGGACATTCCCCCCCTCTCCCCAACTGCAATAAGTCAAAGCAGGGCAGTTCTGCTACTAATACAAAGTTGATTTGCCAAGAAATGGGCCTAATTTTCTGACATTTAGAATTTTCCACAATTTCCCTATGCCCTTAGTCATAATTTTATGTCATGAAGCAAGAGCGAGAAATCAGCACATCCACCAAGCTGCAACTTGCCTCCACCCCTCATTATCTACAGGCCGCTCTACAAAGATGACAATTTCTTCCCTGTCTAAAACAGCAAAAGAGTAATTATACTCCTAAAACTATTCATTCCCCTGTCTTGTCTTTGTTTCTCTCTCTCAAGTGGTCTGATTTGAAATATCAGTTTTTAGAATTTACATCTGCTATCTTTACATTTTGCACAGCACAGGAGGAGCTGCATGTTCTATTTCGCTGGTTTTGTACTGCATGCAGAGGTTCAGATTAATTTGTGTACATATTTCTATTTTTAGTTTCTGGTGACTTATTCTGTACTCTCTGAGGGTCTATCTATGTTCTAAGTGTGTGACTGAAACCAGGTATTCTGTTACATGGAATTTCCATGTAGGGAACTTTAGTAATCAAGCTTGTTTAGCTTTCCCAATAGGTGTACTGATGTTTCTTCAGGATAGGCTCCTTGGAAGCTGGCACTACTAAGGTATAGTAGATTTGCTCTATAGCTCCTGCTTGAGACTCATTAAGATTGAATATTACATCACAGTATGCCTGTTGTTGCTACTGAGATGATACCAGAATCATTTTTTTTTGTATGTTGAGTTCTATGGAGAAATGACCCAGTTCTGCACTGAACCTATTGTTGAAGGATGGATTTCTGTAGATGCAGAATTTATGTTTTAAAAAAATGTGATAACCACAGTGCAGTTTTCACCACCAAAATAAAAGCAGTTATAATAATTTTATTTTGGTGTTATAAACTGTGCTGTGGTTCTTGCTTTTTTTTTCTTTTTGTTCCTTGCTGTGCGAGTACCTCACATCTCTATTGTTTTTTTTGCAGAATATATATTTATATTTAACACCTTCCTAGGTAAGTGAGCACTGTATGGAATGTTTTAGATTTGAGTCCTGAGCTACATAACTAAACTGTTATGACGTGTTACATATAAACAACATTGCAGAGGTTTTATTTTTTTTTTTTTTAGTTATGAGATCACTACATAAAGATGCAAGTACATATGTACCATAGCAGTATTTTCAGTGGTATTGCAGGTGTACTTCACGATCCTGAAAATATCTATACAAGCTACATATGTACTTACACATATACTCTACACATGTAGGCACCATTATTCATATGGCCCAGATAATTCAGGTTATACCTGGTTTTGTCACATCCAAGCCAAATATAGCAACGTAGTAGATGACGGCAGAAAAGACCTTCACAGTCCATCTAGTATGCTCAACAAGGCATCCAGAAACACACCCGCCACTCTGTGCAGGTTACACTTCTTTCATGATCAAATACTGGGATCACAAACAGGACAGTCAGCAATTTGCCACAGTGCCAACCACATATACGCAATTATATCTGATTCAATCTTGGAAGAGTGGTTTTATTATTTTGGCTGTAATATAGTCAACATTCATTGTCAATAACTGACAACATTTTACATCTTAAGATTTCTTCCCCTCTCCTTCTGAGGTACACTCAAAACATATGATATGATATAAAATACAAATAAATACTTGCATTTTATCTGTCTTTACCATTTTCAGGACATAAACCTGTCCGGCACTGGCCTTATTTTGAAAATTACTGGAGCTGCTGTCTAACACTGTTGTTTTGCTTTGATTCCATTCTCTTTACATATACGGATCCTGTGTGTTTATCACATGCATAATTGAATTCTGTCACCATTTTGGTCTCCACCACCTCTCCTGGGAGGACATTCCAGGCATCTATCACCCTTTCCATGAAAAACTACTTCCTGATGTTCCTCGTAAGTCAACTCCACTCCCATAATCTCATGTCCTCTAGTTCTACCACTTCCCTGTATCTGGAAAAGACTTATTTGTATATTAATACCTTTCAAGAATTTAAATCTACATGTATAGTGTGATAGAGTCACATCCAGGATAGTTGGGTTAAGGCAGTTTCAGTCTGAAATACAAGTCCCAGAAGGCATTGCAGACAAGGAGCCAGGGGGTGAGATGAAGAACCCGGACTGGACTCCTAGCTGCAATAGGGAAAGATATGGGTGTAAGCTGGCAGGACGTGTAGATGGTTGCCACTAGGGGGAAAGAGAGATAGGAAACTCTGTGTACAGGAGCTCATCATTAGTCTAATGCTTAACTCAGCTGGTATGGGTGTGGGGGAAGCTAATGGAAGGAGAATGATTGGTTGTGAGAGCAGAAGCCAGGGATTGATTAGGCAGGTGGGAAGGAGTCCCAGGGGAGAGAGAAGCAGAGAAAGAGAGAAGCAGTTGCAGGCTGAAAAACCTTGGGTAAGAGAGGTCCCTAAAGTACTGAAGCAGGCTGAAATCCCTTGGGTGTGAAGAAGTCCCAAAAGTATTTGAAGGCTGAAAATCCTTGGGTAAGGGAGGTCCCTAAAGTATTGAATTACCAGTGAAGCTGATGCAGGGTGAAATCCCTTGGGTATGAGAAGTCCCTAAGGTATTGAACTCTCCTGAAGGTAAAGAGAGTAGAAGGTAGAAACTGCTGCTTTGTGATTTAACTGTGATGATGAACTGAAAGAACTGCTTCTATCTGGAATTGAACTACTATTTATTGTGCACTGGCTAAAGAGCCCAGACTGGAGCTGACTGTGAGCCTGTATTGAATCCCGGTATGTGCTGATGGCCTACTGCTTAAAGGGGACTATTTGCCACACACTTTCAGGTGGCTTGTATGTGCTTAAAATGGAAGGTGAATGCTGCTGTTGGAACTGTGTATCGGGTCTACTAGAAACCTGCATGGAATGAAGTCCTTAAGATTGAAATTGCTGGTGGACATTTATTGCTTGGCTGTACAGGGAGCCTGTGGCTGGAGGAGATTGTTCTATCCTTGGCTGCACTTAGAGTTACCTGCCTACAAATGGCACTTTCCCAGATGGGACTGAACATGGATCCATGCAAGCCGGAGAGTCTGGTCGTGGTGGCCTAAATGCCTCAGGTAAGAGGTACCTAGGGGGGCCAAGGCTGGATAAAGAGTGGGCAAAGGAAGAGAAGTGGGGAAGACCAGGAGTGGACCGGGCTGGCTTTAAAAGGGGGACCAGTGTAAGGATATCGCACTTGGGTCTCTTTCTTTTTTTTTGCTTTACAGGGTGAATGCGGTGGAGCCAGAGGGAAAAGCCAGAGCTGGAGTGGAGATCTGGAGCCGGACGCTGGGAGCAGGAGCTGGATGCTGGGATCAGAAGCTGGGAGCTGGATGCTAGGAGCTGGACGCTGGGAGCCGAAGCTGGGAGTTGGAAGAGGATAGCCTGGGCCGGACCGGAATCTCCAAGAGGTCTGAAGACAGTGAGGCACTGTCTATAATTGTGAATCCCTGAGAAGGTCCCAATGGGACTCGGAATTTCTTAAGTAGGGGGTATGTGATAGAGTCACATCCAGGATAGTTGGGTTAAGGCAGTTTCAGTCTGAAATACAAGTCCCAGAAGGCATTGCAGACAAGGAGCCAGAAGGTGAGATGAAGAACCCGAACTGGACTCCTAGCTGCAATAGGGGAAGACATGGGTGTAAGCTGGCAGGATGTGTAGATTGGCTGCCACTAGGGGGAAAGAGAGATAGGAAACTCTGTGTGCAGGGGCTCATCTTTAGTCTAATGCTTAACTCAGCTGGTATGGGTGTGGGGGAAGCTAATGGAAGGAAAATGATTGGTTGTGAGAGCAGAAGCCAGGGATTAGGCAGGTGGGAAGGAGTCCCAGGGGAGAGAGAAGCAGAGAAAGAGAGAAGCAGTTGAAGGCTGAAAAACCTTGGATAAGAGAGGTCCCTAAAGTACTGAAGCAGGCTGAAATCCCTTGGGTGTGAAGAAGTCCCAAAAGTATTTGCAGGCTGAAAATCCTTGGGTAAGGGAGGTCCCTAAAGTATTGAATTTACCAGTGAAGCTGATGCCGGCTGAAATCCCTTGGGTATGAGAAGTCCCTAGTACTGAACTCTCCAGAAGGTAAAGAGAGTAGAAGGTAGAAACTGCTGCTTTGTGATTTAACTGTGATGATGAACTGAAAGAACTGCTTCTATTTGGAATTGAACTACTGTTTGTTGTGCACTGGATAAAGAGCCCAGACTGGAGCTCACTGTGAGCCTGTATTGAATTCTGGTATGTGCTGATGGCCTACTGCTTAAAGGGGACTATTTGCCACACACTTTCAGGTGGCTTATATGTGCTTAAAATGGAAGGTGAATGCTGCTGTTGGAACTGTGTATCAGGTCTACTAGAAACCTGCATGGAATAAAGTCCTTAAGATTGAAGTTGCTGGTGGACATTTATTTCTTGGCTGTACCGGGAGCCTGTGGAGATTGTTCTATCCTTGGCTGCACCTAGAGGTACGTGGTTACAATAGGTGTTGAATATCAATGCCTACCTGGGTCAAGTATATAAGTACTTGGAGCTACCCTTCCATGTCCCATTTTCCTGATATATGAAACCACATGTATACTTTCACCAAAAATGATTATAGAAAGGTACCTGGACATTTGTTGCTATGCTAAACGTTCAAATTCCATTTAAAAACTGACTCCTATATAGCCTAGGAATATGTTGCTTTCTTTTTTTCTTGGGACAACCACCTGACTGGTGTTCATAATGAGGGGATCCCCTGCTCCTTGACTAGAGCTCTGAGGAGGCCCCCTACAATTTTGGGTGTCTTAGTTAGGAAGGTGGGTATGTAAGCTCATCTCTCACTTCAGGCAGCAGACTGTCTTGGGCCACGACTGAGTCCTGATATCTGTGTAATTTGTCCTCCCTACCCCCTGAGAAATTAGGTCTTACCTGATCATTTTCTTTCCATTAGTCCTTCTCACTGCTCTAGAACCTGTGGGATAATTGCATCCATCAACCAGCAGGTGAAGATAGAGAACTGAAAATTGAGCTGAGACATATCTTTCTTGGCATTGTAATAAAAGTGAATTTTAAAGACTGTTTTTCAACTCTGCCTTGACCGACAAGTGCACTTGGGGTCTGTATTTTTGATTAGGAGTAATTCTGTTTAAAAATGATTGTTTAACTTTGATTGTGTGAAAATAAGTTGGAATGTAGAAGATAAGACACAGCTCTAATTAATTTGGTATGTGAAGGGGGAGATGGAGCCTGTTTTCGAGTTCAGATTGGCCACCTGGCTGGGAAACATGTGACTACATTCCCACAGTATGGCTTGTTTCTCAAGCATTCTGTAATTTTCCTTAGCTCTGAACATGAGTTCTAAACCTAATAAAAAAGGGGGTCTCTGGCACTGAAGTGGGAAGCTCATCTATGGGTGGACGCACCGCGTAGAACCAGACTCCTGGTCAAAGAAGCTCCTGGCTTTCGCTGTGAACAAGGCCCCCCAGCTGATAAGAGCCTGGATGATGTAAGGACCAGTGATGGTTGTTTATAGTGTTTTATTGCTTCTTTTCCTGGTCCAGGAACTCCTAGCATTGTTTAGATGTAGGTACCAGTGATGTAATGATTGTTTATAGATATGTTTTCTTTAATTATAGATAGAATGATTATAAGTATTGTTTCTTTTCAGTTATATAGTTAATCATTGTATATATATATATATATATATATCTTAATCATTGTAGATTTTAGCACCTCTAATAAAAGTCTCATTTACCTAATACAAATAGAATCCACAGTAATTACTGAGTAGTCTGTGTTAGTGAAACAGGCTGTAAATCCATAGCAGTACAGGCATCCAGTCCATCTCCTCAGTATTTAGGTAGACAAGCAGTGAGAAACTCAGAATAAACACAACAATCTTAAACAACTAGATAACCTAACACTAACCAGATAAACAAACATGTGTGGACCTCTCTCATCTCTGGACAACTTGTAGAGAACAAGAGCTATGCTAGAAGCACCATAAAAGGCAACAGTTATTTGACCCATTACTTCACACTAAACATCTCAGAAACCTTGAGCACGCCTCTGGAATGGTGGGAAGGACTAATGGAAAGAAAATTATCAGGTAAGACCTAATTTCTCTTTCCATTACATAGCTTCCCACTATTCCAGACCTGTGAGGTGATCAAAAGCAATCTCTAGACTGGGTGGGATCCCGGCACACCGCCCTGAGGACAAAAGCCTCAAATCTGGATTCCGAGTGTGCCGCAACTTCCACTCAGTACTGCTTGGCAAAGGTATGTAGCGTCGACAACGTTGCCGCCTTGCAAATATCCACTGGTGACAGTAAGGTAGTCTCCACACAGGATGTTGCTGTATACCTTGTAGAATGAGCCCATAAGGCCTGAGGAGTCTGCTTCCCCACAAGCAAATAAGCTGACGCGATAGTCTCCTTCAGCCATTTAGCAATTGTGGGCTTGAAAGACATGAGGCCATGCCTCTGTTTACCAAAATGCACAGTCTGTCCGATCTGTGAAACTCATTTGTGACTTCCAGATATCTAAGGTGGTCTCTATGCACATTGAGAAGTTTCAAGGAAAAATACCGGGCCTCTTTATTCCCTCTGCGAAAGGACGAAATTCTGATATCTCTTTTGGAAGGAAGGAACCATGCACAGGGAGACCCCCACCTTTGAAAAGCGAACAAAGGGATCTCAACAACAGCCTGAAGCTCTGAAACCCTATATACCAGCCACCAAGAACGCTATATTTAGCGTAAGATCTTTCAAGGCAGCTTTCCAGAATGGCTCAAAAGGAGGCATCTGAAGATCCCGAAGGACTAAATTAAGGTTCCACAAGTGGTCCGCTTCCCTCAAGAAAAACGATATCTAAGTGAGTCACAAAAGACATCTTCCGTAGTAAAAACCCTGAAATGGGCCAAAGCCGCAACCTGAACTTTTAGACAACACCAATCCTTTTGAAGAGAAATGCTAGGATGTGCACGATCTACATAGTAACATAGTAACATAGTAGATGACGGCAGAAAAAGACCTGCACGGTCCATCCAGTCTGCCCAAGAAGACAAATTCATATGTGCTACTTTTTTTTTTTATTTGTACTGTCCTCTTCAGTGCACAGACCGTATAAGTCTGGCCAGCCCTATCCCCGCCTCCCAACCACCAGCTCTGGCACAGACCGTATGTCTGCCCAGCACTATCCCTGCCACCCACCACCGGCTCTGGCACAGACCGTATAAGTCTGCCCAGCACTATCCCCGTCGCCCAACCACCAGCCCCGGCACAGACCGTATAAGTCTGCCCAGCACTAGCCCCGCCTCCCAACCACCAGCTCTGCCACCCATTCTAGGCTAAGCTCCTGAGGATCCCTTTCTTCTGCACAGGATTCCTTTATGTTTATCCCACGCATGTTTGAATTCCGTTACCGTTTTCATCTCCAATACCTCCCGCGGGAGGGCATTCCAAGCATCCACCACCCTCTCCGTGAAAAAATACTTCCTGACATTCTTCTTGAGTCTGCCCCCCTTCAATCTCATTTCATGCCCTCTCGTTCTACCGCCTTCCCATCTCCGGAAAAGGTTCGTTTGCGGATTAATACCTTTCAAATATTTGAACGTCTGTATCATATCACCCCTGTTCCTCCTTTCCTCCAGGGTATACATGTTCAGGTCCGCAAGTCTCTCCTCATACTCTTGTAACGCAAATCCCATACCATCCTCGTAGCTTTTCTTTGCACCGCTTCAATTCTTTTTACATCCTTAGCAAGATACGGCCTCCAAAACTGAACACAATACTCCAGGTGGGGCCTCACCAACGATTTGTACAGGGGCATCAACACCTCTTTTCTTCTGCTGGTCACACCTCTCTCTATACAGCCTAGTAACCTTCTAGCTACGGCCACCGCCTTGTCACACTGTTTCATCGCCTTCAGATCCTCAGATACTATCACCCCAAGATCCCTCTCCCCATCCGTACCTAGCAGACTCTCACCGCCTAACACATATGCCTCTCTTGGATTTCTACTCCCTAAGTGCATCACTTTGCATTTCTTCGCATTGAATTTTAATTGCCAAACCTTAGACCATTCTTCTAGCTTTTTCAGATCCTTTTTCATGTTTTCCACTCCCTCCGGGGTGTCCACTGTGTTACAAATCTTAGTATCATCACGTAAGGCAGTGTGGATTGCCTTACGTGACTTTGCTCCCTTTCTGGCGGGGGCCTGGCCTGAGTTTTCTCCGACAGTGTGACGGCAGTAGCTTATATCAACAAAGAAGGTGGGACCTGCAGCCAGAGGTGACCTCCCTCATGAGTTGGGTAGAGAAAAATCTTCTCTGCTTGTTTTCATCTCAATCTGAGCACAAAAGGGAGAAATTCCACGCTGAGAACACCAGCCCTCAAACGTCCTCCACACCCTCGCATACGCCATGGATGTAAAGCATTTCCAAGCCTGAAGCAAGGTAGCAATGACCGAATCAAAATAACTTTTTTATGTTAACCAAGACTTTTCAGCGGCCAAGCCGTAAGACCAAAGGGGTACGGACCTTCCATAAGCATCGGATCTTGCTTTTGTAGCCCATGTGCCTGTGGAAGATGTCCAGCAGTCGAATCAGGACTGCGTACCATGGCCTCTACAGCCAATCTGGAGCTACAAGAATTATTCAACCCCAGTGCAATGTGATCCTTTTCAACACATGGCCTAACATGGGCCAAGGAGAGAAGACATACAGTAGATGTGTTTCCATCCAGGGTGACAGTAGCGCATCAATCCCCATCAAGCCGAGTTCTTTCCAATGGCTGAAGAACTTGGGCACTTTGGCATTCCTTTTAATCACTATCAAGTCCAGAAGAAGAGAACCCCATAGGTCCACTATCAGCTGAAAACCCTGACTGGCTAGCTCCCACTCTCCCGGGTCCAAGAAGGGCCTGATGAGAAAGTCCGCCTCCACATTCAAGAGCCCAGCGATGTGAGATGCCAACAAGCAGAGAAGATTTTTCTCTGCCCAACTCATGAGGGAGGTCACCTCTGGCTGCAGGTCCCACCTTCTTTGTTGATATAAGCTACTGCCGTCACACTGTCGGAGAAAACTCAGGCCAGGCCCCCGCCAGAAAGGGAGCAAAGTCAAGTAAGGCAATCCACACTGCCCTGAGCTCCAAGTGATTTATCGAGCACTGAGACTCCTGTTCTGTCCAGGTGCCCTGTGCTAGATGGAACTTGTAATGAGCTCCCCAACCCGACTTGCTGCCATTCGTTTGCACCACTTCCCATTGTTATCAGAAAGGGAGCTCTGACAGTCAAACTCCTGTGTGACAACCACTATTGCATACTCGGTCTGGCAACCAGCATCCAAGGAATTTGAAGGTCATACTTCTACGACACCAGAGACCAGCGGCTAAGAAGAGATTCCTGTAATGGCCGCATATGAACCCTTGCCCATGGAATCACTTCCATCGCTGCCATCATTGACCCCAGAACATGGATGCAGTTCCAGACCCTGGGCCTGCCTTGACTGAGAAGAAGATGAATCTGTTGAACCAGCTTCAACCTCCTGCACTCCAGCTTGATTGAAAGATGGCCGCTGACTAAAGGGTCACGGAGTTGGTGCTCCAGAGACCCCAAGCAGGTTTACGGCCGTGATCGGGGCCGTCCGACTGCCCATCCCGCATACAGCAGGTACCGATCAATGCGGGCACCCGTAGGCATCCAGCGTGAACGAATCGGCGCTGGGAACTGGTCGCGACCCCTCACCTGCCTCGTGGCCGCAACGGCCCTGACTGGATCCGACACCCACCAGCACTCTGATCGGAAGAACTCACCTGGAAGAAGCGAGTGACCCAAGCACGGGACGATTCGAGGTCCCCAGCAAGCTTATGGTCGCGATCAGAACCGACCGACTGCCCACACCGCATACAGCGAGTACCGAACAACGCGGGCCAGCTCCGGACAACCCGTGGGCTCCAAGCGTGAACGAGCCAGCACTCGGAGCCGGTCGAGATCCCTTCATCTCACCTGCCTCGTGGCCGCAGCGGCCCTAGCCGGACCCGACGCCCACCAGCACCCTGAACAGAATAATCTCACCTGGAAGAGGCGAGTGACCCCAGGAAGGGACGATTCAAGGTCCTCCCTGGACGAGTTGGCCGGGAGGTCGACATCCCAATCTGCTTTGCAAAAGGGCACGACTCCGAACTAGCGAGTAGCGCGCCCTGAGATCGGGTTGTCTGTATCCCTGCACACGTTGTACAACGAACCAGACGCTGTGTGGCTACCTGCCCGCTGAGAAAGAAAGGAAGGTCTGGGAACTGAAAAGCGCTGAGCGGTAGGCTACAAAAGGAGAGACAGCCAGGGAAACGACCCGACAATGCCCCCCGACCTCTTGGCAGGCCACAACGGTGAGACTGAGTCCCATGCGCCTGGGAGCAACCGGAGCCCCTATACCATGGCATAAACCCGAGACAGCCGATTAAATTCAGTACCTGGAGAAACACCTCAGAACTACTGATCGTGAGTAAAATATTTGAACGGGAAAAAAAAAACCTCATTCTAAGGAACTAAATCTAGAGGTTGTCCGATGATGACAACACAGGAGAGAGGAAACAAAGACTAACTAAAGTTTAACTACTCTGTTGACTCTAGACCTCTAGGCTCTAGATATAGACTTTAGACTTATAATGCTCGCTCTGCATCCGATACCACTATTCTGTATTTGTAGTACTGAATCATTTTGAACTATACTACTTGTTTTGCTAACTCCAGAACTCTAATGCTTTCTTTGCACCTTATAACATTACTCTGTATTGCAGCACTGACTCATCCTGAACTGTAATGCTTGCTTTGTATCTTATAGCATTACTCTGTATCGCAACATTGAATCATCCTGAACTGTAATGCTTGCTTTGCATCTCATAACATCACTCTGTATTGCAGCATTGAATCATCCTGAACGGTATCACTAACTATACTGACACTGAATTATAACCGTCCTTACCGCACCTTACTACACTACAAAAAACTGCACTACTAACTGTAAAGTTTCATCAGCCAACACCATTTTGTGCTGTCAACCAAATGAATACCTTCAAACTGATCCTAATAACCCACACCTTAACACTGATTTATACTACTCAAACCACTCCACTCATAGAAAATAACATGATACCCATACTAAACACACACCAGAGACTGAGAGGACACAAAACACCTTATCAACCTGACAAAAATTTAAATAATGAAAAAACACCGACACATGAACAACCACAACAGAATGGAAATACAAGTACTACCAAAATAAAGGAACGTCAACTAATAAAAATCCACACATCACCAAACACGGACCCATACAAACAAATTCAAGTGGGATACACAAACGCCAGATCAGTAGTCAACAAAACAGTAACCATAACAGATTGGATCACAACAGAAAACCTTGACCTACCAATTATCAGCGAGACCTGGATCCACGACCAAAAAGACCCCATAATATTGGAACTTTGCCCCCCGGCTACAAAATCACCCACTGGACAAGGAAAGAAAAAAGAGGAGGAGGACTAGCACTAATCTACAAATCTCACTTTACAATAACAACAACTGCCGAGTCTATAACACCAAAACTTGAAATTGCTTCAGTTAGAATTAACCATACAGACCTGATTGACAACTTAAATGTTGTCCTGTTCTACAGACCACCAGGCAACTGGCAAGAATGCCAATCACACTTCATGGATTTCATATCAAATACCTGTGTAACTAACACCAACCTAATTATAATAGGGGACATAAATATGCATCTAGAAGACCCGAATGCAACCAATGTACATGAATGCATGGACTTCCTCCAGTCATTGGACCTTAGCTGGCCTAGCACGCATGCCACCCATATCAAAGGACACACAATTGACCTCATCACACACAAATTATCCTAAACCTTACACTAACAGATACAAAATGGACAGAGATACCATGGTCAGATCACTATAAACTAAACTTTACCCTACAGTGGCGGAAAAAAGGAACACACCCCAAACAAGAACCCACAACCTATACGATGAGAGGCCAAATTGACCCTGTAACATTCTGGCAAGAGATTTACAATGATGAATGGACAGCACAAACAGACTCAAAACACTTTCTACAAAACTGGGATGACAGATGTAAGAACACACTAGACAAAATTGCACCGTTACAAAAAAAGACTACATGTAGAAAAAAATCAATACCTTGGTTCAACGAAGAACTGAAACTACTAAAAACAAACATTAGGAGACTTGAGCGAGCATGGAAGAAAAGGAAAGATGAACAGACACTTAATGCATGGAAACAAATACAAAGAAAATACAAATACACAATAAGACAAACTAAAAGAGCATACTACAAAAACAAAATAGGGCCGGATTACAAAGACACACATAAACTATACCAACTTGTGAATAAACTAATAGACACAACACCAATTACCACAACCAGCACAGTCACCCTATCGGCAGACAACCTTGCCAAATACTTCAATGAGAAAATTATAAAACTGCGATCCACGTTACCACGTAACACTACTGATCATGAAAAATTTATGGATAGCTTGGACCCAACTCCCGATGAATACCTAGCAGATCGAATCTATATCAACTTCGATCTACTAACTGAAGAAACCATCACTCAAGCAATCAACAAATTTTCTAAAACCCACTCTAAATTGGGCATCTGCCCCAGCAATCTAATAAGGTCCGCCCCCAAACGCTTTATAACAGAACTTATGTCACACCTGAACTACATGCTACAACACGGACTTTTCCCAAAGGACAAAGGAAACATACTACTCACACCGATACCCAAAGACTTAAAGAAAAAATTAAACGACACAACCAACTATCAACTAGTAGCATCCATCCTCCTGATTGTCAAACTAATGGAAAGTATGGTAACCAAACAACTTACCAACTACCTAAACAAATTCACAATATTACATGAATCACAGTCAGGATTTAGATCCAACCACAGCACAGAAACAGTGATAACCACTCTCATAACCAAATTCAAACAATTAATTGCAACCGGAAATAATGTGCTGCTCCTACAATTTGACATGTCCAGCGCATTCAACATGATCAGCCACCAAATACTCTCGAACAGCCTAGACTACTTTGGGATCGGAGGAAACGTACTAAGATGGTTTCAAGGCTTCCTAGAAACAAGAACATCAAGTGATTTCTAAATCAAAAACGTCAACACCATGGAAACTCGAATGCGGAGTACCACAAGGATCACCACTCTCACCAACCTTATTTAACTTAATGATGACACCTTTAGCCAAATCGCTATCCAACCAAGGACTCAACCCGTACATCTATGCAGATGATGTCACGATATACATCTCGTTCAAACATGATCTAACCGAAATCACAAAGGAAATCCAACACAGCCTCCAAATAATGAATTCATGGGCGGATGCATTCCAATTAAAACTAAATGCAGAAAAGACACAATGTCTCATCCTATCTTCACAATATAACTCAAATAAACACAACACCATAAACACTCCAGACTACACTCTTCCGGTCTCTGTGTCAGGTTCTCAGGTTCAGAGCCCGCGGGGCTGGGCTCTGGAGCAAACGTGAGCCCTTGGGCTGCTGACGAGGAGCGACAGCAGCAGGCAAAACCCCCCAACCAATGCTGGGCAAGCACACCGACACCGGCAGGGACTGCAGGCACCGCCCAGCGAGCCGGAACACATGGACTGGAACACTGGACTGGAATTCCCCGGACTGGAGGACACAGGACTGGAACACCAGACTGGAGCACACCGGACTGGTCCACACAGCTTCACCTGCACTTAGCTACTAAGCCCCCCAGGAGTTGAGCTCCTGGGTTCGAGTAGCCGGCAGGACTTACTAGATAACGGATGACACAGGGACCAGGACTGGAAACAGAAGTGCTCCTAAACCTAAACTGATCTACGTGCTCCCAAGCCCTAAACCAGCAGGAGTGTTCCTAACAGTAAACTGACAAAAGGACTTCCTAAGCCATATATTAAACAGGAGCTCCTAAGCCCTGCTCAAGAAAGGGACTTCCTAAGCCCTAAACTAACAGAGCAGGGAACTAAACACAAAGCTAACACAGGTGCTACTAAGCACCAAGCTACAAGCAGTGCTCTACAACTCTAAACTAACTAAGGTGCTCCTATGCACCAAACAACCAAAAGAGCTCCTAGCACTAAAAGGGAAGACAGGGAAGGCACAAGGAAAAAGCAGGAAAGCAAACACACGCTAGCAAAGGAGCTAACACATAAGCCAAAAGTGATTCTAAATCACAAAACACCAACAGCAAAGACTGCAATGCTCCCAATAGCACAAACCCAGAAGTACTTCTAACAGCAAACTCTGCAGTGTTCCTAACAACACCAAACCCTGAAGTACTTCTATCAACAACAGAGCTTCCAAAGCCCTACACACAGCAATGCTTCCAAAACCAAGAGGGAAAAGCAGGGGAACCATAAGGGAAAAGCAGGAAAGCTAAACACACAGTCACCAGTGCACACTGCACTAACACTAACCTGGCCCTTAGCAAAAGCAAGCAGGGAAACTAGACACAAAGTCAGAAGTGCACACTGCACCACCCTACCTAAAGCAAACACCACTGTTGCAAAGGCTCTGAAGGAAACACCACCACTTCCTTATCAAGGCCCTCCCTGATGATGTCACACTTCCTAGACCTAGCAAAAGCACACTGACCCAGAGAGGCCCAACCCACACCAATGCAACACCATGAAGCACTTGAAGCCAGTACACCCAAAGACAGGTAGAGCTAACTCAGTCCACCCACACAGCTGTAGTAAAGTAAAACAATTAACCCCATGCTGCTGGAAGCTGCCAGCACAGAGAGACAGAGGCAGCTCAGAAAGGACAGAGAAAAGAAACAGAAGCCAGTAAAGAAGCTGACCCCCAGGAAAGAGGTAAGTTTGAGAGGGGTTCTGACCCCAATCATAACACTCTGACAGTCTGAAAATTCTGGGAGTTACAATCAACCGCAATCTCACACTTGAAAACCACGCGAAAAATACAGCAAAGAAAATGTTCCTGTCCCGTCTTCCGCCGGGACCAACACTCACCTGCTTGCCGCTGGTACCAGTGGGCGATGGGGTCCGGGGCCGCCATGGATGGCCGGCCTTCGCCGCAGGTCCTCCGGTGGCCGGCTATCGCCGGCCAGTGGGGAGAGGCGGCCATTGCCTTCAGTCCGGCTACAGAGGATCGCCAGTTGTTCTCACCTCATTGCCGCCGATGGCCGGCTTTCCACTTCTGGGATGAAACCCCTGCAACATGGCGCCGGCGGAGGATAGCAGGCGTCTCTTCCGGTTGCGGGAGCAAGCAGGGGAAGCGGTGACTAGCGTCACCTCGGATTGGTTACCTGAAGACTCAACCGCAGGAAGCACCAGCTGGGGCCCCGCGCTAATGAGGAGGACTACTTAAGGAGTGCCACTCCTCCTAGCCAGTGCTTCGGCTTCTCGTTCCTGAGGGCTCCGCATCATTGGATATTGCCTGCCTTGACCATTGCCTGCTACTGATTCTTCTTGACCGCTGCCTGCCTTGACCATTGCCTGCTACTGATTCTTCTTGACCGCTGCCTGCCTTGACCTCTGCCGCCGCTGTCCTCCACGCCGGCGTGCCAGTTCCCCGGGACCTCGGACCAGTTGACTTCCGGGGATCCAGAGCCGCGCTGTCTGCGGGGCCTGTCCTCCCACTGTTTCAGAAGCCCTGTAGGCTGCCCGCACCTGGAGGCTCAACTTCCAGGGAACGGCGGCCTTCCCAGGCGAAGAGTAGGGGGTGGGTCGGCTGTCCTCTTGAGAAGAAGGGGTTCACTCCGCCGTCTCCGGCCGGATCCAAGGGTTCACACCAGCAAAGCTGCTCATCCTTTGGCGGAGCAAGACAGTTCCACGCAATGTGGAAACTTAAAAGGATCAAACCTTACTTCCCAAGGGAAATATTCCGCAGCCTGGTACAATCAATGGTGCTAAGCCACCTAGACTATTGTAATGCCATCTATGCCGGATGCAAAGAACAAATCATTAAGAAGCTTCAAACCGCTCAAGACACAGCAGCCAGACTCATATTTGGGAAAGCGAAATACGAAAGCGCCAAACCCCCTAAGAGAAAAATTACATTGGCTTCCATTAAAAGAACGAATCGCGTTCAAAGTCTGCACCGTGGTCCACAAAATTATACATGGGGAAGCCCCGGCCTACATGTCAGACCTTATAGACCTACCTACTAGGAACGCAAAAAGATCAGCACGCACATTCCTCAACCTCCACTACCCCAACTGTAAAGGACTCAAATACAAGTCCACATATGCCACCAGCTTCTCCTACATTTGTACGCAACTATGGAACAAACGTTACCACTTCTACCCTAATGTCAAAAATGATCTTTCCATAAATGATGACCCAACATATGTTACAATCTAATCTATTACTTAAGAATCTATTTGCAATACCTTAATGTATTCCTCTATCATGTATGTACGCACTTGAACGAAATACCATTTGTAATTCTACTGACCGGAAATGGCAATCGCCACTACGGCAAATGTAAGCCACATTGAGCCTGCAAATTGGTGGGAAAATGTGGGATACAAATGCTAAAATAAATAAATAAATAAATAAAATCCTCTCCCATGCTGTGTTGAATAAAATGCCCAGATACTCTAGCATCTGTGATGGAGTTAGTCTGCTCTTCTCGAAATTGAACATCCAGCCTGACTGCAGAAGATGGACAACTTTGTCCGGTACCACCATGCTGTCCGAATAGAATTACGCACAAATGATCCAGTCGTCAAGAAACAGGTGAACACTGTTTCTCTGGCACCAAAGGAAAGCCAACACCACCACCATAACCCTGGTAAGCATTCTTGCAGCCATGGTGAGACCAAAGGGCAAAGCCCCGAACTGAAAGTGATGGCCCAGCACTGCAAAATGTAGAAACCTTTTATGCAGCAGCTATATGGGTATACGCAAGTACGCCTCCTTGAGATTAAGTGGGAGAATTTCTCACCGCCCTCAAACCGAGGCTATGACTTCTCTAAGTGTCTCCATGCAAAAGTGGGTCACTTAGAGGCAGCAGTTTAGACTTTTGAGATCTAAGATCGAACGAAAGTTGCCCTCCTTCTTTCAGACAGATTTCTAATGTGACAAAGAATTTTTCTACAGATTCCTTCTATTTATCCATTTATAGATTCATCAGCTCTTAATATTCTCATACATTCATTTGTGATCAGCAAATTAGATTACTATAACTCATTATATATGGGACTTAAAACCAAATCTGACGTTTACAAATAATTCAAAATACTGCCATAAAACTAATTAAAGGGGAAAAAAAGATTGACCATGTTACCCCAATCCTGAAAGCAGCTCATTGGCTTCCTCTCCCACATGGTATCACTTATTACGTTCTTTTACTGGTCTATAAAATCTACCATTCTAGAGAACCACCCTATCTTTCACAATTTTTGGTTCCTTACACTACCCAGAGATCCCTCATATCATCTTCTCAAAATTTGCTCATAATACCCTCTTTTCGCAAAATTACACATGAACACACTAGGAAAGCAATCTTCTCTGTTCAAGGCCCCGAACATTGGAAAAAATTACCGCCATCTCTGTCATAAAACCTCACTTTTAAAATTCAAAGCAGACTTTAAGGTTTCTGGATGCATACTCCTAGTTCTTATATGCTCATTTATTACGGAAAGGAACCTGACGACCTGCACGACTTTTTAGCACTCCCTCCCTTTCTCCCCCCCCCCCCCCCAATCTTTTCTATCAACTTTGTAGTTCTGCACTACTTCCCTTTTGTATCTTGTGATGTTATTACAAAACTATTTTAAAATTATTTTAACCTACTTCTATGTATTTTAGTGTGTAAGCAGCCTAGACAATTGCCTTAATAGGTGGGATAGTAAATTTCTAATAAAACTTGAAACTTTAAGTACGCGGAGTATCTGCCTTGTCCCTGTTCAGTCTAGGGCACTGGAACAATAGCCTGGAATACCAGCAAGGAATCTACAGTGGCCTGAACCTTGACCATCTTGATTCCCCTTTGACAAGGAGAGTGAAAGAGAGGAGCAACCGGGCGGGAGAACTCCAACATGTAACCTTGTGTAAGAATATCCAGAACTCACTGGTCTGACGTGATTTTGGCCCATGCCTCTCGAAACTCCTGAAGACATCCTCCCACCGGAGGAAGAGAAGAGTAGACCAGCCTTGCATTGCTGCGAAGCTCTGGAGACATCGGGCGCTCTGCTATAATGTGCCCCCTCACTCTAGCCCCTGCCCCTCCTACCGCCGAACCTCAGATACGCCCCTGCCTTATTTACATGTTCTATTATAAACATTTATTAACACAGCTACAATACTACTTTATCTTAAAGCAAAAAAAAATAAAAATATATATTTTATTTACAGTTTGTCTCTGGTTTCTGCTTTCCTCATCTTCTTTTCACTGTCTTCCTTCCATCCAGCATCTGTCTTCGTTCTTTCTCTGCCATCCAGTGTCTGCCCTCTCTGCTGTCCCCTCCATCCAATGTCTGCCCTCTCTCCCTGCCCTTTCCATTCACTGTCTGCCCTCTCTCTCTCCCCCTTCCATTCACTGTCTGCCCTCCCTCGCCCCCCCATCCATCCAGGGTCTGCCCTCCCTCACCCCCCCCCCCATCCACCCAGGGTCTGCCCTCCCCTCCCCCATCCATCCAGAGTCTGCCCTCTCTCCCCCATCCATCCATCCATCGTCTGTCCCCTCTCTCTCTGCCCCTTTTTTCAGCCCCCAGTTCCAGCCCTCTTATCCCACCTGCCCCTAGTTCTAGCCCCAGCCCACATCTCCCACTTGCCCCCTCTTTCAGCCCCACTATCCCACCAGTCCGCAGTTTCAGCCCCAGCCCTTTTCTCTCACCAGTCCCGAGCTTCAGCCCCAGCCACTTCTCCCTGTTCCCTTTTCAGCCCCCAGTCCCCCCAGTTTCTGCCCCTTTTCAGCCCCCAGTTCCAGTACTAGCCCTCTTATCCCACCTACCCTCCTTTTCAGCCCCCAGTTCCAGCCCCCTTCATCCACATGCCTTGCATTAGGGACCCCTTTTCAGCCCCAGACCCATTTTCCCACTAGCCCCAGGCATGGCTCCCATTTTCTCGCATAGCCCCTTCCCCACCCCCTTCTCCCCACCCATCCCCTTCTCCCCTCTTCTCCCATCTGAGATCCCCCTCCCCACCTCAGTCCCCTTCTCCCTTCTTCTCCCATCTGAGATCACCTCCCCACCCCAGTCCCCTTCTCCCATCTGAGACCCCCCCTCCCCACGTCCCCTTCTCCCATCTGAGACCCCCCACCCCCTTCTCCCCACCCCAGTCCCCTTTTCTCCTCTTCTCCCATCTGAGACCCCCCTCCCCACGTCCCCTTCTCCCATCTGAGACCCCCCACCCCCTTTTCCCCACCCCAGTCCTCTTCTCCCCTCTTCTCCCATCTGAGACCCCCCACCCCCCTTTTCCCATCTGAGATCCCCCTCCCCACCCCAGTCCCCTTCTCCCCTCTTCTCCCATCTGAGACCCCCTCCCCACCCCAGTCCCCTTCTCCAATCTGAGGCCCCCCTCCCCAGTCCCCTTCTCCCATTTGAAAACCCCCTCCCCAGTTCTCCTCTCCCATCTAAGCCCCCCCAACTCGACCCACCTACCACCTTCGTGGAGAGACGACAGCCCTCGTCTCCTGCCTCCATCCTGCTGTGCCTTTAAAGAAAAATCTGAAAAGCGGCATGGCAGGCATGCTTCGCGTCTGCCCTGCCTGCTTGTAAAAGAAAGCGGCAAATCTCCTTGTCGATGTTGCGACGTTGCGTCGGGTCTTCCCTCACTGGGTCCCGCCCTCGACGAGGACAAGGAGATTTGCCACTTTCTTTTACAAGCAGGCAGGGCACACATGAAACATGCCTGCCATGTCGCTTCTCAGATTTTTCTTTAAGGCACAGGATGGAGGCAGGAGACGAGGGCTGCCTGCAGTCTGCAGCGCCAACGGAGCACCCCCCCCCCCCACCCACTGACACCCGAGGCGGACCGCCCCCACCGCCCCCCCTTGGTACGCCACTGCTGAGAGGACGACTTCCTGTCTGCATGAAAGGAAGATTGCCATGCAAGAGGGTAGGACTTCTGACCATATTGCTGATGACCAGGCCAGTACCGTTTGCTGTCTCAAAACTGAGATCGAGAGCCCCCTGAAGACAGATGACCAGAGGCTTTCAGCTTATCCTCCAGCATCCGCTGTGTTTTAGTTTCCCCCAGTTCTTTCACCAAGTTACTGAGATCTTCTCCAAATAGCCTCTTGCCCTGAAAGGGCAGTTTAACTAGACATGACTGACGCTGCATCTGCTGCCCAATGCTGCAACCAGAGTTGCCAACATGCCACTACTTCCAGCTGGGCATTATGGTGCCCGTCTTGTGTTGCAGAATGCTGATGCCACTTCAGCCATGCTCTTGACATGAACGAGCTGTACACTGTTGCTTGAAGGCCCAAAGAGGTCACTTTTAAAGGCACTTTCCAGCAAGCCTTCTAGCTTCCTATCCTGTAGGTCTTTTAGGGCAAAACCCCCTTCCACCAGCAAGGTGATCTTCTTTAGTCACCGCCGAAACTAGGGGAGTCACCCCTAGGAAGCAGCAATTCATCTTTCTCCTCCAGAACTATCAGGTAGAGGCAAGCCATGGCTCTTTCCACTTTTGGATCACCCCCTCCTCAGGAGGGAGCTCTCCCTCCTCTAACAGCTCTTTCAATGATGGCTCCTCTGAATAGAAAAAGGTCACATCAGATAAAGAGGGAAAAGGAGAGACAGACCTCCAGGAGTGGGCAAATGAGGCTAAACGAGATCTCTTAGGAGCTGGAGGGGCCAGTGGGATGAGAAACTGAAGTAGCTTGTAGCAACTCTGACTGTTCCTGCGTCAGTAAATAGGCGCGGTGTAAGAGCAATATAAATTCCGGAGCAAACAAAGATCCCGATGAAGCTGAATGTTCTGTTGGGTCCTTAGTCTGTAAAATGGTGGTTGTGCTCTGTACATGATCAGCCAGAGGCTGCTCCTCACTGCCAGTCTGCCTCAACAAAATGGCACCCATGCCTGTGCTTTCCTGAATCATACTGTGCACTGACCTTGCCGGACAGCCTGAAGACCCTGGCATATTCGGATGCTATGCCAAATCTGAAGATGTGCTGCCACCGACTATTTCCTCCGTGTCCAATGGGCTTCCCGGCTTGCATACACTGCAACACCTCGACACCTGCCGGCAGATCCCACAGAGGGGACACCGCTTTACTGCCTCTGTGGGAGTTGTTATTCACCCCAACTATTACCAGCACAGCACAATGTGCCCCAAGCAGTGAGTCAGGATCCATCCCCTAAACCAAGTAGAACCTGCAGCCCTCCAAGCGGTTCTGAGTCAAACTTTAGTCTGACTTACCTCTGCTGGCTGCTCCCCCCAAGTTCACAGTCTCCACAAGTTTTACAACAGAGGAGAGAGGCTCAGGACTGATACTCTGTCCTACACTCTCCAGAAAACTTTTTTCCTTCTTTTTTTTTTTTTTAAAGGTTGTTGTGCTGGAAAAGGAGAGCTCCTCAGGAAACAGGGGAGGGTTGAAGGGAGGAAAGAAGTAAATTTCGCAGGGTACCAGAGACCTCCACATATGACGCTGCAGACTCAAGTCACATGTAAAGCTCAACTGGGCACTGGTTGATCAAATGGACCAGGAGCAAAGCACTCAGAACCAGAGGATGAAAAGAGTGCCCATCCACCTGCTGGACTGGATCCAAGGGAGCAGGGGCGTAGCCACAGGTGGGCCTGGACGGGCCCAGGCCCACCCATTTTCCCTCCAGGCCCGCCCATCCTTCGCACGCTGTCGCTGCCCTTTTGTCCCGTGGAGGCAGCGTTCTCATCCTGCCCTGTCTTTTCCCCAAGCTCCGCTGCATCGTCCCTGCATGTGGAATCCTTCTCCTTTTCGGCCATCGCGCTGCGCTGCCATACACACAGGCAGCTTCGCTCCTCCCTGCCGCGTCCATTCTGGCCCTCTCTGATGCACTTCCTGTTAGGGCCGGATGAACGCGGTGGGGGAGAGTGAAGCTGCCTGTGTGTATGGCAGCGCAGCACGACAGCCGAAAAGGAAAAGGATTCCACTTGCAGGGACAATGCAGCGGAGCCTGGGGAGAAGACAAGGCAGGAAGGAAACACTGAACGCTGCCTCCGCGGGACAAAAGGGCAGCGACAGAGCACGAAGGTTGTGGATGGGCGGGCCTGGAGGGAAAATGGCTGAGCTGCTGGGACATGGGAGGGAGAGAGGAGGAAGGGACTTGAGGGAAGGGAGAGAGCTACTGGACATGGGAGGGAGAGGAAGAAGGGACTGGAGGGAAGGGAGAGAGCTGCTGGGATATGGGAGGGAGAGGAAGAAGGGACTAGAGGGAAGGGAGAGAGCTGCTGGACATGGGATGGAGAGGAGGAGGGGATTGGATGGAAGGGAGAGAGCTGCTGGACATGGGAGGGAGAGGAGGAAGGGGCTGGAGAGCTGCTGGACAAGGAAGGAAGAGGAAGAAGGGACTAGAGGGGAGAGAGCTGCTGGACATGGGAGGATAGGGAGAGAAAGAGGGGAGATGGATGAAAGGATGCAGAGAGAAAGGGGAGAAACTAGAAAGATGTGGAGAGAGGGAGGAGACTGAACAGAAAAGGGTAGAGAGATAGACACTGGATAAAAGGAGAGGGGAGATAGAGACACTAGATGGAAGGATCAGGAGAGAGGGTAGATGAGTGGAAGGATAAGGAGAGAAAGAGGGAAGACACTGGATGGAAGGGTAGGGAGAAAAAGGAGACGCTGGATGCAAAAGAAAGAGGGAAGGATGGGGAGAAAAAGAGGGGAGCTGCTGGATGGAAAGAGGGAGAGGACAGAGTAGGGAAAGACTGGAGAATAAGAGGAAGGGACATGTGGCGAACAAGGGTGAGGAAAAGATGAAAAGCCATAGGTGATGAATGGACAGGAAACCCTGGCAAGAGAAAGATGAAGGAAAGCAGAATCTAGAGACTGGGAGCAACACAATGAGAAAAAGTAAATGGCCATACAACAAAGGTAAAGAAAATAATTTTATTTTTAATTTAGGATAAAGCAGGGGCGTATCTGCGTGGGGCCACAGGGGCCTGGGCCCCCGCAGATTTCGCCCTGGACCCCCCTACTGCCGCCGTGGGTACCTTTGCTGGCGGGGGACCCCAACCCCCACCAGCCGAGGTCCGCTTCCTCCTGCCGCTGCGAGGTTTTTTAAGTTCATCGGGATTCGTCCTCCGTCACTCTGTGCTGCTGTTCAAAGAAGCTGCTAGCTGAATGCAGTTTCGGACTGAGTCTGACGTCGCTGCTGCACGTTGTACATGAGTCTGACGTCCTGCACGTACAACGTGCAGCAGCGACGTCAGACTCAGTCCGAAACTGCATTCAGCTAGCAGCTTCTTTGAACAGCAGCACAGAGTGATGGAGGACGAATCCCGATGAAGAACTTAAAAAACCTCGCAGCGGCAGGAGGAAGTGGACCTCGGCTGGTGGGGGTTGGGGTCCCCCACCAGCAAAGGTACCCACGGCGGCAGGGGGGGGTCGGAAATGGTGGCAGCGGCGGCTGGGGGGGGCTATAATGTGCCCCCTCACTCTGGCTTCGGCCCCCGCTACCGCCGACTTTCAGATACGCCCCTGGGATAAAGTAATATGGTACCTGTGTTAATTAAGTTTCAGAGACCAATACTTCCTTCCTTAGGTCAGGAGAGGATACCATAACAGCATTATACTGACCTAAGGCAGGAGGTTTTGGCCTCTGAAAGCTCATTGAAAAGGGTGTTAGGCTATTAAATAAATTATTTTCTGAAACCTGATGCACTGAAAAGCAGCACTTTACCCCTGTGTAACAAATGCATCTGATTAGTGTGACTAAATTTTGCTGGGGAAGGGGGGTAGAGAGAAAATTTTGTGCCCATCCACTTTAGGTTCAGGCCCATCCAAAATTGGCAGTCTGGCTACGCCACTGCAAGGGAGATATGTCTCGGACAGAGTTGCCAGATGGCAAAAATGTTTCCAGCCCAAAAATAGCACAAAAAGCTCCAAAACAGCCCAATATTAATAAGGTCAATATGAATATTAATAAAGTTGATATGAATATTGATATTTATCAAAATCAGAAGAATCATCATCAGCATAATCAGGATCATAATCATAATCAGCAGCACATATTATTAATATTTTCAAACTATAATCATTTTTCTTTTTCATAAAAAAGAAGACTTTAACATTAATTTGTGTAAGCACTTAGCAGTCCACAACAAGTAACATCAGAAACAAGTTTATACCTAATTGTGCAACCACCCTTAGGATTCACCTTTTAGTTTAAAAAGCAAAACCATATGCATGTATGGACTGGATAAACAAATTAAAACAAATTTCAAAGCAAATGCCCTTAATATGTAATACTAGGTAGCAATAATGAAACAGTGATGGGATATTCATATATCAAGCAGCCTGAACCAACAGAAAATATAAGTGAGATCAAATAAAAATACTACCAACAATAAAGAACTTGGATAGAGCAACTCACAGATTTTAACAGCTCTCCCTCCCTCCACCTACCACAGCAAGCATTTTTTTTATAGTCCAGAGCCCAGCCTCCTCCCTCCACAGTCCGACAGCCCCCTCTCCCTCACTGCCTGGACCCTGCTCTCTAGAGCTCAGCTGCAGTGAGCACTCACGTCACATGGCCACAGTCTGACTGGCTGGCACTGCTCAGGTAGTGGGGGAGGGGCGCTGCCGAGTCCTCCTTAGCAGACTTGCTCATTTGCACTGGCTGGTGTGGCAGTAATCCTCTCTGTCAGTCAGATAGGGAGCAGCGCCACTCGAAGTTCATAGCCCAAGCAGCTACCTTGGTTCCGCTCCACTTCTCTCTCTCATCCAGCACACCGGATTCACTTCCTGGTTCACGTGAACCAGGAAGTGAGTCCGGAGCGCCAGATGAGAGAGAGAAGTGGGGCAGGAGTGGAGTGGAACCAAGTGAACCAGGAAGTAAGTCCAGAATGCTGGAAGAGACAGAGAAGTAGGGCAGGAGCAGAGCGGAACCAAGGTGAGAGCCAAGAACTCGGGCCAGAGTCTCCCCTCATTTTCTTCAGACGGAGGAAGTGCAGGGCAGAGGCAGAGGTCTTTGGCTCCAGACTGAGCGCCCTGAGTAGCACAGGACCGGGTCAGGCCTTGGGAGAAAAGAGAGGAAAGAGTGAGGAGAGAGAATAATGAAGGGGAAAGAGTAAGGGTAGAGAGGAGAGAATAAAGGAAAAGGAAAGAATGAGAGGAGAGGAAAGAAAATAAGGGGAAAGAGTTGCTGCTGGCCGTGGCCACCCCAGTCCTGAACAGCACAGCACTGCAGCAACACCCAAGACAGAGGCGAGAGTTGAGAGAGAGCAGCTGGTGCACGCCGCACAGGCATTTAAACAGTGCTGGATCCTGCATCCCTCGGCCTCCTATTGGTCCAATTGGACCAATAGAAGGGCAACCAGAGTGACCATGGGAAAAATTGCCCAACCCTTGACCGTGGAGATAAGAAACGCCCAATTAACCGAGACCCGCGGCTTTCAAAAAATACCGTGGCGGGTCGCAGGAAGCCAAGATTCACTGAATCCCCACATGCTATTTTACCTTTGATCCAGTTGGTCCCTTCCTTTATCAGCAACAGAACAAATAGCACGATTGCTGCAAAGGAGTAATCCCACCTCAGTAGAGTGCACTCAGGGCCTTCAGTAGATACACAATCTTCAAAAGTTTAGGTGGCACTGTCAGATGTGCTAAGGATTCAAGAAGCAAGGGGTTGCCAACTGTCTGGATTTTTTCAGGATTCTAAAAATGTATAAACTACCTGTCTCAAAGTCAGAAGAATGGCTAAGTATGTGGATATTTTTCAGAGTTTAGCCTACTACAGCTCTCCAGTTCTCCCCCCCCCCCCCCCCCCCCCCCCCCCCCCCCCCAGTACAGAGGCTGTGGTAGAATCCAGGAAGGATGGGCTAAACTGCCAGGGCTGTGAGGGAAGCTGAACTCTGCAAGCTTACTTACCTGTAATGGTGGTTCTTCATGGACAGTCGATCATCTAGCCACACAGTTGAAGTGACACCCCAGTGACATCACAGACCCCCCCCCCAAGTGACGTCACCGATCCAGCCTTTCTATAGCACAAAAAAACTTAATAAAGCTCTCTGCACATGTCCTTTTTTCCCGCCACGGATAGGTACTATATATATATATATATATATCTCACACTCAGCTCTCCCGCCTCAGTTAATCAAAAAGCTGGCAGAAACTCTGGGTGGCTTGATGATCTACTGTCCACGGAAAACCACCGTTACAGGTAAGTAACTATTCTTTCTCCATGGACATCGATCATCTAGCCACACAGCTGAAGACACCCAAGCTATAAAAGGGAACAGTCCATACAAAAATACCAAACATATGGAAATGTAATGATAATAGGACTGTTGCCTGGAAGTGGAGGAGGAGGAGAGTTGATGCCTCATAGGAAAGACCATAAAAGCCTGTTCAAAAAATTGAATCTGCTGAGAAAGCAGTATCCATGTAAAAGTGTTTTGTAAAAATGTAGAAAGAAGTGGTGATCTATATTGATTTGGAGATACATACTGCAAAAGCTCTGTAAAGATGAGCTGTTATAGTGACTCAAGTTCGAAAATAATATGGAAAAACTTGAAGAATGTGTGTTGAATATTATTGAATTGTTTGATGATAACTAAAATGAATACCTGCAGCTGTTTCTGTAAAGTAAGGATCTTAGAGAGAAGTTGAGATGATTGTGCATAGACAAAGATAGACATATATATAAGATGGTCTGGTCAAATACTGTCTACTGGTTTAGCAAATCCATAGCGCATAGCGACATACCATCATATATTATAGTGTGTGGAAAAGAAAGAAAAGTGGTGGAAGGCCATTTTCTCTGTTGTATCATAACAATAGGAATTGACAGTTTTGTTTTCTTAGTATTTCCTTATTACCAATAATTTCAATTATTGCTCAATGACCAATTTAGAACAAAGTAGCAATCCACCTTTACTAAATCCACTGGAATCAAGACCTTCTTAATGCACTTCTTCCAATTCATCTCATACTATAATTTTATAACATGCAAATGAATTCAACTCGCATCATACTAGCCCTAACACTGAGTCATGCACTACTTCGCTATTCATCTACCTCCTTTATTGTTGAAAGACTCACCTTTCAACATACAAAATCAAGGCCCTCTTCTGTACCTTCAGTCCTTGATTTTGCTAGTCTGGTAAACACTTTTCTGTATATGTTTAGCAGTTCTTTTTATGTTTTCAAAACACTCCACGAAGGGGTTACATATACTTTTTATCAATTAACAGATTGTCTCTTTCAACAATACAGCTAAATCTTCTTCTGGTATCTGTTTCCCAAACAGTCTAAAACATTTTTTGAGGAATTTACTATATTTTCACCCTCATTTTCATTCGCTTTCATTAGCGAAGAATTTAAATCTGCTACAAACAGTTCTCATTATGTTTTTTAAGGTTTAACAATTTTTATTCAGGATCGAACAAGTCCAGACAAAAACATCAAGCGATTACATGACAGTAATCAAACATAACATAGTAAAAAGCAAAAACATCCAGGAAAGATGTAGAGAAGAATCTCCTTCTTGACCTATCTGCTGCTTTCGACATTGTTGACCACACCATACTCCTTGATACACTATCCTTGATTGGATTCCAGGGCCCTGTTCTTTCCTGGTTCTCCTCTTACCTCTCACTTCGCACTTTCAGTGTTCACTCTGGCGGTTCCTCTTCAACTTCCATCCCACTTTCAGTTGGTGTCCCCCAGGGGTCTGTCCTTGGACCCCTCTTTTTCTCCATCTATACCTCTTCCCTTGGTACCCTGATTTCATCTCATGGCTTTCAATACCATCTTTATGCAGATGACTCTCAGATCTACATCTCCACTCCTGAAATCTCAACCGTAATCAGGACAAAATTTCATCCTGCTTGTCTGATATTGCTGCTTGGATGTCTCAATGCCATCTGAAGCTAAACATGACTAAAACTTCACTTCTCATTTTTCCCCCTAAATCCACCTCCCCTCTTCCCCCATTCTCTCTGTTAATGGCTCTCACATCCTCCCTGTCTCCTCAGCTCGTAACCTTGGAGTCATCTTTGATTCCTCTCTCTTCTTCTCTACGCATATTCAACAGATCGCCAAAACCTGTCGTTTCTTTATCTACAACATTAACAAAATCCGCCCCTTCCTTTCTGAATATGCTACCAGAACCCTTGTCCAAACCCTTGTCACCTCTCGTTTGGATTATTGCAATTTACTTCTCACTGGTCTTCCTCTCAGCCATCTCTCTCCTCTCCAATCTGTCCAAAATTCTGCAGCACAACTTATTTTCCACCAAAATTGCTATACCCACACTAGCCCACTCCTCAAGTCACTTCACTGGCTCCCTGTCCGCTTTCGCATACAATTCAAACTTCTCTTACTGATCTTTAAATGCATCCATTCTGCAACTCCCCATTACCTGTCCTCTCCACTCTCATCTCTCCCTACATTCCTACCCGTGAACTCCGCTCACTGGACAAATCTCTCTTGTCGTCCCCCTTCTCCTCCACTGCTAACTCCAGACTTTGTTCCTTTTCCCTCGCGGCACCTTATGCCTGGAATAGACTTCCTGAGCCCATACATCTAGCTCCATCTCTACCTGTTTTCAAATCTATGCTGAAAACCCACCTTTTCACCACTGCTTTTGGCTCCTAGCTACTACTCAATTGCCTCCCCTTGTTCCTTCTCACCCAGTACTTCCCCGCGCCCTTAACTGTCTTGTCTGTCTGTATTATTTTTAGATTGTAAGCTCTATTGAGCAGGGACTGTGTCTCTCTATGTCAGGTGTTCAGCGCTGCGTGCATCTGGTAGCGCTATTCAAATGTTAATAATAATAATAATAATAATTGCTGGACGGATGGAATGGAGGAGGCAGGGGGAGAGGACATTTGCTGGATATGGATAGGGGAGAGGGCAGGGGAGAATAGAGAGTTGCTGGACATTGATGGAGAGGAGGGAACTAGAACTCAGGGACTGAAAAAGGGGAGCTGGGGAAGTCACTGTACATGGATGGGGGGAGGGTGGGGGTCAAAGGAGAATTGTTGGACATAGGGAGAGGGCAGAGGAGAATTGCTGGATGGGGAGGGGAGGGGGAGAGAAGAGAAAATCGCTGGACATAGAGAGGAGGGGAGGGCAGGGGAGAGAGGATAATTGCTGGACATGGATGGAGGGAGCAGGGGAGAGAGGAAATTTGCTGGATATGGATGGATGGAGGGGAGGGCAGGGGAGTTACTGGACATGGATGGATGGAGAGGAGGGCAGGGGAGAGAATAGAAATCGCTGGACATGGAGCAGAAGGCAGGGGAAGGAGGTGAATTACTGGACATGGATGGATGGAGGGAAAAGGGGAGAGAAGAAATTTGCTGGATATGGATGGATGGAAGAGAGGGCAGGGGCGAATAGAGAGTTGCTGAACATGGATGGATGAATGGAGGGGGCAGGGGACAGAGGACATTTGCTGGATAAGGGTGGATGAAGGAGAAGGCAGGGGAGAATGGAGAGTTGCTGGACGGATGGATGGAGGGGAGAGAAGTGAGGAAGGAGATGCACATGGATGGAGGGGAGGGAAGAGAGGAGAAATGCTGGACTAATATTCCACCAGGGTCGTTATGCTCATATTAGCCCTCTCCTCAAGTCACTTCACTGGCTTCCTATCCATTTCCACATACAGTTCAAACTCCTCTTATTGACCTATAAGTGCATTCACTCTGCAGCTCCTCAGTACCTCTCCACTCTCATCTCTCCCTACATTCCTCCCCGGGAACTCTGTTCACTGGGTAAATCTCTCTTATCTGCACCATTCTCCTCCACTGCTAACTCCAGACTCCGTTCCTTTTATCTTGCCTGGAATAGACTTCCTGAGCCGGTACGTCAAGCTCCATCTCTGACCGTCTTCAAATCTAAGCTAAAAGCCCACCTTTTTGATGCTGCTTTTAACTCCTAACCCTTGTTCACTTGTTCAGAATCCTTATTTTATCATCCTCACTTTAATATTCTCTTATCTCTTGTTTGTCTGTCCTAACTAGATTGTAAGCTCTGTTGAGCAAGGACTGTCTCTTCATGTTCAAGTGTACAGCGCTGCGTACATCCAGTAGCGCTATAGTACTACTACTACTACTTAACATTTCTAGAGCGCTACTAGGGTTACGCAGCGCTGTACAAATTAACAAAGAAGGACGGTCCCTGCTCAAAGGAGCTTACAATCTAAAGAACGAAATGTCAAGTTGGGGCAGTCTGGATTTCCTGAGTAGAGGTGTAGTGGTTAGGTGCGGAAGGCGACATTGAAGAGGTGGGCTTTAAGCAGTGATTTGAAGATGGGCAGGGAGGGGGCCTGGCGTATGGGCTCGGGGAGTTTGTTCCACGCATGGGGTGAGGCGAGGCAGAAAGGGCGGAGCCTGGAGTTGGCGGTGGTGGAGAAGGGTACTGAAAGGAGGGATTTGTCTTGAGAGCGGAGGTTATGGGTAGGAACGTAAGGAGAGATGAGGGTTGAGAGATAAGGAGGGGCTGCAGATCGAGTGCATTTGTAGGTTAGTAGCAGAAGCTTGAACTGAATGCGGTACCTGATCGGAAGCCAATGAAGTGACTTAAGGAGAGGGGTGATATGAGTGTATCGGTTCAGGCGGAAGATAAGACGTGCAGCAGAGTTCTGAATGGACTGAAGGGGGTTTAGGTGGCTAAGTGGGAGACCAGTGAGGAGTAGGTTATAGTAGTCAAGGCGAGAGGTAATGAGAGAGTGGATGAGAGTTCGGGTGGTGTGCTCAGAGAGGAAAGGGCGAATTTTGCTAATGTTATAGAGGAAGAAGCGACAGGTCTTGGCTATTTGCTGGATATGCGCAGAGGAGAGGGAGGAGTCGAAGATGACACCGAGGTTCGGGCAGATGAGACGGGGACGATGAGGGTGTTATCAACCGAGATAGAGAGTGGAGGTAGAGGAGAAGTGGGTTTGGGTGAGAAGACAAGAAGTTCGGTCTTGGCTATGTTCAGTTTCAGATGGCGGTTGGACATCCAGGCAGCAATGTCGGATAAGCAGGCCGATACTTTGGCCTGGGTTTCCGCAGTGATGTCTGGTGTGGAGAGATAAAGCTGGGTGTCGTCAGCATAAAGATGATAGTGGAAGCCATAAGACGAGATCAGGGAGCCCAGGGAAGAGGTGTAGATTGAGAAAAGAAGGGGTCCAAGGACAGAACCCTGAGGGATACCAACAGAGAGCAGGATAGGGGTAAAGGAAGAACCATGAGAGTGTACTCTGAAGGTACGATGGGAGAGATAAGAGGAGAACCAGGAGAGGACAGAGCCCTGGAACCCAAAAGAGGACAGTGTGTCGAGAAGTAAGTTGTGATTGACAGTGTCAAAAGCGGCGGATAGGTCGAGGAGAATGAGGATGGAGTAATGACCTTTGGATTTGGCGAGGAGCAGGTCATTGCAGACTTTGGATAATGCCGTTTCTGTCCAGTGTAATGGGGGCGAAAGCCAGATTGAAGCGGATCGAAGATGGCATGAGAGGCGAGAAAATCAAGGCAACGGCTGTGAACGGCGCGTTCAAGTATTTTGGAGAGGAAGGGTAGGAGGGAAATGGGGCGGTAGTTGGAGGGACAGGTAGGGTCGAGTGAAGGTTTTTTGAGGAGAGGTGTGACTACAGCATGCTTGAAGGTGTCAGGGACAGATGCAGTGGAGAGAGAGAGGTTGAGGATATGACAGATGGGGGGTGGGGGTGATAGTAGGAGAGATGATGTTAAGTAAGTTGGTCGGGATGGGGTCTGAGGAACAGGTGGTGCATTTCGAGGAGGAGAGAAGATGGGCGGTTTCCTCTTCGGTGATATCAGGAAAAGAGGAGGAGGCGGCCTGGGTTGGTTGGTTGAGGGAGTGGGTGATAGGATGAAGGGGAGGAGAAGGTTTAGTGGTGAATTCGAGGTTGATCTTCTGGACCTTGTCCCGGAAGTAGTCAGCCAGTGATTGAGGAGAGAGTGAGGGGGGAGGGGGTGGGAGTGGAGGGCATTTTGAGGAGGTAGTTGAGAGTGGCGAAGAGACGACGAGGGTTAGAGCTGAGGGAATTAGTCAATTGGGTGTAGTAGTCCTGTTTGGTGAGGAATAGGGAGGACTGGAAGGAGGATAGCATGAATTTGTAGTGAATGAAGTCAGTATGGGTGCGAGATTTCCTCCATAGGTGTTCAGCTGATCGGGTGCAGGAGCGAAGGTAACGGGTGCAAGGGTTAAGCCAGGGCTGGGGATTAGTGCGCCTTGTGGGACGGGAAACGGACGGTGCAAGGGTGTCTAGGGCAGAGGAGAGAGTGGCATTGTAGGTGGAAACAGCCTTGTCGACAGACTCGGAGGACATGATGGACGGGAGGAGATCAGAGATACTAGAGGATAAGGTGGGAGGGTCAATAGCCTGGAGATTCCTGGAGGTAGTGGTTAGTGTTGGGCGGGACTGAGGGAGAGGGTGATGAAGTGTGAATGTGATCAGGTGATGGTCAGAAATGGGAAGAGCAGAGGCGCAGAAATTGGAGGGCGAGCAGGTAGAAGAGAGGACGAGATCAAGACAGTGACCAGATTTGTGAGTAGGGGTGGTAGAACTCAGTTGGAGGTTGAAGGAGGAGGTTAGAGTGAGGAATTGAGAAGAGTTTGAGTCGGATGGGTTATCAGTGTGTATGTTGAAGTCACCAAGAATGAGGGATGGGGATGAGGGCTCAAGAAAAACGGAGAGCCATGCATCAAAGTCGGTAAGGAAGGAAGGGAGGGACTTATCAGGGGGGCGGTAAATGACTGCAACTCGGAGTGGCAGCGGGTAGAATAGACGGATGGAATGGACTTCAAAGGATGAGAAGCAGTGAGACTGTGGTAGGAGGAGGGGTTGAAACCTGCAGAAGGGCAAAAGTAGTAGGCCAACACCGCCACCGTGGCTAACTGGGCGGGGCGAATGGGAGAAAAGATAGCCTCTGTGGCATAGGGCCACGACTGAAGCAGAGTCGTCGGGGGTGAAGTAGTAGTAGTAGTACATGGATGGAGGGGAGGGAAGACAGGAAGTAGATGCACATGGATGGAGGGGAGTGAGGAGAAATGCAGGATATGGATGGCGGGAAAACTGCTGAGTTTAAGGGCTAGTTTGGAACACGTTGAGGGCAGATACTGAAACTTGAGGAAGGATAGGGACAGGGCTACAGATGGTAGACAGGACGCATAAGGACACAGGAGGATGGTGGACATGGTGAGAGAAAAAATATCAAATGGAAAGAAGACACTGCATAAAACAGAAGACACTGGGATCAAAGTGAATAGAAAAACTAAATGATCAGACAACAAAGGTAGAAAAAAGTATTTTATTCAGAATTTATTGATTGGAATATGTCAGCTTTTTGTGCATCTGTAATATTTTGCATGTAAGTTTCAATTTTTCTGGTATTGCTGCATGCTGAGTCTGACTTCTTGAGGTAACTTTCCAGTTCAGTATTTTGCCTTCATATTTTTTGATTTCTAGTTCCTTGTGTCACGTCTGTTGTGTCATGTGTTTTTCATGTGTGATCAAGGTGCAGTATTCTGCTAGCGTGTAGTATTTGCAGCCCTTTTTATTTTGCTTTTTTTTCATGAGGTAGTGTATTGGTGTTTTAGAGCCTGGTGTAATTACAGTTTTGCCTTTTCACGCATAAGGTTGTAGCTCAGCCTGTCCTTGGAATTAGTGCTGTTATGGTTTAGTAAGGTTATGTGTTTTTGCATAAGTTTGTGTATAGCGTTTTGCAGTGGAGAGATTGTGTGTTGGCCTTACTGAGGTGGCACCAAAACATCAGAAAGGGTGTAGAGCCTAAATCATGACACACTACCTCTTGAAGGATCTACATCAGTGGCGTAGCCAGACAGCCAAGTTTGGGTGGGCCTGAGCCTAAAGTGGGTGGGCACATAATTATCACTGCTCCGCCATACCTCCACCTCAAAATATAAATACTTTAGCTAATGAGGATCCTCAAGCTTTGTTAGCTGAAGACTTTCTCCAAAGGCAATTAATACCAATCGGTCCAGCACTTTTCTTCCTTCCACGCCTCCAGTCTATGGTCTGGCACCTCTCCCTAGCTCCACCCCACTGACAATTAATACCTTTAAATAAATTTAGATATTAGATATGTATCATATGTCAAAGAATAAAGTGGTTGATCAAAGCATCAATCAAAGCGACAATCGCTCAACTGCAAAACACTATGCACAAATTTGTGCAAAAACACACTCAGAACCTTACTGTACCATAAATATTACACTGGGCAGACCCTAATACACCAATATACCGATACAGAAAATGCAGACCGTCAACAATATGAAACAAGGGATCATATCACAATTCTCATGTAGAGCCACAAAACACCTTTTTAGGGTGGATAGTGTTCACAATGAGCTCCTTTTATTAACGACCATATATAGATCCTTCAAGAGATAGTGTGTCATGATTTAGGCTCTACACCCTTTCTGATGTTTTGGTGCCACCTCAGTAAGGCCAATACACAAATACTCCACTGCAAAACACTATACACAACCTTGTGCAAAAACACACTTATAACCTTACCAAACCATAACAGCACTAATTCCAAGGACAGGACGAGCTACAACCTTATGCGTGGAAAGGCAGCACTATAATTACACCGGGCTCTAAAACACCAGTACACAACCTAGTGAAACAAAAAAAACAAAACAAAACAGGCTGCAAATACTACACGCTAGCAGAATACTGCACCTTGATCACACATGAAAAACACATGATACAACAGATATGAAGGCAAATTTCTGAACTGGAAAGTTATCTCAAGAAGTCAGACTCAGCATGCAGCAATACTAGAAAAACTGAAACTTACATGCAAAATATCACAGATGCACATTTCCAAAAGCTGACATATTCAAATTAATAAATTCTGAATTAAAAAATGTTTTCTACCTTTGTTGTCTGATCATTTAGTTTTTCTATTTGCGTTGGTCCCAGTGTCTTCTGTTTTATGCAGTGTCTTCTTTCTATTTGATATTTTTTCACTCACCATGTCCACCATCCTCCTGTGTCCTTATGTTTTCTGCCCCTGCCCTCCCCTCATCCATGTCCAGCAATTTCCTCTCTCCCCTCCATCCATCCATCCATCTCCTGATGTCCAGCAATTTCCTCTGTCCCCTTCCCTCCAGCAATGTTCTCCCCCCCCGCCCTCCTCTCCATGTCCAGCGAGTCTCCCTGCCCTCTCTCAGCTCCCCAAAAGCCCTCCGAATCCTCTCCATTCACCCCTCCCCTCCCACCCATGGCCAGCGAGTCTCCCTGCCCTCCCTCAGTTCCCCAAAAGCCCTCCGAGTTCTCTCCGTCCCCCCCTCCCCTCCCCTCCCACCCATGGCCAGCGAGTCTCCCTGCCCTCCCTCAGCTCCCCAAAAGCCCTCCGAATCCTCTCCGTTCCCCCCTCCCCTCCCACCCATGGCCAGCGAGTCTCCCTGCCCTCCCTCAGCTCCCCAAAAGCCCTCCGAATCCTCTCCGTTCCCCCCTCCCTTCCCACCCATGGCCAGCGAGTCTCCCTGCCCTCCCTCAGTTCCCCAAAAGCCCTCCGAGTCCTCTCCGTCCCCCCCTCCCCTCCCACCCATGGCCAGCGAGTCTCCCTGCCCCTCAGCTCCCCAAAAGCCCTCCGAATCCTCTCTGTTCCCCCTCCCCTCCCCTCCCACCCATTGCCAGCGAGTCTCCCTGCCCTCCCTAAGTTCCCCAAAAGCCCTCCGAATCCTCTCCGTTCCCCCTCCCCTCCCCTCCCACCCCACCCATGGCCAGCGAGTCTCCCTGCCCTCCCTCAGCTCCACAAAAGCCCTCCGAATCCTCTCCGTTCCCCCCTCCCCTCCCACCCATGGCCAGCGAGTCTCCCTGCCCTCCCTCAGCTCCCCAAAAGCCCTCCGAATCCTCTCCGTTCCCCCTCCCCTCCATGGCCAGCGAGTCTCCCTGCCCTCCCTAAGTTCCACAAAAGCCCTCCGAATCCTCTCCATTCCCCCCTCCCCTCCCCTCCCACCCATGGCCAGCGAGTCTCCCTGCCCTCCCTCAGCTCCCCAAAAGCCCTCCGAATCCTCTCCGTTCCCCCTCCCCTCCCCTCCCACCCATGGCCAGCGAGTTTCCCTGCCCTCCCTAAGTTCCCCAAAAGCCCTCCGAATCCTCTCCGTTCCCCCCTCCCCTCCCCTCCCATCCCACCCATGGCCAGCGAGTCTCCCTGCCCTCCCTCAGCTCCACAAAAGCCCTCCGAGTCCTCTCCGTCCCCCCGCACACGAACCTGGCCTTTTTCTTTCAATAGCAGCGAGCGACGTGAAGGCACTGCAACGCTCGCCAGCTTCATGTTCTCCCTTTCCTCTTCACACAGTGTTCGTCCCACCTTCGCGGAAACAGGAAATACGTCATCGTAAAGGCGGGACGGACACTGAGTGAAGAGGAAAGGGAGAACTTGAAGCAGTGTCTTCACGTCGGTCGCTGCTTAAACAAAAAGGACAGGTTAAAAACATTTGCGGGAGGGGGGGGGGCGACGGACGGAACTGAGGGGGGAACGGAGGAGGAGCGGAGGAAGTCTGACGGTCGGGCGAGGGAGGGAAGGAGGAATGCCACGACTCGGGGTGCACCATTCCTGGGTGGGCCTTGGGCTTAAGTGGGTGGGCCTAGGCCCACCCAGGCCCACCCATGCCTACGCCCCTGATCTACATATAGAGCCTATGCATTTCTAAGGTCAACAATGGCATGGTATGGGAAAGGGGGTGGGGAAATACTACTGGAGAGGAAGAGGGAGTGCTGGGTAAGGAGGAAAGAAGGAAGGAAGGGAGAAAGAGCTGGCTTGATATCTCATACATATTCATTATGGTTATTCCCCAAAAAAGCCAGCTCTTTTTCCCTTCCTTCCTTCCTCCATATTAGCATATTCATTTGCATATATATATATATATATATATATATATATACACACACACACACACACACACAAATGAATATGCTAATATGCTCTGTCCCATCCTTTGCCCCCCCAAATGAAAGTCAAACTACGCCCATGGATAGAAGGATAAAAAGGGGTGTTTGTACCATAAGATTTTGTTGGGCAGCCCAGAACCGAAGTGATGAACTAAGATAAAAAGTAATTAATATCTTCCTAGGCAACAGTTTTATATGAAAATTAGGGTAAGGAAATATATGGAGTGCTGACATCCTATAGTTGAATAATGGGAGAAAGACTGAGGTCTTCGGAATTTGATGGTTTACATATAGACTGCGAGAGAGATGACAGCCTGCTGCCTAGGGAAGAAAGTGATGAATGAAACTGTCGTACACTAACTAACATAGTAACATAGTAGATGATGGCAGAATAAGACCTGCATGGTCCATCCAGTCTGCCCACAAGATAAATTCATATGTGTATACCTTACTTTGATTTGTACCTGTCTTTTTCAGGGCACAGACCATATAAGTCTGCCCAGCAGGATTCCCCGCCTCCCAACCACCAGCTCTGGCACAGACCGTATAAGTCTGCCCTCCACTATCCTCACCTCCCAACCACCAACCCCTCTTCCCCCCACCTGCTCCGCCACCCAATTTCGGCTAAGCTTCTGACAGTGAATGAAATGGTAGTTTCTCATATTGTGCAATGCATAACATGTAGATGCCGATATCTGCCAGATACTTGTGGCCTGTTCTGGCCACTGCTGGAAATAGGATTCTAGGCTAAATGGATCACTGGTCTAACCCATTATGGTTATTCATATGCTCTTATGTAAATCAGAGGCAGGAACGTTAGACTGCATTGTACAAATGGAAGGATGGTAAATAGTGTGAGCATTTGAAATGTTCATATTGAGTTTCAGAGATTGAACAATCACAGAAAAAACTCCTCTTTTGTCTTTGGCATGAGGAAATATGTGGAGTGAAATGTAGTATTTTATTCAATGGGATGCAGTCTTTGCATCGCTTGTGCTGGTATGACTTTTGACACCTAAAAAAAACTAAAAAAATGTACTAATTCTAATAGAATTAGAAAAAAAACTGACTGCATTGTGATTTAACTGGAAGAAAGATTTCCTCTTACAGAGAGCAGTTTTCAATCTGTTGTAGATAGATACAATCAAATGGTTAAAGATTGGATAGATGGATGATTAAAAGCACCAGAGAACCTGCGCTAACCATACTGTGATAGCTATGTATAGCTGAGCGAATGAAATAGATTGAACAATCTTCAAAATTGTGGCAATCCAACAGGTAGAAGTTTTAGATGTTTCTGGTAATTTTTGAATGGATTAATGGAGATTAAGATCTAATTGATATGTTTACTCATCTAATAGATGACAGGTGTTGAGTAGGTAAGTAATCTAAACAGTCTTTATTCAATTTAAGTATCACCATCATCGATCTCTTCACCAGATCAGTAGATAGGGAAAGGGAAAGGAAATGGAACTTGATATACCGCATTTCTGTGGTTTCTGCAATTACATTCAAAGCTGTTTACATAGTATATACAGGTACTTATTTGTACCTGGGGCAATGTAGGGTTAAGTTACTTGCCCAGAATCACAAGGAGCTGCAATGGGAATCAAACTCAGTTCTCCAGGAACACCTCCTCTTAGAACTGCACATTGAATATCCTTTATATTCCATTGAGAGGGTAGGAAGTGGAAACAGCCAAATCCTGCAAGGTAAAACAAATTTAGAATACGAGGAAATCCACTGTGGGAGGTTTGTGACGCTGTGTCATAGATTTAGAAGAATTGTAAGATAGAGCAGGAGGAAATCTATAGTAGAGTCAAATGTTATGCTCTTGAGAGACCAAAAAACAAATAAAGTAGTAAAAAAACTTTCCAAAGGAAGTCACAGATTAGTAGTTAAGAAAGTCTGTATTTCTATTGGAAATAAGGATCCTGCTTAGAAGGAAACAGGAGCTCTTCCAAATGATACTGTTAAATTGAAAGATGACAGAATAAGTTGAACTGCCAGACTACAAAAGTCAGGCTCTGAGCTGACTGTGTTAAGTATTAGGTATTCCTATATATTGCCACTGTTGATGAATGTACTGATCTGAGTGAGCAGGTGTAATAAGTCGATAGAAGAAAAACGCATTTCAAAGTAGGGGGTAGGTTGAAGTCCAATAAAAAATTTACTAGAGTGGAGAACTAGGGTAAGTATCCCTTGAGGAAGCCTGTTATTACAAAATAGCTTCGGCTCTGATATATATTAACTGACTCCTTCATACGGAGCTGTTCAGAGGTTGTAAGCTCTTTGAGCAGGGACTGTCTTTTTGTGTTTGGTGTACAGCGCTGCGTATGCCTTGTAGCGCTATAGAAATGATAAATAGTAGTAGTAGTGGTAGTTCTAAACTGGCTTATAAGCATGGGTAGCACTTCATTGAGGCATTCCTGTTTTTTCAAAGGTGTGAGCCCTGTAGGTCCTTAAGCCCAAATATTGAGCAAATGCCCTTACGTTGTCCTAAAAAGGGTGTTTTTGTTATGGATTTAACACCACCCTCCTTTTGAAATATTGACGCTTATATGGATGTTTTTTTCAGTTACTATACATGGCTCCTCCATAGCGCTGCACAGCCACTGAGAAGAAATAAATCAGGTAGATTCTGTGATGTATTTTCATTACTTCTAGGCATCACTGTTAATTGGAGCTTGTACTCAAGTGTCGACATCACAGGTCTCGGCATCAAATGTGTGAATTCACCTGAGTTCAAGTGTTACTACTACTACTACTTGTCATTTCTATAGCGCTACTAGACGTACGCAGCGCTGTACACTTGAACATGAAGAGACAGTCCCTGCTCGAAAGAGCTTACAAGCATCATGGGCTCCAGAACCGAGCATGGGCTTCATCACCGAGAGTTCCCTGTCGATTCTGATGACTGGCCCCTGAACATATATATTAGAGGAGGAGCTATAGTTATCGACGTCAAGAGATGACAGTACTCCAATGTAATTTCGGTACCCAAGTCTCCTCAGAGATACCAGAATTTGATTCCTGGCATCGAGGAGAAATCTTTACAAGAGTTGACAGGACAACTTACCGCAGAATGTAAGGCTCACAGGTAGGTGTTAGAGCATTAGGTGCATTAGGTCAGAATGGCTCAGAATCCAATAAAACTCTGTGCTGCTAGAAAAGCAGACGCCTGATCCCCAGACACTGAGGCAAGGAGAGAAGCAGGAACTGAAGAAACCTGATCCCCGGGCACTGAGACAATGGAGAGCACAGGTATTTGATCCCTCATAGACTAAGTCGATGCCGAAGTGAAGCACTTTGATGTGGGTTTTAAACTTTTTTTTTTTTTAAAGCTTGCAGTTAACGTATCCGAACGGGAAGTCTTCTGAGATATACTTCTGTAGTCAGACAATTTCATTATAAATATAGTAGTAAATTAAAAAAAAAAACTATAAAATAAATCACTAATGATGACTGAAAATAAACTTACTGGAAAAAGGAAAAGCAACTAGGGTAGTTCTGCACCGCGGACAAACAGAAACTAAGGCAGGAAGGCTGAGTGTGAGATATATATAGTACCTATCAGTGGCAGTAAAGCAAGGACGTGCACAGAGAGCTTTATTAAGTTTTCTGTGCTATAGAAAGGCCGGGTCAGTGACGTCACTTCAACTGTGTGGCTAAATGATTGATGTCCATGGAGAATAGGGTCTTTGAAGAGAACCAGTAGAACCAGTGAGTTTTCTGGGGGTGGGGGTGGGAGGGAGGGGGAGGAGATTGTTGCAAAAGAGTAGGACTGAAGAATGGGGGAAGCATGAAGGGTCTGCTGTCAGCTGAGGAAAAGAACTGGCATCAAATGCCAGAATTTTACATAATGATGTGCCAATGGGGGTGGGGGCGCACTGCCTGAATGAGCACATGACCAGCAGGACAGCACTAGAAAAGAAAGCTAGAGATTGCATGCACTCTGAGCTCAGTTTTCAGTTCTCTATCTCCACCTGCTGGTTCATAGACACAACTATCCCACAGGTTCTGGAATAGTGGGAAGCTACATTATGGAAATTCTTACTAAGCTTTTGTAAACCACTTAAGACATTCTCTGTTTTGGATTACCAATATATCAAATAATAAATGGAATTGGAAATGGAAATCGAAGACTGGCAGAGGCACCAAAGCATAAGTTGGCTTAGGGCGCCACAACCCCTTGCGCTGGCCCTGGACACTGGGGTCAAAACTTTACAACATTTGGTTTTAAAAGTTCTGAGGTTTGCACATTTTGCAATATTCTAATCCATAACCAACTTTCAGCCTGAAATCTAAATAATCAAACAGTTCTAACTATTGCAAGCATATGCCATTCATCAGTTAGCAATTTCTATGGGCTGGTACTGCAGAACATTGCTTCTGAAGCTAGTCTGGTACTATACCTCTAGCTAGTCACTTTTTAAGGTTATCCACAATGAATATGCATGTGATAGATTTGTATGCATTGCTTCCAAAATTGAAACAAGAAATTCATCCTGTAACAAGCCAGAATTTTACTTGTCAAGTCATGGTTTACAATATTCTCTACACCAAGCCTTCCCAAACTGTGGGTCACAAAATCCTCATTTGGGGTCACAACCTGCGCGGGCTGAAAGAACAAAAAAAACCTTTTTAGCCTGCACCTCCTTATGCGTCTATGCTAAAATTAGGCCTGTGCAGTGCAGGCTCCATGGAAGGTGGAAGAGGATGGCAGCTTCAGTTGTGACACTGTAGGAGGGCCAGAAGTAGCAGCACTGATGAAAAAGGTAGCCCTCTGGGGGTTGCATGCTTTCTGGCCATCATAATGGAGAGGCTGCAATGGAAAGTTGAATAACCACTGCTCTAAGCACTTCACCCCAATTCCCCTGAATATTCACAAACAAATTAATCTGGCAGGAAAGTCACAAATTTACTCACTCCCAGGGGACTGAGCATGTTGAATGACCCATTCAGATCTCATTCCATAAGAAGCAATGAATGACATACTTTCAAAATATGACTGCCCCATTTCAAGGTTTCATAGAACAAAGTAATAGTAAAATCATTCCTCAGTACAATATTTGGTGGGTATAGTTCTGAAATAGACTGCACATTCTACGGAAAAACAAATCTGTTTATCTGTGCTCAAACTTAATTCACTGTTTTACAATTGATCTAGAATAGCACTAAAAACGCCGTCTGCCCAATTGCATCCTTTTGCATGTCATGGGGGCCCTAAATCTTATCCTTGATAGGCACAAACCTTTCTGTTTTTCTGGATTTCTGTGATGAAATTTGCATACAATGGAGCATATTCTCATGCATATTCATTTGGGAAATCCTAAACTCTGACCAGTTTGTGGCCCTGAAGGCTCATGTTTGAGGATCACTGTTGTTCCTTCATGTCTTGATCATCAAGGATCTTCTATGTTTAACCTATGCTTTCTTGACTCCTGTTATTGTTTTGGCTTCCACCACTTTCACTGTGAGGCCGTTTCATGCACACATCACTACTATTTCCATGAAAACATAGTTTTTTAATGCTATTTTACACACTAGTCTGCCCTCTTGGAGACTCATATGGCCTCATGTTCAGAAATTTCTTTCCTCTGAAAAATGGACTGCGCTACAAATTATCACTTTATCAGCTGTAGATTATATAACAGCTAACGTTAGGTGTGACTTTTTAGCAATGTCATTTTCATGTCATTTTGTTTCATTTTAGTGCATGATAAATGTTTTAGTGCACATGTGAATGCAGAACATACAAATCAGAACTTCCAAGGGGATATGTGCCGACACGTGTTTCGCCTGTGCTGTTTCAAGGCAACCCCTTAATGTGTACTGTGGTGAATTCTCATCCTGCTTATGTTGCCTTGAAACAGAATAGGCGAAACACATGTCAGCATATATCCCCTTGGAAGAATCCTTAAAGATAGCTCAAGATAAGTACTTGAAGAAATTTTGTTTGATTACTTAATAATGGACCAAAAAGAATGAAAATGAATGAAAAAGTAAAAATGAAATGCTAATTTAACAATGGAGTAACAATGGAACTATATAACAAAAGTTATTTAAAAAAATTGTATGAAATAGATTAGTTTCACAGACTGATATCAATTTAGTTGTTTCACCTACTTCCAAAAAGTATGAGATTTTTATCTCTAGGAAGTTCACTTCTAATGGTCTGTTAAATAAAAGAACACACAATTGTTTAGAGTTGCAGATGTGTATTTATGTGTGATTATATTAATAGATCTGTAATCAGTAGATTACATTTATAATAGGCCTTTTGGGTATTTCAGAATATACACATGTATGCGCCTGCACATAGATGTGCATGTTTCCCATTTCAGAAACCTATGGGCCCAATGTTGAAAAAAAAATGCTAAGCTCTTAAATTTATGCTCCTAAGTTAGCCTCCTAAATTTGTGCCTTATTGCAGCCAAACTTAGAAGCATGACTTTCCAGTTGAAATTCATCTTAATTTAGTAGTTTAAAAGTTATGCTCATTCAATAGACAGGCCTCCGATAATATCAGACGCACCCTAGATATCATGTATGTAGCGAAACAGCGAAAGACACCATATTGCTTGTTAAGTAAAGACGCAGAGAAAGTATTTGACCGTGTCCACTAGCAGTTTCTATATCAGGTTTTAGAGAGATATGGGTTTGGACCTAAATTTGTGGGCTGGATTAGAGCATTGTACTCCTCTCCCGGGGGGGTACTAGACAGGGATGTCCGCTGTCGCCCCTTCTTTTTGACCTTGTAATGGAGCCTATGGCTATAAATATTAGGGAGAATCAAAGGATCTGGGGGATTAGGGTTGGCCAGTGGGAGTCAAAGATTGCTCTTTTTGCAGACGATGTTCTTTTGACACTCTCCTCGCCCATGGACTCCTTGCCAGAGGTGTTTCAGGAGATAGAGAGATATGGGCGGGTCTTGGGGTTTAAAATCAATGTTACTAAGACCGAGGCAATGACACTGGGGCTGCCGGATGCAGATTATTGTTGGTGTAGACAGTTGTATCCTCTAACTTGGGTGACTGAGAGTATAAAATACTTGGGGGTCTACCTTACTAGTAATCCTGAAAGGTTGAGCGAAGCTAATTATGTTCCATTGCTGACGATGATTAGGAACGATCTGGAGCTTTGGGAACCCTTGTCCTTATCCTGGTTTGGTTGGATAGCCACTGTTAAAATGAATATCCTTCCTTGCTTACTCTACCTATTTCAAGCCATACCTCTACCAATTAAGGGACAGTTGCTCCAGTCACTGCAGGATTACATAAATTTATTTGGAGGGGAGGTAGACCTAGACTTCCACGTGCCATTATGTATAGGGCACGTACGGCGTCCCTAAATTAGCATTATATTATTTGGCCGCACAAGCCAGAGCCGCTGTAGAGTGGTTTCAGGAGCCAGCTCATAAGCTATGGGTACAGATGGAGCAGAGCTTGATTCACAGTCCACTAAAGTTGGGACACTTGATTTGGTTGGCCCCTGGGCTTCGTTATTTGGGTAACCATTTGCTTCCTATTATTCAGCATACATTTACATGTTGGGATAAATTGGAACGTACAAAGGGTTTTTACAACTCCCGCCTGTCCCCTATAGCATACCACTCTGCATTTCAACCAGGATGTGTCCCTTCAGTTTTTACTTGATGGCGGCGACAAGGTTTAGATCTATGGGGTTAACTGGTGGAGGGTAATGGATTTGTTTCTTTTGCTGAGCTGACAGATACCTTTAGATTGCCGTGTAGAGACCAATATGCATATCACCAACTTATACATTTTCTTCACTCACCTGGGATTAAGGAGAGGCTATTTGGAGATATAACCTTTTTAGAAGAAATCTGTGTTAGAAATTTAGGATCTAGGGGGTTGATCTCCTTATTGTATGGCCACTTAAGGGACCATCTACCTGAGGCCTGTCACTACCGTATTAGATGGGAAAAGGAACTAGGAGTGAGTTATGAGGAGGCAGAGTGGCAGAGAATGGAGAGGGCAACTGTTAATAGCTCCCCAGCGGTCAATATTCAAGAGAACTGTACCAAAGTCTTGTATCGGTGGTACCTTACCCCAGCCCGTTTGAGCCACATGTTTGAGGGGGTTTCTTCCTTATGTTGGCAAAATTGCAGTCAAAAGGGTACCCACGGACATATTTGGTGGTCTTGCCGGAAGGTGAAGGCCTACTGGAGGACGATTCATGGGCGAGTACAGGTGTGGGTGGGTTCCCCTATTCCTTGGGATCCGGCCATGTTCTTGTTTAATAGGCCTGTCCCGGGGGTGATGGGTGGGAGTCTGATCTTGGCTAAGCACTGCTTTAGTGCTGGTCGGGTGGTGATTGCTCGTTCTTGGAAGCAAACTGGATGTCCCTCAGTGGGTAAGTGGAGGAGTCTTCTGGAATATATTGCTGAGAGGGAGAGGTTACTGGCTAGAGAGTGGAACACTATAGCTAAGTGGAAACAGATATGGGCTCCCTTGGGTATTTCATAAGGTGGTACTAGGTGACATGAGAGGCAGGGTGATTGATTAATGGTATCCCTGGGAGGAAGGGTCTGGGGGGTGGGAGGGGTTAATGGGAAGTTATTTTGGTTCTTGCATTAATATTTCTGTTATAAAAAGTTAAAATACAACTGGGAAAGGTTAAGTACTGAGAAGGGGTTCTGCGCTGCGGGGCCCTTCCAAGAGATGGCTTTGCCTAATGCATAATGTTTAGATATGTATGTGTTACATTGTACTTGTGCTGAAGTCATTCAATAAAGATCCTGGCTAAAAATTAAAAAAAAAAAAGTTATGCTCATAAATGTAGGCCTATCATATACATATAACCCAGCTCTTACAAATATCATTAAATTCCATTTTAGTCAAAGGCATTTAGAGATATTATTATCAAATATAGGATCTTTCAGAATTCATCCAGTGACACCACACAGGCTTATTTAATGTGAGCCAGGCACTTTTATGGTGAACTGGTATTCCTCATTTGATCCATCAATTTAATCAAAGCACCAAAATACTTTTTTTCTTTTTTTCTTATATAACTTAAAACATAGGCACTTAGCTCTATTTGTAGCATAGCTCAAAAAACTTTCTTCTTTGAAAAACTTTAAAGAAGTATATTATTCATCCCGGAGATCCTCATACCGACATGAATTCACGTTTCGCACAACAGTGCTGTATCAAGGTATATCTCCTCTGATTTTCACGGAGAAAATCTCCCATTCTTTCATCAATGTAGGCCTGCCATTCGTTTGCCTAGATTTAGGAACCTAACTTATGAGGCTAGAACTGAAAATCAGTGCTAAACTCCTAACATGTTTTCCCCCGCCCCTTACACCTACTTTTTATGCTCCTAAATTTAAGAGTTTAGTTACATTTTGAGTAAAAAAAACTTTATACACTCAGCCCTAGAAAACTTTCTAAAAGGTCAATTTATCAGTATAATTCTCAAAGTTAGGAGAATAAATCCTTTGTGCCCTACATGTCTCTTGTTTACCCCAGCTGTCACACAGTTTGATAGTTCCCTGCATCAGTGGACTGGGGGAGGGGGGACAAAAAAAACACTGGAGGCTTACAGGGGCACCCTCCTCTAAACCCTCCAGTACAGTACTGCTTAAAATAAGCACCTTTAATTAACCTAGACATGCCAAGGAACAGCTACAAATCCCAATGGTGATCTCGGAGAGCATAAAAATGCATCCCTCCTCTGAAATGGAGAATACACATGTGTATTTTAGCCCCATCCACAACATGCTCAGATCACACCCCCTTGCCATATGCACATATTTTCAAATTTGAAAATGTATATTTTGGCTTTCTAAAATTGGGTTTTAAATGTGCATGATACAATATATGTGTTTAAATGCCAGTTTATGCATGCCCAAATCATAAAAAGGATATCTAAAATAACCACCTAGATGAAACAGCATGCACTAATATATTTCAGCATGTGCTAAAAAAGAAACAAAAAAAAAAAACCCACTGAGCTAACTAAAGAACGACTGCTGACAATCAAGATCGACTGAGAGGACCAACCTGCCGGGAACAGGAGCTGCCTGCCGAGGCTGAACAGAGTAATAAAATACCTGCTCATCTTAAATGCATGCATTGCCTTAGCATGATTTAAAAATCCTCGCTATACTCTGCTGTGTCTTATGGCAATATAGCACCTTGAACTGTTGCCATGCTTTAATTTAAATTGCTGCTAAGACTAATGCAAATGTAAATATTACCTCATTCGCATAACAGCGAACTGTTACCAAGCAAGCTTGCATGCACTGCTTTAGCTTTTACATAATTTAAAAAATCCTTGCTTTACCCTGCTTTGCTCTGCTTACTCTAAACTGAAAGCCACAGCGTCCTATGCCAAAATAGCACCTTTAACTGTTGCCATGCTTCAATTAAAATTGCTACTAAGACTAACGCGAATGCAAATACTACCTCATTTGCCTAATAGTGAACTGTTGGCAAGCATTCAGAGTAGGCTCGCCCAGCAATAAACTGTTGCCAAGCTCTAAATTAAATTGTTGCCATACTTAAACACAAAGTTAAGTAACACTGTGCCTGCCTAGCACTGAACTGCTGCCAGCTTTGAACTAAATTGTTGCTAGATTAACTGAAAATGTTAGCACTACTTCGCTTAAATTGTAACCAAGCTCAAATGCAATTGTAACGTAGTATTGCTCAAATACACACCAATTACTTATTTGCCACAACACCCAACACATAGAAATGAACACCAGCAATACACTCATAACCATCCAGTGTCTCATTATATTCTCACACGCAAACACAACACAAAACCTAGACAACAACAACTCCACTACTCACAATCCGCATAACACTCACACACACACCATGCACACCCAAAACAACAACCACAACAACCCACTTACATATCACCAATCCCATGCACAACCTTTAAACAACCTACCAAATCAAAGACACAACAACCAACCAACAGGAACAAACCCCGAATATTTACGAGAAAACAGGGAAAACAATGACAACAACAAATTCAACTATCGAAGACACAGACAGTTAATAAAAATAAACACATCTAACCCCGCCTTGGAACCACATCACCAAATCAAACTAGGATACGTCAATGCAAGATCAGCAGTAAGCAACTCGATAGACATACTAGATTGGATCACCACAGACAAACTAGACCTCTTATTTATCACAGAAACCTGGTTCCATAGTCCTACGGACCCCGCCATCCTACAAACGTGCCCACCAGAATACAAAATCACGCACTGGACAAGAAATGGAGAAAAAAGAGGAGGCGGAATAGCTTTAATATACAAACCTGAATTCACCATCACAATCACAGGCGAATCTACCTCACCACAACTTGAAATTGCATCGACAAGAATCAACCATCCAAGTCTAATAGGACACCTTAACACCATCCTATTCTACAGGCCACCAGGAAAATGGCAAGACGCCCAAACACAACTCATGGATTTCATCTCGAATACCTGCGTATCAACCTCAAACATCCTCATACTAGGAGACATCAACTTACACCTAGACACCCTACCAAGTACACGAGAATTCAAAGAATTCCTACAACTCTGGGATCTGCAAACACCCAACTTACAACCAACACACGAAAAAGGACACACACTAGATATCATAACAAATAGACTTGAACCGAACTCAACTATCACACTCACCAACACAAGATGGACACCCACACTATGGTCAGACCACCATAAAGCAAATGTCACACTTTACTGGCAAAAAACACAACCAAACACAATCAACAAACATGAGCGAACAACCTACACAACAAGAGGAAAAATAGACCCCACAACATTCTGGCAACAGATCTACCAGAGTGAATGGACTGCAAACGCTGGCACCATCCAATTCCTCCAAGAATGGGACGATATAAGCACAACAACATTAGACAAAACACAACATTAGACAAAATCGCCCCAGTCCAAACCAGAACATCACACAGGAAAAATGCAAATCCATGGTTCAACGAAGAGCTGAAAAAACTGAAAACACAAGTCAGGAGACTTGAACGAGCCTGGAATAAAAAGAGAGATGAACAAACACTAAACGACTGGAAACAACTTCGGAGAAAATACAAATACACCATCAAACAGACAAAAAGACTACACTATAAAACATTAATAGGACCAAACTACAAAGACACACATAAACTCTTCAACCTCGTGAACAAACTGTTAGACACCACACCTGTTACAACCAACAGCAAAGATACACCAAGTGTTGACAACCTTGCAAAATACTTCAAGGAGAAGATTGTACAATTACGACAAAAAATACCCGCCAGCACTATAGAATATACCACTCTCCTAGACTGTCTAGATCCAGAAGAAGGAACACACCCAGCAGACAGAACCTGGACCGAATTTGAACTATTACCAGAAGAACTCATCTCTAAAACTCTCAAAAAATATGCCAAATCCAACTGCAAACTAGACATATGTCCAAATAGCCTCATGCAATCTGCTCCTCAACAATTCATAACAAACCTAACAAATCACATAAACTACATGCTACAAAATGGACTCTTCCCAAAAGAAAAAGGAAAAATCCTACTCACACCAATTCCTAAAGACACAAAGAAAAACACGAGCGAAATAACCAACTACAGGCCAATTGCATCCATACCACTAATAACCAAGCTAACCGAAGGTATGGTAACCAAACAGCTCACAAACTATCTAGACAAACATTCAATACTGCACGATGCCCAATCAGGATTCCGTTCGAATCACAGCACAGAAACAGTATTAGTCACCCTAATGACCAGATTCAAACAAAGAATTGCAACCGGCAACAATATACTCCTCTTACAATTCGACATGTCCAGCGCCTTCGACATGGTTGATCATGAAATCCTAATACACATACTTGAATACTTTGGCATCGGAGGAAATGTCTTGAATTGGTTCAAGGGGTTCCTAACCCTGCGCTCGTATCAAGTCACATCAAAATCAACCACGTCCAAGGCATGGATACCTGAATGTGGAGTCCCACAGGGATCACCTCTCTCTCCAACTATATTCAACCTAATGATGATCCCTTTAGCAAAACTCCTATCAAACCATAACCTCAACCCGTACATATACGCCGATGATGTGACAATATACATCCCATTCAAACAAGACATCAAAGAAATCTCCAGCGAAATCAATAAAAGTCTACACATCATGAACACATGGGCAGATGCATTCCGCCTGAAACTGAACGCAGAAAAAAACCCAATGCCTGATACTCACCTCCCAATACAACACAACAGAATTCAACGTGATAAACACACCAAACCTAAAACTTCCAATCTCAGAAACACTAAAAATCCTTGGAGTGACTATCGACCGCCACCTAACACTCGAAACTCACGCAAACAACATAACCAAGAAGATGTTCTTCAGCATGTGGAAATTGAAAAGAATTAGACCATTCTTCCCAAGATTCGTCTTCCGCAGCCTAGTGCAATCCCTCATCCTTAGCTACTTGGATTACTGCAACTCATTATACGCTGGCTGCAAAGAGCAAATACTAAGGAAACTTCACACAGCCCAGAACACAGCAGCCAGGCTCATCTTCGGAAAACCTAAATATGAAAGGGCAAAACCACTACGAGAGAAACTACATTGGCTTCTACTCAAGGACCGCGTTACTTTTAAAACTTGCACACTAGTCCATAAGATCATTTACGGTGAAGCCCCAGCGTACATGTCTGATTTAATAAACCTACCACCTAGAAACGCCAAAAGATCATCCCGAACTCACCTCAACCTCCATTACCCAACCTGCAGGGGCTTGAAGTACAAGACAATACACGCGTCAACCTTTTCCTACATGAGCACGAAGTCTTGGAATACATTACCACGCAACCTAAGAATGATCAACGAACAAGCCTCCTTCCGTAAACTACTGAAGACACACCTGTTCGAACAAACTTATGGAAAGAGCCAAAACACATAGAGACCACTCACTGTCCACAATGCAATACACATCCACATCTGATCCATCATCCCTTTATCCAGTCAACCATACATTCGTCCACGGAACTATGTACACTATATGTCTAGGCGCCTAATAATGCCCTTTTTTCCCATTGTCTCTTTCTAATGTTTCTATGTTTTGTCCCATTGTTATACTACCAACGATATTCGAATGCCTCGCACAACTCTGTTCAATGTAATCCATAACTTAGTTATAACAAATGTATTTCTATTATTCAAGTCTTATTGTAAGCCACACTGAGCCCGCAAATAGGTGGGAAAATGTGGGATACAAATGCAACAAATAAATAAATAAATAAATAAATAAATAAATAAATAAAAAGGATATCTAAAATAACCACCTAGATGAAACAGCATGCACTAATATATTTCAGCATGTGCTAAAAAAGAAACAAAAAAAAAAAAAACCACTGAGCTAATTTTTCTTCCTTGTGCATTGCTAGAATTTTTACCTGATTGATGAATTGATTTGATGCTTTGCTGTATTTTGTCACCACTGCCGTTGGAAATGGCTCCTCATACTGGAACTGAGGGTTGTAGGTGAAATTGGACTTGAAAAACTTATCTCGCTCTTCGTCTACATTCAGAGGCCTCAGTGCCACCAGCAGGCAGGGGCTTTTGCTGCCACCATGCTGCCCAATTCTACTGCCAGGCTTGGCTAAATGAGGTAGAGATGCTGCACTGCGGATCTGCCCTCTGGCACAACCACTGCCACTGCTATTAATCGTACAGGTGCTCTCACTTCGGCGCATCCAGCTGCACTGCCCACTGTATAAAGGACATGCTGAGGACCTCCTGACCTCTGACCTTGGCTCTGGGGTTTTCGTGCCTTTGAGTTTTGTTGTTGTTTTTGCCTTAGATGGTGAAACAGTAGGACAAGAGGAGGAAGTAGGAGAGACACAGGAATATAGACAAACTCCATTTTGCTCACAGAGCTTCTTCTGTTCAGCCTTTCGATCAGATTGAGCAGTGCTTAGAGTCCGTTCATATGGCTGGGTCCCTGAGCCAATCACCATCCTCCTATGTAGAAAGAGCACAGACCAAGAGGAGGTGTCCTACAACAAGCCCAAATCTTCTCCCATCCTCTCAATCACCTACGAAGAAGGAATGACACAAAAATACTGTTAGGCTTTCTACTACAAAGATGCTCTGACCTTTTTTTCAAGGCCTATAGATGTGCACAACCATAGCCCTATAATAATTTTTTCCAGAACTCTGGGAATATAAACAACTCTTTCTAAACATCATCGGTAGATGTTTAATGAAAATTGAAATCTTTCAATATGACCATCCATTTGTCTGCATCCAGATGTGCAAGGACAGTGCTCAGCACCACCTCCATTAGCTGTCCTCAAAATAATTCAAAGCTCTCCACTCCTTTTTTGAGCACTCTGTCACTGCATGTGCAGTCTCAAGTGGCAGAGTCTGAAAATGTTTTAAAAATGCATTTTCCTACACCATATAAACTAATATAGTAGACTTGTATTTATAGTGAAGTAAGTTCTGGAAGAAAAGGGGGGGTGAAAAGAACTATTTACCCTGACAGTTTTCAGTTAAATTAACCAACAGTATTGTCTTCCCAGACCCAACAGTGTATGAGTGTTAACAAAATCCGTATTCAAAAAGTGTGAGGTCCCCTTTCACTAAGCCCCGTAGGTGCCTACGCACACCAAACTGCTCCAAATTGGAACTACCGCCCGGTTACTGCGTGGCCCTTGTGGTAATTTCAATTTTGACATGCGTCTGGAAAATATTTTTTATTTTCTGGCACGTGTCCGGCATTTGACACATGTAGGTCATTACCGCCCAGACTCTTTACCGCTATATCTATGGCTGGCAGTAAGGTCTCAGACCCAAAATGGACGCGCGGCAATTTTGATTTTGCCATACGTCCATTTTCAGAAAAAAACAAATAGGTCTTTTTTTAAAAGGCGCATTGAAAAATGGATCGGCGTGCACCCAAAACCCGCACCTACACTACCACAAGCCATTTTTCAGCACACCTTTGTAAAAGGACCTCTTAGGCTTCATCAACATAGCTTCTGTCATTCGTCAGACACTCACTAACAATTTAACAGATGTGGAGAGGCAGTTTCGAGAAAACGTCTAAGTCCGATTTTTAATGTTTTGCTAAAAACATCCACAAATCAAATGGCAAACAGACTTTTTTGAACCTGAAAAAGTATATCTTTTCGGTTTGAAGATCGCATTTTTCTAAATATTTTGTGCTTAGTGTGTTTTTCTTTTGGGACCATTTTGGAAAAAAAATGTCTAAGAGATAAACACCCCAAACCCAGCCTTTGGGATATCTGGGGACCATCATTCTTAGTAGACTGCCACACAGATATCCCAGCAGAGTAGTGGGGCAAGTGTAGGGGCACTGCAGTGGGCTTCACATAAAAGGTTCCAGGTACACATCTCACCATAACCCTATATTGTATGATGAACCCTTCAGGAACAGAGAAAAACCTACTGTACACCACTACAATAGCCCACTACTCCTAGGACATGTCTGCTGCTCTAACAAGAATGGCCATCATATCTGAAGCGGCCATAAACTCTAATATGTACTATTACATCTTAGGGGGTGTGGGAGGGAGTCTGTGACCACTGGGGGTGTAAGGTGGGCATGTCTTAATTCCTGCAGTGGTCATTTGGTCATTCAGAGCACTTTTTGGTCACTTAGGGCCTGATGCACTAAACTTACTGGACCAGCACTGTGCGTTTTTGACCCTTTCCAGCCGGTTTAAAAAAAAAAAAGCGTTCACATTAGCTTTGTGCATTTCTTACTGAAAGCCCATTTAGGGGGAGAGAAAAATGTTCCCCTGGGCTCTTCCTTAGCAGGACCCCATCCAAAACTGCTGATGCTGCCAGAACTGATCTTTGAGGAAAGGCTGGCTGACATGTCACTATAGAGGGGAATGGAGGGGAAGCACAGACCCTGCCCTCACCTCAGTGGGGCATCAAGAGTGCCAGCAATGATTCTGATTTTTCACCCTGGGGCTTGGAAGCGTTCCACCAGCTCTTTAGAAAAATTATTTATTTATTGCAACCTCATGAAAACCCTCCCTCACCCCACTCCTTTTGCCAAAATGAGATCCCCCAAGATTTGTAGAAGCATGCGCAGCGTATGTCCTGGCAGCCTTCCCTATCAAGCTGCACGGTGAAAGTTAATGTAGCTCATTTGCATGGGATTTCTTTAGTGCATCGCACGCTATTTCCACCTCAGTAATTTTGGTGGTTGATTCCAGGGACTTTTTGTGCATTGGCTCCTGATTCATGATTGAAACAGGTCTAGTCAAAAACGTCTTAATTTTTTGTTTCATTATTGCAGAAAACCTTCTACTGCAACTTAGACATTTTAAAAATGCGCCTCCTTATGGCACATGCACTCAGCTACTGTCAATTTGGGGGTTTTTAGTAGTTGTTTTTTTTTTTAAGCCGCACACATTAAATGCCTGCAATTTCTAGTACTATATTTAGTCTTTGCTTTCCTGCACAGACCAAAGCTGCTCTCTCTTTCTTCCGTGTGTATGCTCACTAGAGTGCAATGATGACAGCAGGTTCTCGGCCAGTCCTGTAGCATCCGATCCCCGCTCAATTGCTCTTCTCTCTCCAGGGCCTGCGTGACTCGTCCTAGTCTTCCAGACCAAATGGAAAGCAAGACCGCGGGTTCGCCGCACTGGGCTTGCCAACTATGCGCATCGTCTCCGGACTGTCTGGATTTTTTTTTTTTTTTTTTGCACGGGGGTGTGTCCTGAGACCAGGAAGAGAACTCAAATATCCGGAAAATATTCGGTCTTTTTACTGTCCATGCGAACGTATAGACGCTCCCTCCTCCGTCCCGATGCCAAGCCCTTTCCCACTCCCACCCAGCCTCCTGAGCACTCCTGGCTGCAGATGATGATAGCAGAGGGCGTCAACAGCAGACGTCCCTTTAAAAAGCCAGCAGCACTGCCCCTTTAAATGTCTGAGTCAGTTGCTTGGATCACATGGCGCTTATACTGGTGAGTTGGACTGCACACTTCTCCCGCAGAAAGGCAAATGCGAAGCTTCGGTAGGTACCCCTATCTACCTTATAAGCCACCCGGGGAGCGGCTGATGCTGATGCTGATGCTGATGCTGATGCAGATGCAGATGCAGATGCAGAGCACCCCCCCCCCCCCCCCGGGCAGCGCTTGCACGCACCACTCCACCTTCAAGCAGGAGGTGGGGGAAGTAGGCGCGCGGCTGTCGGCTCTGCCGGTCCGGAACAGGAAGTTGACGTCAAAAACTGGAGGCAGGGACCGCTTACGCACTCTTCCTTGCTGCCTGTACCAAGGTTTAATAGACAGGAGAGGAGAGGAGTGTGGTAGCCGTGTTAGTCCACTCTTAAGGTTATCAATAGACATCAAACAAAATAAAACATGGAAAAGAAAATAAGATGATACCTTTTTTATTGGACATAACTTAATACATCTCTTGATGTATTAAGTTATGTCCAATAAAAAAGATATCATCTTATTTTCTTTTCCATGTTTTATTTTGTTTGATTTCTATAGACAGGAGATAAAGCGACGTCAAAACTCTGAAACCAATTAGGTTAATCTGACGTTTCCCTTACCCACGGTGCTGTTGTCATCCCCGTATACTCAAAACAAAGCAAGCAAACCTATGAGCTGTGTGCTGCATCTACCTTGTCGTTCTTTATTGTTGGCAGCATTTTTATTTAATCTCATTTATATTTTCAAACATGCCAGCTTGTGCAGCGTACGGGTGTACACAGAGGCAGCAGTCATTACCCAAATTCAAATAAAATTCTAATACGACCGTGTCTGCCTCTTATGGTAGCTTTTGTTAATTAAAGCCATGTCAGAAAAATATTTGCAAGTGCGATTTTATTATGCAGGCAAACAATACACCGCCAAAATTCAAAATAGCAAGCTGCACAGTATTAGTCGCCAAGTTTATACAATGTTATTTTCAGTGAAATATAAATCTGTTGGCTGCCTGCTATGTGAATATTCTATCACTGTTTATTACTACCAAGTATTACATATTTAGGGTATAGGTCTTAAACATACTACTACTACTACTTGTTTACATTTGTTTATCTAGACCTTACATGCACATGGTATTGCTTATTAAACCCGAAGGCAAAACCAAAGTGTGGTTAACAATCAAACATATAAATGGCAAGAGGCGTACTCACTCGCAAATGCGCAGTAGAGACCCTCTCTGTCCCACCCCCGCGTCAATACGTGATGATGAGGGCGAGACAGAGAGGGAACCTGCGCACCTGTGAGTGAGGGAACCGCCGTCGCCACCGCTCCCCCCCCCCCCAGGGTTGCCGCTACCGCTCCCCCCACCCACCCGGAGTCGCCGCCGCCACCCACCCTCCACCCGGCCCGGGTACCTGGCTTCACTATTCAAACCGCCGGAACGCAGCACACAGCTCATCTGAGCTGCCGTTGGCCTTCCTTACCTGCCTGTGTCCCACTCTCGCCGACGTTACGTCACACGAGGGCGGAACATACGCAGAGAAGAAGGAAGGCCGACGGCAGCTCAGATGAGCTGTGTGCTGCGTTCCGGCGGTTTGAATAGTGAAGCCAGGTGCCCGGCCCGGGTGGAGGGGTGGCGGAGGAGACTCCGGGGGGGGGGGGGGGCGGTGACTCTGGGGGGGAGGGGCGGCAGTGACCTATCCAGGGGGGAGCCCTTTCAAACCCCTCCCCTTCCTTTACGAGCCCGTTTTTACGGGCTCAACGGCTAGTTTGATATAAACTGTGTTGTTTATGGCTTTACTTGTTATGAAATGCTTTGAGTCAGTGGCGTAGCCAGACCTGACTTTTTGGGTGGGCCCAGAGCTAATATGGGTGGGCACTATGTATATAGGTATGAGTAGTGTTTCTTGAGATACTACAAAATAATGCCTTAGAATGCTGCCCTGCATCAATATAAACCACATACATACTTAAAAAAACGATATTTGTAAATACATAGTAGATGACGGCAGAAAAAGACCTGCACGGTCCATCCAGTTTGCCCAACAAGATAACTCATATGTGCTAATTTTGTGTATACCCTACTTTGATTTGTACCTGTGTTCTTCAGGGCACAGACCGTATAAGTCTGCCCAGCACATGTTTAGTTCAGAAAGTCTCTCCTCATACGTTTTGTAACGCAAATCCCATACCATTCTCATAGCTTTTCTTTGCACCGCTTCAATTCTTTTTACATCCTTAACAAGATACGGCCTCCAAAACAAAAATATATAGCTACATCATGCCATATCAAACTTGACCAGACATAAGTCTACTATAATGGCAAACATCTCAACACACATGACAGGATCCTGCATTATAATTACAGCAATGACATATAACCATGTATTCAAATTCTGGTAGCACTTCAATAATGGCAACAAAATCCCGTCACTGCCAGGTACTTTGTGAAGTAACACTAAATCCTTCAAAGAGGCTTCTTAGAGCCTATATTGCAAACCATAACACCAGTTCCAATAACAGTACCTTTAAAAAGGCAGCAGTGAATATACACAACAGTAATACGCATCCCATTGGAAAAGCCAGTCAGGCTCATAGATCCCCATACAAACCACATGCCAGCAGAAACTCTCCCCTGCTTGGTCACATGCAGACCACAGACCAACCCTCATCAATTACAGAATAAAGGACCAGTTCTAAGCAGATCACAATTCAACACACATAATTTTAAAACATATAAAACATAAAGACCTTCCCTTCCCTACCCCCCCCCCCCAATCCATCCCAGCAGCCTGGCATCACCCTTCCCTTCTCTACCTTACCCCCCCCCCCACTCCATCCATCCCTGTAGCCCAGTGTCAATCCTTCCCTACCCCACCATCCATCCCATAGCTAAGCACCAGCTCTATCCTACCACCCCACCCCTCCCTGTAGCCTAACATCAGCCTTCCCTATCCTCCCCCCATGGCATTAAATATAAGATGTTTTTTTAATGTCCTGGGCACTGCAGAGCCCACCTCACCGCATCAGTCCACCCAGAGAAAACTGCCTACACTTTTTTTTTTATTTAACCTAGGCACTGCAGAGACCATCACCACCCAAAAACCCACCAACATGAGAAATAGACAGCTTTTTAAATATTAAACCTGGGCACTATTAAAATTTGTTGGTGAATTTCTGGGTGGGGATGGGCCATAGGCGATCGGTGGCCCAGCTGTTTGAGGAGGCTAAAGGGGACAGGGTCAGAGGCGGGGCTTACATCCATAACTTCTACAGAGTACATCCAAAACTAATTTTTATTTTCTCATTTCCATCTTCCAAAATTCCAGACAGCAGATGTACAGAGCAGGACCCAAAGCAATCCAAAACAAGTAAAATCAGAAATTGCATAGTTTACACCTCATTGCTTAACCAACCTTAGGCTTCACCTTTAGGTTTAAAAAGCAAAACCATGTGCATGTAAGGACTGGATAAACAAATTAAAACTAAGTTTAAAGCAAGTGCCCTTAATATATAATACTTGATAGTAGTAATGAAACAGTGATGGAATATTCACATAGGAAGCAACTTGAGCCAACAGATTTATTTTCCATTGAACATAATTAACTTTGTATAAACTTGGCGGCTAATAGTGTGCTGAACTGTACACATTTAGACTGACTCGTCAGACCTTCCGCATGATGGAAGCCCTTCCCTCATTATTCAATACCTCTTTGTGGAATACTAGTAATAAAAAAAGGCAAGTGAATTTTTATAATATACCACTGCAATCTACAAAACAAAAGGAGCAGGTTCCCAAATGCCATATTTTTCTTTTGATGTAGGCTCCTTCAACCTACTTAATATTTTTTAAAATTATACTCATAAATAGTAAGCCTGATTGTTAAGCATCTGATTCTCATAACATGATGTCTGTTTTGGAGGCCTTTTATTAAGTGAAAACATCTCTGCATGAATACAGGGAGTCCCTATAGCCAGCACCTCCAAATGACACAATGAATTAAAATTTAGAACAAATTGCATACTGTAACCGATAAAACCAATACTTCCTCTATGTACATCCTCATGCTACACAAGCTGGCATGTTTAAAAATATTAGTGAGATGCTACCAATAATAAAGAATGACAGTGGGGATAGGGCAGGCTCTCTCCCTCAGTCCCACTCCTTGCTCCTTCCTCCCTCCTTGGTTCCAATCTCTCCCTCTGTCCCGCTCCTCCCCAACCCCTCCCCCAAAGAAGCAGTCGGACTCGGATACTTGCCTTCGTTTCTATGATGCAGATTAGTCTGCAGCATACAGTGCTGCTGGTAGTGGTCTCCATCCTACAGCAGGCCTGCTTCGAGGATTCAGACATCTTCCTGTGACACGTCCCACCCTCACGGAACGGAAGCAAGAAGCAGGGGCATAGCTACGGGTGGGCCTGGGCCCACCCAGTTTAAAAGCAGCAGCCATTGTCTTTATGCCTCGCGGCGGCGCCGGCCCACTCAGCTACCTGCCACCTGCTTTTTAGTCTCGGGCAGCACTGGCATCTCTTCTAAGTCTGACTTCTGCTCCGCTCGGCCAGCAATGCATAATTGCCATCCCGCGCTGTCTCGTCCATCGTCTGCGCTGCTCTAGTTTAAAAGCAGGCTCAACTGCACGGCATATGCTACGCTGCACCCACCCTAGCGATTACAGCAGGCCTGCCTCGGTAGCTACTCGGCCTTCCCCCTATGACGCAACCCGCCTCCTCCTCTTACAGTGGGGGAAATAAGTATTTGATCCCTTGCTGATTTTGTAAGTTTGCCCACTGACAAAAACATGAGCAGCCCATAATTGAAGGGTAGGTTATTGGTAACAGTGAGAGATAGCACATCACAAATTAAATCCGGAAAATCACATTGTGGAAAGTATATGAATTTATTTGCATTCTGCAGAGGGAAATAAGTATTTGATCCCCCACCAACCAGTAAGAGATCTGGCCCCTACAGACCAGGTAGATGCTCCAAATCAACTCGTTACCTGCATGACAGACAGCTGTCGGCAATGGTCACCTGTATGAAAGACACCTGTCCACAGACTCAGTGAATCAGTCAGACTCTAACCTCTACAAAATGGCCAAGAGCAAGGAGCTGTCTAAGGATGTCAGGGACAAGATCATACACCTGCACAAGGCTGGAATGGGCTACAAAACCATCAGTAAGACGCTGGGCGAGAAGGAGACAACTGTTGGTGCCATAGTAAGAAAATGGAAGAAGTACAAAATGACTGTCAATCGACAAAGATCTGGGGCTCCACGCAAAATCTCACCTCGTGGGGTATCCTTGATCATGAGGAAGGTTAGAAATCAGCCTACAACTACAAGGGGGGAACTTGTCAATGATCTCAAGGCAGCTGGGACCACTGTCACCACGAAAACCATTGGTAACACATTACGACATAACGGATTGCAATCCTGCAGTGCCCGCAAGGTCCCCCTGCTCCGGAAGGCACATGTGACGGCCCGTCTGAAGTTTGCCAGTGAACACCTGGATGATGCCGAGAGTGATTGGGAGAAGGTGCTGTGGTCAGATGAGACAAAAATTGAGCTCTTTGGCATGAACTCAACTCGCCGTGTTTGGAGGAAGAGAAATGCTGCCTATGACCCAAAGAACACCGTCCCCACTGTCAAGCATGGAGGTGGAAATGTTATGTTTTGGGGGTGTTTCTCTGCTAAGGGCACAGGACTACTTCACCGCATCAATGGGAGAATGGATGGGGCCATGTACCGTACAATTCTGAGTGACAACCTCCTTCCCTCCGCCAGGGCCTTAAAAATGGGTCGTGGCTGGGTCTTCCAGCACGACAATGACCCAAAACATACAGCCAAGGCAACAAAGGAGTGGCTCAGGAAGAAGCACATTAGGGTCATGGAGTGGCCTAGCCAGTCACCAGACCTTAATCCCATTGAAAACTTATGGAGGGAGCTGAAGCTGCGAGTTGCCAAGCGACAGCCCAGAACTCTTAATGATTTAGAGATGATCTGCAAAGAGGAGTGGACCAAAATTCCTCCTGACATGTGTGCAAACCTCATCATCAACTACAGAAGATGTCTGACCGCTGTGCTTGCCAACAAGGGTTTTGCCACTAAGTATTAGGTCTTGTTTGCCAGAGGGATTAAATACTTATTTCCCTCTGCAGAATGCAAATAAATTCATATACTTTCCACAATGTGATTTTCCGGATTTAATTTGTGATGTGCTATCTCTCACTGTTACCAATAACCTACCCTTCAATTATGGGCTGCTCATGTCTTTGTCAGTGGGCAAACTTACAAAATCAGCAAGGGATCAAATACTTATTTCCCCCACTGTACATGACTTCTTGCCAGTGGCGTAGCCAGAAGGCAATTTTTGGGTGGGCCAACAGGTTGGATGGGTGGGCACTAGAGAAACACCTGCCACCTTAAATAAATATAGATGCCTACAATATAAACTTTTGAAATAAGTGTTAGGGAACCATCTGAATGCTATCTTTAAAGCAAGCAAAATGTTGGCTTGCTACTACAATTTTTCATCATTGGTATCCCATACAAACCACATACCAGCAGAAACTCTCACCTGCTCGGTCACATGCAGACCACAGACCAACCCTCATCAACAGGGCCGTGCCTAGGGTCTCTGGTGCCCCCCTGCAGACTATCAGTTGGCGCACCCCCCCCCCCCCCCCCCACTGTGGCACAAGATGCAAAGGAAATAGGAGCTGAAAGATGGAGTGCATCTTTGTGGGATTGCTCAACAAATAGAGGGTTTACAACCACTTAGCTTTTCGTGCTTTCATGTTCACTGGGCACATATATCATTCTCAATAGCAATCATGGCAAGGCTTACAAGACTTTCTTGCGAAATACTTTATCGCAAATAATTTTTTCATGATTTTTAACCGTGAAAGTGATCGCTCACCACTTGCCACACTGACAGGAATTGTCAGCAATATTCTTAGAAACAAATTGCTATACATTGCAAAATAAGATAGCAGATGTAAATTCTCAAAGTGGACATATTCCAAACACTAAAATGAAAATAAAATGATTTTTTTCTACCTTTGTTGTCTGGTGACTTTCTTTTTCTGATCATGCTGGCCCAGTATCTGATTCTGCTGCTATCTGTCCTCTTAACTCCGTTTCCAGGGCTTCCTTTCCATTTATTTCTTTACTTTCCTCCTTTCTTCTTCATTTCTTGCTCTATATCCATAAGTAAAAGCTGGGTCCTCTGCAGACTTGACTGTCCAGTGGATCCAGCTTCTGCCTATTTTCTCCATCCATGTGCAGTTTTTCTCCTCTCTTCCTTTTCCCTCATCTCATCTCCTTCCTCTCTCTTCCCTCCCCTCCATCCATGCCCAGCATTTCTTCTCTCTCCCTTCCCCTCCATCCATGTGCATCTCCTTCCTCTGTCTTCCCTTCCCTTCCCTCCATCCATGTCCAACAATTCTCCTCTCTCCCCTCCATGTCCAGCAATTTCTCCTCTCTCCCTGGGCCCTGTCCTCCCATCCATGTCCATCCTTGTCCCTCTGTCCTTCCCTCCTCCATCCATATCCAGCAATTCTCCTCTCTCCCCTCCCCTCCATGTCCAGCAATTTCTCCTCTCTCCATGGGCCCTGCCCTCCCATCCATGTCCATCCTTGTCCCTCTCTGCCCTCCCCTCCTCCATCCATATCCAGCAATTCTCCTCTCTCCCCTCCCCTCCATTTCCAGCAATTTCTGCTCTCCCTGGGCCCTGCCTCCCATCCATGTCCATCCTTGTCCCTCTCTGCCCTTCCCTCCTCCATCAATATCCAACAATCCTCCAAATTCCCCTCCCCTCCATTTCCAGCAATTTCTCCTCTTCCTGGGCCCTGCCCTCCCATCCATGTCCCTCTCTGCCCTTCCCTTACCTCAGCTCCGCGCCACCTTGGGGGCTTTAAATCTTTTACGTTCGACAGTCGCAGCAGCTGAGCAGCGTCAGTGAAAGCGCTGCCGACGTCTCCAGCCTTCCCTTCGCGCTCGTTCGTTCGTTCCCTCAGTGTCCCGCCTTCTTCTGACGTCATTTCCTTGCGAGGGCGGGACACTGAGGGAATGAACGAGCGAGCGCGAAGGGAAGGCTGGAGACATCGGCAGCGCTTTCACTGACGCTGTGCTGTGACTGTCGGACGTAAAAGATGTAAAGCCATCAGGGCGGCGAGGGTAAGCACCGCGGCGGCGCCCTCCAGAGGTCGGTGCCCACCGCGGTGCTTACCCCGCTTACTGTGTTGGCATGGCCCTGCTCATCAATTACAGAATAAAGGACCAAAAATTAGAAATTTATTGATTTTCTAAATTCCTATGCCACACTGTCTCTGCCATTATAAGCAGGTCACAATTCAACACACATAATTTTAAAACATATTACAAAAACATAAAACATAAAGACCTTCCCTTCCCTACCACCCCTTCCATCCATCACAGCAGCCTGGCATCAGCTTGTCCCTTCCCTACTCCCTATCCATCCCCATAGCATCAGCCCTTCCCTTTACCCACACCCATCCTTCCCTGTAGCCCAGAATCAATCCTTCCCTTTCCCACCATCCATCCCATAGCTAAGCATCAGCCCTATCCTACCACCCCACCCCTCCCTGTAGTCTAGCATCAGCCCTGTCCTACTCCCTAACCACCCACACCCCATGGCATTAAATATAAAAGACTTTTTTTTAATGTCCTGGGCAATGCAGAATCCACCTTCACACTGGTCTACCCAGAGAAAACCACCTACACTTTTTTTTTTTAATGTAGGCACCGCAGAGACCATCCCCACCTAAAAACCCATCAAAATGAGAGAAATAGATAATTTATTTTAATTAACATGGGCACTATTAAAATTATTGTTGGTGAATTTCTGGGTAGGGATGGGCTCCTCATTGCCTAGGGCAAAAGAGATATATTTAATGATTAAATATACCTTTTTTTTGCCCTAGGCAGTGAAGCGTCCACCCCCCACCCAGAAGCCCACCACCAGGGCCATCATTTTGATTACAAATCAAAATGGTAGCTGGTGGTGAGCTTATGGTTTGGGGGTGGACGCTTCACTGCCTAGGGCAAAAAAGGTATATTTTAATCATTAAATATATCTTTTTTGCCCTAGGCAGTGAAGTGCTTACCCTGCCTAGAAGCCCACTACCAGCCAGCATTTTGAGTACAATTACTACATGACAGGTTAAAAAATAAAAAAATATATATATATGTTTATTACCTGGCTCTTGTAGCTGTGTTGTGGGGCCATGGAGGAGTACTACTACTGCTTCTGTGACTGTGATCAATTGACTCCCCAAGAAGAGAACAGACTGAAAATCATAGACTCGGCTGGCAGGGTAGGTGAGGGCACCAGGCACAGGCAGGAGCACAGTGTGAACTAAGGAGCCACGCCCATGACACAGCCAGGCCGGCAGTCTTTCCCATGCGGCACTGAGTGCGGCGTGGCACCATTGTGCCATGTGCACTTCGGGGTGGGGATGGCCCGGGGGGGCGGGGGGGGGAGCAGGCAGTGCAGCTGAGCTGAGGTTGCTTACTATACATGAATAACAAAGCGGCCACGAGACTTTAGTGCAAGATTATATGAGGTGCGGCGTCACTGGCGTGAGATGGCAATGCAGGCAGCGCTGAGGAGGAGGATCAAGTCAGAAGAGCTGCCAGTGAGTTCCAACTGCTGAGCAGGTGGGAGGTGGCTAAGCGGGCCGCTGCCATGATGGCAGAAACTAGGCTGTGGCTGCGCAGCTCAGCTGCTGTAAAACTGGGTGGGTCTGAGCCGAGATTGTGTCCTGGGCCCACCCGTAGCTATGCCCCTGAGGCAGACCTAGGCCTATGCCCCCCCCACTACCTGTTACGTTTGTGGAAGAAACAGCGAGCCCTCCAAAACCCACTAGAAACCCACTATACCCACATCTAGGTGCCCCACTTCACCTGTAAGGGATATGGAAGTGGTGTACAGTTGTGGGTAGTGGGTTTTGGGGGTCTCAGCACACAAGGTAAGGGACCTATGTACCTGGTAGCAATTTATGAAGTCCACTGCAGTACCCCCTAGGGTGCCCAGTTGGTGTCCTGACATGTCAGGGGGACCAGTGCACTAGAAATGCTGGCTCCTCCCACAACCAAATGGCTTGCATTAGGTCATTTCTGAGATGGACATACTTGGTTTCAATTATTGCCGAAAATCAGAAACGACCAAGTCTAGGGACGACCAAATTTAAGGATTTGGACATTCCTGACCGTATTATCGAAATAAAAGATGGACGTTCATCTTGTTTTGAAAATACGGATGTCCACGCTCCTGGATCTAGACATTCTGCGAGGACGTCCCTTTCGATTATGCCCCTCTAGGTGTCTGCCTAGGATGGCAGGCTTTGGGGGTGGCATTGTGGAACATAAGACAGAGAAAGCTGCATTTTCACGTTTGCGAACCTTTGAGCACCTGCCTGTGCACAGGAAGCTCAGATCGGAGGGGGGAGGACATAAGCCATGACCTTAGGTGGTGTCAAAGGCCTACCGCCATGCTTCCTTTACTTTGGGGTGCTGCAGGTTTGGGCAGAAGGCGGTGGAGGACAGCAGCAGTGATGGCAAGGGATAGGGAAGGGGGGAAATGTTAAACACCTATGCAAGGCAGTAAGGAGGAGAGAAATGCTGGTCAACTGGGGGGAGGGGCAGGAGGGAAGGACAGAGATGCTGGACACATGGAGAGAAAAAGGGAAGCACAGGAGAAAGGTAAAGAAGGGAAATGCTGGGCACTGGGGAAGGTATGGAGATCAAGGAAAGATGCTGGCCACCTGGGTAGGAGAAGGGAGAGGAATGGGAGATCCTGGACACTGGACGGTAGAGCTTTGAGTCACCCCCAGTGGGGGGGGGGGGGAGGATACCTGTCTGAAGGTGTGCCTAGAGCATCAGATAGCCTTGAGCTGGCTCTGTATGTAGAGGAAGAGGAACAGAAGTGGTCTTGAAGATAGTAAGAGAAGCTCCAGAGGACAGGCAAAAAAAAAAAAAAACAGTAGAAAAATGCAAGGGAAGCAGAATCAGTGCAAGGTTGTTAGGCACCCTAGGTGAACCTTCAGCCTTATGTTTCCCCTTCCTCCTCCCTCCACCTAATTACCTTTTGGACTCTTACCTGAAGATTTTCTGGCTGATATTCAGCCCGCAGAAGGCAGGCTGGGCAAAGTGCCGTGATTGATGCTGAGCCTGGATATTCAATGCCGAGCCATTTCCAGTAACTGGCGCCGAATATCAGGGTTTTTTTTAGTTGGTTTAAACATAACTGGCCAAGTTAATATTCAGCGCTGGCTGGTTAAGTTTATAGTGGCCAAAGATAGGACTGCTATTTAGGTGGTCTGATTTGGCCACTAAACTTAGCCAGTGAAGCGCTGAATATTCATGGCTAGCTAGTTCAAATCACACGATATAACCGGTTAGCTACTAAGAGCTAATATTCAGCGGAGATACCTAACTACCTCAGGCTGAATATTAGCACTTAGTCAGTTAAGTGCTATTTAACCGGCCAGGAGCCACAGAATACCCCTAATGAATATGCATGTGAGATTTGAATGCTATTACCCCATTGTATGCAGATCTCTTATGCAAATTCATAAATATGACCCATCTGTCGCCCTTGGGACTTGAAGTGAATATCCCTGAGTTAGTGCAACTATTATTTGACTTTCATTTCTGCAGGTGCTGCTCTTTCCCCCCATCCAGAAGCTGCCACCATAGCCCACCAGGTACCTAGTCTACCTAATGGTTAAAGACAAATCAGGCAGGAAACAGGATATGAGGGTCGAGAGAGCAGAATCTATGAGAATACTAATGGGATATTTGTTTTTCTGATATATAAGTGTATAGACAAAGGAATGGGGTGGGCCTCTGGCAAGGCTAGCATTAGGGATGGCAAAGAGGACAATTGCCCGGGCCCACAGGGTGCCCCAAACCTACCTCAAACTGAATAAAGCATAAATTGCAGGTGGGCTTTGGGGCCCCATCCTCAGTTTCTATCCTGGGGTCCTTAATAACACCAGCCTTGGCTGCTGGAGCCGTGGCCCTACCAACCTTTTGCCTCATACAGAAGCAGAAATTAGGGAGCTTGGTGATTAGAGATAGAGGTTACTTTTGTTTGGCCTCATCAACCTCAGACAGGGTGACTTGGAATGGGTAGAATTACAGGTCAGTGGTTCCCAAACTTTTTTGGTTCATGGCACCCTTAGTGTCCAAGCAATTTTTCATGGTACATACCCAGGGCCACCAAGAGACTGGGCTGGGCCCGGGGCAAGGTCGCCCCCGGGGCCCCGCCCCCGAGGTCGCCACCACTGCTCTCCCCCCCCCCCCCCCCCCCGAGGTCACCGCCCCTCCCCCCCCCTCCATCTGCCACCGGGCCGGGCCCCCTGCATTGAAATTGCAGTCTCACCTTCGTAAAAGTAGCGCTGCAGGCAGCAGAATGCCTCCCTTCAGCCCTCCTTCCCTCCTTGTGTCCCGCCCTCGTGGAAGTTACGTCAGACAAGGGCGGGACACAGGGAGGGAAGGAGGGCCGAAGGGAGGCGTTCTGCTGCCTGTAGCGCTGCTTTCACAGAGGTGAGACTGCGATTTCAATGCAGGGGGCAGATGGTTGTCGACGGAGGGTGGGTGGGACTGCGGCGCCGGGCTCCCCTTGGAGGCCCAGGCCCAGGTAATTTTGTCCCCCCTGCCCCCCTCTCAGCAGCTATGCACATACCCCTCCCCCCACAAACACATAGGTCTCAGCACCCCCTCCCCCAGCCACATAGGTCTCCACCCCCCCCAACCACAAAAGTCTCTCCTTCCCTGCAGCCCCTACCTCTTCAGGACACCTCTCCTCCCTGAAAGTTCAGCACATCTCTCCATTCCCTGCAGCTCCCTCCTACCAGAAAGTCCAGCACACCTCTCCATTCCCTGCAGACCCCCCCCCCTCCCAGAAATACCAGCACACCTCTCAATTCCCTGCAGACCCCCTCCTCCCAGATAGTCCAGCACACATCTCCCTTCCCTGCAGCCCCTCTCCTCCCAGATAGTCCAGCACATCTCTTTCTTCCCTGCAGCCCCTCTCCTCCCATAAGTCCAAGCACACCTCTCCATTCCCTGCAGCCCCCTCTTCCCAGAAAGTCCAGCACATCATTCCCTGCAGCCCCCCTCCGCCGTTGAAGTGCTTGCAGCTTACATTTTTGGGCACTCCGGGTCGGGGCCTTCCCTCTGCCACATCCAGCCCTCTCTGATGCAACTTTCTGTTGCGAGGGCCTGATGCGGCAGAGGAAAGACCCCGCAGTGCCTGTGTGAATCACGGATGGCCCAAAAATGTAAGCTGCAAGCAGAGTCTCTTTGCTAAGACCCTGTAAACAGTTACATTTGATAACTTGTGAGCAGCTATATGTCCTGATCTTCCTAGGTACTTAGAAAGTAAACAAAGGTTTAGTTAGTGTTATAATTGATCCATATTTTAGTTACCTGTTATTGTTTGCTGATTCACATTTTTTGTTCATTGTTCAATTTTTAAGACAGTAAACAATTTTCAGTTTATTGCCTCTTCATCTGGACTGATAAAGAATCCTGGTGGTTTGTGTGTTGGGTCTGTGAGTGCTTTCTGGGAACTGTGGGACCACTGGGAGTGTGGCCTCCAGTAACCTAGAAATCGCTGGGGATAATTTGAGAGTGGGAGACTTGCCCAGAGTCGGTTGTGACCCAGTTGGTGGGAGGAGGGTGCTAGTGTAGAGCACAAGCAGCAGGTGGACCTGAGCTGTGCTGGGGATAGACCCTATAAGTGGCAGCAGGGTAACCCCCGGGGGGGGGGGGGCTAGGCTTTAAGTGACAATTGCCAATTACTGCTCATTATTACTTAAGTGCTGTTATCAATGCTGATTAGCTCGTTAAGCCAATTAAGTTACATTGTTATAGAATACATCTACATTTTGGCGCAGGTCTCTAGGCACACTATATAGAATCCGGGGGTAAGATTATAGAATAGGGTCTTAAGTCAGTTACGTGCATAACTACAAACTAGAGCCAATTAATGCTTGGAGTACTAATTTAGCACCAATTAACTAAGTGCTATTCTTTAACTAGACACTCTACTGCGCACCTAACTGTGCTTCCATATCATCATGCTGATCAATCCATAGACTGGTGGGTTGTGTCCATCTACCAGCAGGTGGAGATAGAGAGCAATCCTTTTGCCTCCCTATATGTGGTCATGTGCTGCCGGAAACTCCTCAGTATGTTCTCTATCTCAGCAGGTGGTGGTCACACACAGCAGCAGCTCTGGCTAGGTCTCCAAGCCTAATCTTTAGGTTTTGTTGAGTACCTGGGGTTGAGGGCTCTTCTTGAGCAAGTGCAAACCTGGTGGTGCCAGGTCCCTCCTTTTCTCCCCCCTCCCGCTGGCTTCGTTAAAAAAAAAAAAAAAATTTTGGACGTCTTTAAGGGCGTTTATTTCGACGTTTATTTAAACGTTTATTGCAGCTACTCACTGGGACACCAGGTCGTTACAGCTCGGAGCGAGAAGCAGGTAATTTTTACCTTTTTATAGCGGGCAGGGGGTTCCCCGATTGATCTCCACGTGGCCTATGGCGTCGGAGGGCGAGGGCGCGAAGAATCGCTCCCCGGACCGCGTGTGCGCTCCTAGCGGGGATGCGGGGGTTTTAAAGTCTGATTCGCCCTTGTTGGGTGTCAGTTTGGAGGCCGGTCAGTGTCCCGGGTCTTTCTCCGGCGTGGCGGTTTTTCCCGCCATAAACGCCCATCCCCGCTGCTCGCCTCCGCCATCTTGGCCGGCCACTCTGCTCGGACGGCTTCTTCTTGGGCCGCCCTTGAGCTGGGAGACGTTCATGCCATGGCCGCCCTTGATTTGGGCGACGGCAAAAAAGCGGCTAAACTTAAGCGCCGTTCTTCCTGCGCGGCTCCTTCACGGAGTGTCGCGCCGGACGCCATCTTGGATCCCCCGCTCTTGCGAGCGCCGGTTGAGGGTGCGTCTAGGGCTGTGGCCCAGGCTGCTGAAATTCACTGGGGGGTTTCTCCCCCGAGTTTATTTTGCTGCTGCATCAGGCCTTCCTTATGCAAAACGCTGCCCCTTCTCCCTTGTCCGATAACGGGGTTGAGGCCCCAGGAAGTAAACGCCCTCGGGTGGATTCCCAGGCCTTAGAGGACGCTGTTTCCTCTGATGTAGATGAGGGCAGCGTATCTGAGTTCTCCCAACGGTCCTTTGGGATTCCTTGGAGGAGATGGATTCCCGCTCGGATGGAGCGGATGACCCCTCTGCAGCGCGGATCTTTCGCTCAGAGGATTTGCCCAACCTGTTTTTGCAGGCCATGAGCATTTTGAAGATTTCCTCGCCAGAGGACGTCTCTCCCTCAGCCCCTGTTGGCTCTGCCATTATGCTGGGGACGAAGCGCCCACCTAGAACCTTCCACGTGCATGATGCCATGCACACCTTAATTTCGGCTCAATGGGATGTCCTGGAAGCGAGCCTCAAAGTGGCTAGGGCTATGTCCCGCCTCTATCCTTTGCCTGAAAGTGAACGTGGGGCCTTTATTTGGCCTACCGTGGATTCTTTAATCACTGCGGTGACTAAGAAAATGGCGTTGCCGGTGGAAGGTGGCACGGCCCTAAAGGACGCCCAAGACAGAAGATTGGAAGCGGCTTTAAGGTCGTCCTTCGAGGCGGCTGCCTTAAGTTTGCAGGCCTCAGTTTGCGGCTCCTATGTGGCCAGGGCGTGCCTGACGATGGTGCAGCGGGCTTCCCCCTCGGATCCTTCCTTGAGGGCTGATTGGCCGGCCCTGGAATCGGGCTTGGCTTATTTGGCAGACTTACTGTATGATGTCTTGAGAGCCTCGGCTAAAGGTATGGCTCAGACAGTCTCTGCGCGGCGCTGGCTTTGGCTGAAACATTGGTCTGCGGACCACACCTCTAAGTCCTGCCTGGCTAAGTTGCCTTTTAAAGGCAAGCTGCTCTTTGGGGTCGAGCTGGACAAAATCGTGACCGATCTCGGCACGTCTAAGGGCAAGAGGTTACCAGAGGTCAGGGCTCGGGCCAGTGCTCGCCCCGGTATCTCCAGAGGACGGTTTCAGGAAGCCCGTCGGTACCGCCCGGGCAAGTCGGGCTCCTCTGCCCCCTCTTCCTTCAAAGGAACTTCTCCCCCAAGCAGCATTCCTTTCGCAGAGACCGCCGTCCCGGAGGTGCGCCCTCCGGTCCTCCCCCAGGGTCTCGTACCCAATGACGGGGCCCTGCTCCATGGCTGAACCAGGGTAACTTCAGACGCTTGGGTTCTGGAAGTCATCAGAGACGGCTACAAGCTAGAGTTCTGCCGACCCTTAAGAGATGGGTTTGTACTCTCTCCCTGCAAGTCTCCGGTCAAAGCTGTGGCAGTGCAGCAGACCTTGGACAACCTGATACGCCTGGGTGCGGTCGTTCCGGTGCCAGAAAATCAGATTGGCAAGGGACATTACTCCATTTACTTTGTGGTACCAAAGAAAGGAGGTTCTGTCCGGCCTATCCTCGACCTCAAGGGGTCAATCGGGCCTTGAAAGTGCGGCACTTCGCATGCAGACTCTCCGCTCTGTTATAGCGGCAGTGAAGGCAGGGGAGTTCTTGGCTTCCTTGGACATCAAGGAAGCGTACCTGCATATTCTCATCTGGCCTCCTCATCAACGCTCTCTGCGTTTTGCAGTCCTGGGCCGATACTTCCAGTTCCCTTTCGGGTTGGCTACTGCTCCGCGGACCTTCTCCAAAGTAATGGTGGTCATCGCGGCCTTCCTGCGAAAGGAAGGAGTACAAGTCCATCCTTATCTGGACGACTGGTTGATCCAAGCCCCCTCTTATGCAGAGTGCGGCAAAGCTGTGGACCAGGTGATTGCTCTTTTGAGCTCCCTGGGGTGGATCATCAACTGGGAGAAGAGCCAGCTGCGCCCGACTCAGTCCCTGGAGTATCTGGGAGTTCGATTCGACACCCAAGTGGGCAGAGTGTTCCTGCCAGACAATCGGATTGTCAAACTTCAGGCTCAGGTGGACCAGTTCCTAGTAGCCTCTCCTCTTCGGGCTTGGGACTATGTGCAGCTGTTGGGCTCTATGATGGCCACGATGGAAGTAGTGCCCTGGGCCAGGGCTCATATGAGACCACTACAACACTCTCTGCTGCAGCGCTGGACTCCGGTGTCGGAGGATTATTGCTGTGCGCCTTCCCTTGGACCCAGCAGCGCGCAAGGCGCTGAGCTGGTGGCTGCAGACAGACAAGTTGTCTGCAGGAATGCCTCTGGTGACCCCGGAGTGGATTGTCGTCACGACGGACGCCTCTTTGTCGGGCTGGGGAGCCCACTGCTTGGGAAGGACAGCGCAGGGGCTCTGGTCTCCTGCAGAGGCAAAGTGGTCTATCAACCTCCTGGAACTCAGAGCCATTCGGTTGGCGCTTTTGGAGTTCATCCCGGTACTGGCGTTGAAACCAGTACGGGTCCTGTCGGACAATGCCACGGCTGTGGCCTATGTCAACCGCCAGGGAGGTACCAAGAGTGCCCCTCTAGCCAAGGAGGCCATGAATCTATGCCAGTGGGCGGAAGCAAACCTGGAATAGCTGTCAGCGGCCCTCATTGCCGGAGTCATGAATGTCAAGGCGGACTTTCTCAGTCGCCATACCTTGGATCCCGGAGAGTGGCAGCTATCTGTTCAGGCGTTCTTGGACATCACGAAGCGCTGGGGCCAGCCGAGCCTAGATCTGATGGCATCATCGGCCAATTGCCAAGTGCCGCGCTTTTTCAGCAGAGGACGGGACCCTCGATCCCTGGGAGTAGATGCTCTTCTCCAACAGTGGCCGACACAGGAGCTTCTCTATGTGTTCCCGCCCTGGCCCATGTTGGGCAGGGTGCTAGACCGGGTGGCAAAGCATCCGGGCCGGATAATCCTGGTGGGTCCGGACTGGCCCAAACGTCCCTGGTATGCGGACTTGATCAGGCTCTCAGTGGACGATCCTCTGCGGCTGCCAGTGGAGCTGGGCCTGTTGCATCAGGGTCCCGTGGTGATGGAGGATTCCTCCCCCTTTGGTCTTACGGCCTGGCTATTGAGCGGCAGCGTCTGAGAAAGAAGGGCTTCTCAGACAAGGTCATCGCCACTATGCTGAGAGTGAGGAAGCGCTCTACTTCTACTGCTTACGCCAGGGTTTGGCGTACCTTTGCAGCGTGGTGTGAAGCAGGCTCACTTTCTCCCTTCACTGCTCCAATTTCTTCAGTGTTGGCGTTCCTGTAAGAAGGTCTGGAGAAAGGCCTGTCACTCAGTTCCCTTAAAGTCCAGGTAGCGGCTCTGGCTTGCTTCAGGGGCCGCCTGAAGGGTGCTTCCCTGGCTTCGCAGCCAGATGTGGTGCGCTTTCTCAAGGGAGTTAATCACCTGCGCCCTCCTCTGCACTCAGTGGTGCCTGCGTGGAATCTCAACCTGGTGCTAAGAGCCTTGCAGAAGCCGCCTTTTGAACCCTTGTCGAGGGCATCTCTGAAAGACCTGACGTTGAAAGCAGTCTTTTTGGTGGCTATCACTTCAGCCAGAAGAGTTTCCGAGCTCCAGGCACTCTCTTCTGCAGTTCACTGAGGCAGGAGTGACTATTCGCACAGTGCCTTCCTTCCTGCCCAAGATTGTTTCTCGCTTCCATGTGAATCAGCAGCTCTGTCTCCCTTCCTTTCGTAGGGAGGACTACCCAGAGGAATACTCTGCTCTCAAGTATCTGGATGTGAGACGAGTCATCATCAGATATTTGGAAGTGACCAATGATTTCCGGAAATCGGATCATCTGTTTGTCCTGTTTGCAGGTCCTCGTAAGGGTCTGCAGGCTGCTAAGCCTACAGTGGCAAGATGGGTCAAGGAAGCCATTGCAGCGGCTTATGTGGCCGCGGGGAAGGTGCCGCCTATCCAGCTGAAGGCTCACTCCACTAGAGCTCAGGCGGCCTCGATGGCAGAGGCCGGGTCCGTCTCCTTGGAAGAGATTTGCAAGGCGGCAACTTGGGCATCGGCCCATACCTTCTCCAGGCATTACCGCTTGACTGTGGCTGCTCGGGCGGAGGCCCGGTTTGGAGCTTCAGTGTTGCGGTCAGGGATTTCTATGTCCCGCCCTGGGTGAGTACTGCTTCGGTACATCCCACCAGTCTATGGATTGATCAGCATGATGATATGGAAGGTAAAATTATGTATCATACCTGATAATTTTCTTTCCATTAATCATAGCTGATCAATCCATAGCCCCTCCCAGATATCTGTATTGTTTATATTCTGGTTGCATTTCAGGTTCAAGTTTAGTCTTCAGTTCCTGTTCAGGAGGACTTCGTGTTCAAGTTTTTCAATGGATTCTTCAAGAGTTGAGACGAATTTGTGTTACAGTGAGCTGCTGCATTCCTCTCCCCTCCGTTTTACGGGGCTGGATTGAGACTTAAATTCTGCCGGCGCTCCCTCCCGCTTCGTGCGGCAGTTGGGCAGCTTTGTACCCCTCCCGCTTCGGCGGTGTTAGGGTCAGTCAGCTCCTCCCGCGGTTGTGGTTGCAGGATAAGCCAGATCCCCCCGCATCGGCGGGTGTGGTGTCCCTCCCCCGCTCCGCGGGGATGAGCTGGACGGATTCCCCTCCCCCACTTGTGTGGGGATGAACTGGGTTAATTCCCCTCCCCCGTTTCGGCGGTGGTGAGCTGGGCAGAGTGTCCCTTTGTGGGTGTAATTCTCTAAGTGCTGAGTCCTGCGGATGGAGCTTGGATATCGACATACTGAGGAGTTTCCGGCAGCACATGACCACATATAGGGAGGCAAAAGGATTGCTCTCTATCTCCACCTGCTGGTAGATGGACACAACCCACCAGTCTATGGATTGATCAGCTATGATTAATGGAAAGAAAATTATCAGGTATGATACATAATTTTATCATTCCCTATATAGAATCAGGGGGTAAATGTTTAGGGGAGGTCCTCTCAGGGGCGGACCAACCATGCGGGTAACCAGGCAGTGCCCAATGTCTCAGAGGTGCTGTCCCCAGTCCTGCCTTGAAGGGCCTGCTCCAGCTACTTTGCCTGGTGCCGCCACACTTTCAAAATGGATGCTGAGACTTCCCTGCACAGTCTCGCAAGACTACCACAGGAAGTTCTAGCAACCATTTTGAAAAACGGCAACACCGTCACTGAGCAGAGCAGCAGCGGCCAGGAAAGAGTATGGTTCTTTCCTGCCCCCAAAGAGGCCACTAGACCACCAGAGCCCTTCAAAGTAGGACTGGGGAGGGCGCACTAGTATGGGGGGTGGGGGGCTGCGGAGCGGCAGTATGTATATGGGGGGGCCTAATGACCCTTACTGCTCAGGGGCCCAGAGCACTGTCAGTCCACCCCTGGGTCCTCTCCAGGGGCATAGCTAGGTAGGGCCACGGGGGCATGGGCCCCCGCAGATTTAACCCTGGCCCCCCTGCTTTCATCCCCCGCTGCCACCGCCGCCCCCCCTCCCGCCGCCGCCAACCCTCCCCCGCCGCCGTTATCAGGTACCTTTGCTGGCGGAGCCGAAGTCCTCTTCAGCGCTGGTCTCCGGCGCGTTGCTGATCTGGATTCTGTTTCTGTGAGTCCTGACGTCTTGCACGTAGGCTAAAATGTGCCCCCTCACCTCGGGCTCTGGACCCCCCTCCCGCCAGTCTGGCTACGCCCCTGGTCCTCTCAACTGCTGCCAAGGCAGATTTTTGCTCTGGTAAGACAGCTGCTGGTAGAAAATCAATGTATTCTTCCCATCCCCTTATATTGTTGTCCAGGCCACCACACACAACAGGGTTTCTTACCTGTCTCAGTCTATGTTCTCCTCTACAATGAGAAAGGAGGGAACCTCATTTGTGGAAATTTTGAAACACATTTATTTGATGATGGGGGCCTAATGTGCTTGTTTGCCTAGGGCTTACCAAACAGGTGAGCCTGCCCTGACCACAAAGTATCCCACTGGTTTGTGCAGATTTGCAGTTTACCCTGTTTTGTGGGTAGCACATGGCAATTTCTATTATTGTCATGCGAACCACAAAATGGAGATGATGATGAAGTGCAACTTTTTTCCGTCACTCCTCATCTATTCCAGACACAGACACCGGGCGTTTTACAGCCACTAGCCACGCCCCCATCAAAACATCATCGCCCCAATTGCTGCCACGCCCCGTTTTCAAGCCAGGAAGATCCGGAGTAGGGCAGAGCACAGGGCACACAGGACACGGCAGGATAAACCAGGATTTTCGTGAAAGGTGGAGCAGGCAAATTTCATTAAATTAGCAATAGCATTTCGTCTGACCTTTAGTGCATCTGGTTTGAGCCAGTCATACATCGGGATGTGTGCATCGTTGAAATCATCCTTCAAAGGACATTACAGTTAGCCCATAAAATTTTGTAATGGCTTTTTTGCCTGAAAATAAAACAAAGTGCCCTACATCAGTAGCCTGATTCTGCCTTCGCAGCCAGTGCAATAAGGACTAGTTGAAGAGCTGATGGTGGAAGTGCTGTGACATCCAACACAGGTCATAATAGCACCTGATAATGTGATCCCCACCCCCGGAGCATAAGCACTCAAAGACAGTTCATTTGTTACATATGTTAAAGGAAATTTCCAGCGTGGAAATTAAATTTAATAAAATACTGGGCGCTAGTTGATTCTTGCATGAGCTGCTGACACCCTGAAAACACTAAGGTGTTGTCTACTGCGTCTGATTTTCGTCTGCTTTTTTATTTTTTTTACATACATCATTACACAGAACTTTTGTGACAGAAAGAATCTCTTCAACAATAATTTTTAAGAACAGAATTTTAGCAGCTCATGAAGACGTGCCATACGCTTCCCACCCTCCCAAAAAGGGGGTAGTCAGGGCTTTTCCCTTCAACAGTCTAATTACGGCACCGGGAATTACGCGTTTATTGCGCGTAATTATTGCATGTAAACTCACTTTCAATCTCCTATGCGTAGGCAGGCCTCTCAGCGGAAGAGAACACAAACAGTAGCGCCATATCTTGAGCCATGTGACTTTTTAGTATGCTTTTTCTCCAGCCCAGACAGTGCAAGTGTAACCCAGTGGGTTATATTTATTTTTTTTTATTTTTACCTGGGCTTCCAGAGATTGTTGGTGGTCAGTGCTGTGACTCCAGAAGCAGTTCTGGACTTCCTGCATGGAGCTGCGCTGTCTGCGGCTTTCCCCAATGCTCTGAGGGCCAGATGCACTAAACCTAATGAGCTCACAACTTGCGTTTTAAACTAGTTCCAGCCAGTTTAAAATGCAAGTAGTTTACCGGGGGCATGCACTAAGGGCATTTTCCCTGCCACGGTAGCAGGCAACGAAAACGGAAAAGCTATTATAATGAGCTGCACTACCGTTGCAGCCCATTATAATGAGATGCACTACCGTTTTTCCGATTCCCTTACCGTAGGAACCCTAACGGGAGGTCTGCACCTCTCATTAGGGCTCCTGTGAGGGAATGGGAAAGGAAAAGGGCCCCCCAAAAAAGGTAAAAAAGAAAAAAAAAAAGCAGGGAGCGCATGTGAGGGGCGTCCTTTATGGACGTACTCTCCCTGCGCTTGTAAGATACGTCTTTTTTTTCGCCGTTTTTTGCTCTGCCGGCGCTTGTGGTTTTTTCCCCCTTCTATTTTGCCTTCGCCGCGCCACTTACCCCTCCACAGCAAAAGTTTTCTATTTTCCTGGTTGCCGGAGAATCAGGACGTCCCTTTCGTTTATGCACCTCTTCCTGTTCTCTTAAGCCAATCAGAGCGCATTTCGCTGACAACAGACAGCTAAACCCGCTTTGATTGGCTGAAGAGACCAGGAAGAGGTGCATAATCGAAAGGGACGTCCCGATTCTCCAACTGGCAACCGAGGAAAATAGCGAATGCAAGTGAGCTACAACGAGTAGCTCATTTGCATTCCCTATCGTTGATGCATTCCCGTTCCCTACCGATTCGCTATGGAATTGTAGGAGTGGCGTACGGATCCGGCCTGCATCGGTGCCGGATCAGGACTGACGGGACTACCTCAAGACCTGTGCATATTTAATCAAGGACTTTGGCTTCTTTATACCACATTCCAGACCAGAACTTTTACAGAACTTTTATATTCTCTTGTACTGTGCCTTAACTACAAACTGTCAGCTCCTGCTTGCAAGATACCAAAGTTGCTGGAATAACTGTTTGAGACAGGATGCAGGTGCAGTAGATAACCGCTTGTAACATTTAGTAGCAAAGGCTTGCACACAAAACCAGCCTGCACGTAGACGCTACATGAATATAAGATAGTCTGGGAGTGTCGCCACCCCCACCCTGCATCTCTGAGCCTTAAGCTCCATTGAGCCTTATCAACTCTGTGAAAGAAGCATTGTGTGATTATGTGTGTGTGTGCTAAAACAGGGCGATAAGTTTTGTTTTCTTTGCTAGTATCATTTCAGTGTTATGACGTGTGTATGTACTGTAAGAACTACAAAACTACAAATGTTTACTGCGCATGCCAACTGTGATGTATAAGGGGCCTAATGCGCAGGCCCACAGGGGAGGTATAAATGTGAGTGTCAGCTGATTTCTGACACACAGTATCCTGAGACTGAACTCCGTGCTGTACATTGCTAGCAATAAAAGCTGTCTTGCCTTTGGAACCTGTTGCCTCTTGTCTCCTGATTTACTAGCTGATAATCCTGTTACATTTTCTGGCAAGCCAGCCAGGAGATAAGGGAAACGGATTGTATTCTTTCCCCTCCCTCACTGCGAGGTCAGGCCGGGTGATCGGCCCCCCCCCCCCCCCCCGAACGGGTGGTGAGTGGCCACAGCTGAGTTCAGTGTCCACCCCTGGCAGAGGGCTGACCGACACCGGCTGGCTGGCAGTGGGGCTGAGAGGTTCCGGCAAGACACTTTTCCTGACCTCCGGAGGAGAGCGCACCGGCAGGCCACGTCCGAAGACAGCAGACAGGCGAGTATACTCTGGGTAGTAGACCGACCCGGTAAAGGGTCGAAGAGGGGCTTGATCTCCCCCTTAGCCAGTGCTGAGTACGGACTAGGTCCCGAAACCCACTAGGCTCCGGGAAGAAACCGAACGGGAGGGTTTCTTGTGGCGTGTGAAAGTTGAGTGAGTGGGCCTGCAGTTCCGGATCAGGCGACCGCACTCCGGTCAGGCCGACTGTTGACCCTTTTGTGTCCGGTGGAACGAGACCCCTTACTCCTCCACCATCCCTTTCCCCCTCTGTCTGTCTCCTATCCTTTGGCACTCAGGTTAGGATGGGCGGGGGTGGGTCTACTCCGTTAGATTTAATGACTGAACACTTTAGTGAAGTGTTCGACCAGGAACAATGCAGTAAAGCTGGGATGATACAGCAATGTCAATTTATGTGGCCCGGCCTAGGGAGATTTGTCGACTGGCCACCGGAAGGCTCATTCGAATATGAGAAAGTAGCTGCAGTTAAGAATGTTGTCATAGTCGAGGGAAATCCTGGCTGTCCCGAGGATATTCCGTATGTGGAAGGGTGGGCTAATGTAGTCCGGGACCCGCCGCCATGGGCCCAGCATAAGGTGGAAAAGGCCGCACGTATGGTGCTAGCCCAGAAGAAGGGTCACAAAACCAAGTTGAAGGCCCAACCCAAGCCCAAGACCTTTAAACCCCCGGCGACGCTTGCCATCGCGAAGGCCACAGAACACACTCCCAACGCTGAAAACACTCCCAGTAGTACCCTCCCAAGACCCCCGAAGGACATCCGAAATAAGACCCAGAGCCTTCAGAGCCCTGAAAAGGAGAAAGCCCCTATACTAAGCATGGCAGAGGCCTATGATGAGGACCCAGCACCACCCCCTTACAGTCCGATATACCCCAACCTTGCAGACTTGACCGAGGGCCCGAGTACTGCCGAGGCCTCTGGCCCAGGGTCGGACGCTGAAGAACCCTACGGAACCGAACAACCCACTGCCCATGGAGCTCACAGGAAAAGTCAGAGAGTCACTAAACCAATAACTCGATTTCCCCAGTCGAGTCCGATAAGTGCTCTTCCTCCAAGTCGACGAGCAGATGCTGCTGACCTGTTTCCGATCCGTCAGTCAACGACCTACACTCCAACCCCAGAAGGCCCGCCCATACAGTCAACAGTCTATACCCACGTCCCTTTCTTTAGCTCTGACCTTTATAATTGGAAGGCACATGGACCTTCATATGAACAAAAACCTGAGCAGCTCATAGAACTCGTGGAGGGCATAATATACAGTTACAACCCAACCTGGGGTGACCTCAGACAGCTGAGTGCCCATGTCCTGACCACTGAGGAACGGCGCCTGTTACAACAGAACATGGAAGAAGCAGTCAGAAGAGCCCACCCAGACGATGCGCAGATAGAAGACCGCCTAAGGAGGGAGGTGCCCACCATATGTCCCGACTGGGATTACCGGACTGAGGACGGCCAGAACCGCAACCGCCAATATCAGCAGGCCTACCTAGCGGCTTTGAAAAAGGGGAAACAGAAAATCACCAACATGGGAAAAATCCACAACGTTGTCCAACAGAAACATAAGAGCCCAGGGGATTTCCTAGAACGCCTCCTGGAAGCATATAGGAGACACAGCCCCATAAATCCCGAGGACCCGAAAAATGTCCCCACAGTGGTTATGAGTTTCGTCAGCCAATCGGTGCCGGATATTAGGAAAAAACTCCAGAAGACCGAAGGATTTGAGGGGATGAGCATAAGCCAATTGAAGGCCATAGCTGATCGCGTGTTCGGATACCGCGACCAGGAAGAGAAATCCGAGGCCCGGAGAGAGGCAAGTAGACGGATGCGTGAAAATGCGGATGTGCTGGCTGCTGTGCTGGAAGATCGCCTGGGACCAAGCCAACTGGGCAGGAGAGGAGGCCGAAGAGGTAGAGGTGCGAGGCCCCCTCTAGGACGGAACCAGTGCGCCAATTGTCTACAAGAAGGACATTGGAAGGCGGACTGCACGGAGAGTCCACGGGACCAGAGCCGGGAGGGGGCGGACGAGGACCGTCCGAGGGGCCACAGGCCAGGACCACGAGGCCGGGGCCGGGGACGCATCGAACAACAGGAGTGGCAGATGGCCCTTGATGCAGCCCAAGGCTACCCAGCATGAAGTGACCGGGAGGGCAGAGTCCCCACTGACCCTCTGGTGGAAATCCGTGTGGGGACACAACTAATGAAGGCCTTATTAGATACAGGGGCCCAACTATCTGTCATCACCATTGCCATGGCCCCTCCCACAAAGGAAACCATACCGATTGTGGGAGCTTCAGGAAAGTCCCTCACCGCCCCGCTCCTGAAGGAACGTCATGTCCAAATTGGAGGGACGATGGTGTCTCACCAGTTCATACATATCCCTGAGTGTCCAGTCCCCCTGATTGGCCGGGACCTACTATGCAAGCTCCAAGCCACCTTAAAATTCAAGGCCATGGGAGAAGTAGAAGCCAAGTTTGAAGACCAACCAGTAACACTCATCTGCCCTGTCCGGGAGGAGTGGAGACTACACGCCCCCCTGATTGCAAGCACCGCCGACTGCCACTATTCCCAGGATACCGCTTTTGTACAGCAGAGGAGAACCCTCATGGCTGGAGTGCCCGGCGTGTGGGCAGAATCGAACCCTGGAGGACTGGCAGTCAACGCCGTCCCCATCTGGATCGAACTAAAACCAAACGCCCAGATCGTCAATCAAGGACAGTACCACATTCCCTATGCTGCCCGCCACAGTATGCAAACACACCTACAAAAACTCCTTCAACAAGGGGTCCTGAGACCAGCCAGATCTGCCTGGAACACCCCACTGTTGCCCGTTAAGAAACCAGGGACATCAGAGTACAGACCCGTCCAAGACCTGAGGAAGGTCAACAACCAGGTGGCCGACATAGTTGCCCTCGTGCCTAACCCTTATTCAATTCTAGCCCAAGTGCCAGCCCAAACCAAGTGGTACAGTGTCATTGATCTGAAGGACGCCTTCTTCTCCATCCCTCTTGCCGCTGATAGTCAACAGTTGTTTGCCTTCACATGGGAAGACCTGCAAACTGGGATCAAGCAGCAATTCACTTGGACCCAACTCCCCCAGGGGTTCAAGAACTCACCCACTCTCTTCGGAGAGCAACTTGCCCAAGACCTAAAGTCATACCAGTACAAGTACGGGCCTGTTGTCCAGTATGTAGACGACCTGTTAGTGGCCTGGGAAACGTACATGGACTGTGCAGAAGCTACCCTTTATCTCTTGAAAACCCTGGAAGCCCAAGGATACTGCGCCAGCCAAAAGAAGGCATAGATATGCGAGATCGAAGTCGAGTACCTGGGATTTCGCCTCCGAGAAGGAACCCGAAGGCTAGGCACACCCCGTACCCAAGCTATTTGCAACCAACCCACTCCAACAAATAAGAAGTAACTGCGAGCGCAGTTGGGGGCAGCCGGATACTGCCGGATCTGGATCATTAATTTCGCTGTTTTGACCCAAGACTTATACACCAAGTTGAAGGGACCTGAACTTGAGGCCCAAACCCTCCAGTGGGAGAAACACGAGTTGAAGGCTCTTGAGGACCTCAAGAAGGCCCTCGTGGCCCCGCCAGCGCTCGGATTGCCAGATGTGACTAAACCGTTTCACTTGTTTGTGGATGAGAAGAAGGGTCTGGCACTTGGGGTCCTCACCCAAACAGTTGGCACCTGGCAACGACCAGTAGCATACCTTTCCAAGGGCATGGACAACGTGGCAAGAGGTTGGCCGGGGTGTCTCCGAAGCATTGCGGCTGCATGTCTGCTAATACACGAAGCCAACAAACTCACCTTTGGCCAAACACTCTTTGTGACAACGCCCCACTCTATCCGGGGCCTGCTCGAGAGCCATGGGCCCCGATGGATGACCAACTCCCGACTAGTCAAGTACCAAGTCCTCCTATGTGAAAACCCGGAGGTGCAAATCCGGGACACTACCAGCCCTATCGAATACGCCACACTCCTAAACTGCCTAGACCCTGAAGACGGAATATATCCAGCAGATAGGATCTGGACCAAATTCGAATTAATATCAGAAGACTCCATCTCTAAAACACTCAAAAAATTCGCCAAATCCCAATGCAAACTAGACATCTGTCCAAACAACCTCATGAAATCAGCTCCTCAACAATTTATAACAGACCTAACAAACCATGTGAACTTCATGCTACAAAATGGACTTTTCCCAAAGGAAAAAGGAAAAATTTTACTCACCCCAATACCCAAAGACACAAAGAAAAACGCAAGCGAAATAACTAACTATAGACCAGTAGCATCTATACCACTAATAACCAAAATAACCGAAGGGATGGTAACCAAACAACTCACAAACTATCTCAACAAGTTCTCAATACTACATGATGCCCAATCAGGATTCCAGTCAAACCACAGTACAGAAACAGAACTAATTACCCTGATGACCAAATTCAAACAAATGACTGCAACCGGCACCAATATACTCCTCTTACAATTTGACATGTCAAGTGCCTTTGATATGGTCGATCACGAAATCCTACTACACATACTCGAATATTTTGGCATAGGAGGCAACATCCTAAACTGGTTCAAAGGATTCCTAACCTCACGCTCATATCAGGTTACATCAAATTCAACCACGTTTGCTACATGGACACCTGAATGCGGAGTACCGCAGGGATCTCCCCTATCGCCAACTATTTTCAACCTAATGATGATTCCCTTGGCAAAACTTCTATCAAACCACAACCTCAACCCTTAATAGACCTGCCACCCAGAAATGCCAAAGATCATCCTGAACTTTCCTCAATCTCCACTTCCCTAAGTGCAAAGGCATAAAATACAAAGCACTGCATGCCTCAACCTTCTCTTACACAAGCACGAAATTCTGGAATACACTTCCACGCAACCTGAAAATGATTTATGAATTAACCCACTTCCGCAAACTATTGAAAACTCACCTCTTCGAGAAAAACTATGGCAAGAATCAAAACATATGAAGCCCTTACGCACTAACAGAGATAGGGCAATACACTCTCTTCTAATCTCTCTTCCCCTTAATCTCACCACACTTAAAACCCTACCCACAGATGGAACTGTTATACCCTAATGTTCTCTCGCCATTGTTCTATCGCTGATCACTTCCCCATTGTTACATTCTACTGTTCCATTCCCAAACTATGTTTGACTTTGACTTGTTTTCCCAAAACATGTTTGACTTCGACTGTCTTCCCATAACTCTTCTCAATATAACCCATAGCCATAATGTAACCAATGTAATTCCATGACTCACAATGTATTGTAAGCCACACTGAACCCGCAAATAGGTGGGAAAATGTGGGATACAAATGCAATAAATAAATAATAATAAATAAATAAAAACCTGAACCCTGCTACCCTTCTCCCTGCTCCTGAACCACCACTCCATGACTGTAAGGAGGTAATGGGCACTGTACATTCTAGCAGACCCGATCTTAAAGACCAACCCTGGCAAGGCGGAGTTACCTTGTTCACAGACGGAAGCAGCCAAGTGATCGAAGGGACTCGGAGAGCTGGCTACGCCGTTGTATCCGAAGATCATGTAATCGAGGCAATGGCCCTGCCCTCCGGGACATCAGCTCAGAAGGCTGAACTGATTGCCCTCACCAGGGCCGTCGTGTGGGCAGAAGGAAAAATTGTGAACATTTACACCGACTCTAAATACGCCTTCCTCACCCTCCAGGTACACGGGGCCTTGTACAAAGAGAGAGGATTTTTGACAGCCGAGGGAAAGGGACTCGCAAACGCCACTGAAATCTGCCAACTACTTGAGGCCGTATGGAAGCCAAAGAAGGTAGCTGTGATGCATTGCAGGGCTCATACAGGCCGGACAGACCCCATTGCCCGTGGAAATCAGCGGGCGGATGATGCGGCCAAGAAGGCGAGTCAACTCCCTCATTCCTCTGACCCCGTGCTTTTCGTTCATCTCCCCACAGAGGCTCCCATCTATGCCCCACAAGAAACCGAATGGGCCCGGCAGGAGGGCCTGGAATCGCGCAATGGGTGGTGGTTGCTACAGGATGGCCGAATATGGATACCTGAAACCCTGGCCTGGACAGTGGTCAGGGAAGCCCACAACCGCACCCACCTGGGCAGAGACGCCTTGGGACGCCTGCTCGAGAAGACCTACTACATCAACAAATTATCCCTCTGGACCAAGAACGCTTCCAGTAGGTGCACAACTTGTGCCCGGAACAACCCACGGACAGGACCAGGTCCTGCTCCCGGGAACACCCTCCGAGGCACCAGCCCATTCCAAGTCTGCCAAATTGACTTCACGCACATGCCCCCGGCCCGGGGCTATAAAGCTATCCTTGTGGCAGTGTGCACGTACACCGGATGGATTGAAGCCCTACCCACCAGGACGGAAATGGCTAAAGAAGTCACTTCCTTACTTGTTCACCACATCCTGCCGAGATACGGCCTCCCCAAACAGATCAACTCCGATAACGGCCCTGCCTTTGCTAGTGAGGTGACCCAGCAACTCAGTACTAGATTGGGCCTCAATTGGAAGTTGCATTGTGCTTGGAGACCCCAGAGCAGTGGGGCAGTGGAAAGAACCAACCGATCCCTAAAGAACCAGCTAGCTAAACTATGCCAGGAGGCCAAAGCCAAATGGCCCGACCTGCTCCCACTAGCCTTGCTGCACCTTAGGTGCACGCCCAAAGCTACTGGCCTCACCCCTTATGAAATGATGTACGCCAGGCCACCACCTCTGCCTTCCTTTCCCGATTCCTTACAGATTCAGGGTGAGAGTTCCCTAGTGAAGCAGATGAAGGCTTTACGTGATGTAGTGCAGGACATCCAACAGTACACCGAGAGTGTAGGTCCCTTAGTCCTTACCAGCCCTACACACCAGTTTCGGGTGGGAGATGAGGTGTGGGTGAAAGAATGGGATGAGTCCGATTGCCTGAAGCCCAAATGGAAAGGACCCTTCCTTGTCCTCCTAACCACCCCGACCGCTGTTAAAATTGCAGGAAGTCCAGCTTGGATACACTGGACCAGGCTGAAGCCAGCTGCAAGAACCGATAGCCCACCCGGAAGGTGGACAGCCCATAGCCACCCAGACGCTCCGCTGCGGCTAACCCTGACGAGGCGGTGAACTACTTCCATGCCTAGCCAAGAGCTCAGCCCCTGGACATTCTGTGCTCTAGGCTCACTGTTTATCGGAGCGGTCATCCTAAGCCTCGTCCTCTTCCTGCTGTAACAACTCGGATACCTCTTCTCCCAACCATGATGCTCGCCCTGCTCTTCGTCCTCAACTCCTGCCCAGTCCCGGTGGAGATGACTGCCCTTAGCTCGAACCGTTCTGAGTGTCTGCGACTGGTGCGTCATCGAACGGCTGAAGGATACAACCTTACCACCACACTCATCCACCAGTCCCTTCCCCCGGAGAAGGGCTGCAACCCCATCGCTCCCTGCGTTATCACCACACCGGATGGCCTTATGCAACTTAACCGGTGCCTCCAGAAAAACCTCACTATCTGCCACAGCCCGGTCAAGCCAAGATATTACAATGTCACCCTTAGTGTGGGGCTTCCCCAGTACGTCATGTCTATGGGAGTCCAGGGAGACGGCATCTTGTATTACGTAAACTCTACCCTCGTTCTTGCAGGCGGTGCTCAAACCATGGCCACCCTCACCTTTGATGTCTGCGTTGCTATGGACAAACACCCCTTGTCCCACAAGTGTGGAAGCCAAGCTTGGCGCAAGGACTATGCAAATGACCACAAGTATGTTTGCCCCCTTACTCTAGATGGAAGATATGGTTCTCCTTGGTCTTGGCTACCCTGTGCAGCAGACACCCGGACCTCAGGATGGGAAAGGGTATGCGCTTACACGGGGGGAGGATATCCCGGACGTACTGGTCTGGGTGAATTTCGCAGAGGTCCCGGCAACACTGTCCTCCTGGACTGGCCTATCAAAGAACATGGGGCACCCTGGAGAGAAACCTGGGGCCTCGGCATTGATGGGTTTGGAATGGATCCACTTACTTACATCACCATACGCCAGAGCCTCGATGCTAAGCCTCCCACACATTACCAAACCACTGTCGTGGGATTCCAGGAGGTGTATGATGAGATCGCCCGCGCTGAGCACGTGGCCACCCAGTTCCCTGTTTCACCCGAAGCCCGGAACATGTTCCTGAACTTGGCCGAGAACATAGCCCTCTCCCTCGGAGTTACTAACTGTTTTGTCTGCGGCGGCACTGATATGGGAGAGCAGTGGCCGTGGGAAGCCAAGGAGATCACCCAGCACATGTGGAATGCCCTGAATTTCACCAATATCACCTTTCCTCACCGACCCCGCCCATATGAGTGGGTGCTGAGAACGAACATTATAGGTACTCTGTGTGCCAGTCAAGCCCCCGGTAAACGATACTCCGTCCCGGTCGGTGACTCGGCCTGCATGGGAGTTATCCTATACAACGGTAGCTCAACCACCTGGTGGCATACAGACAACCAGTCTATGCCGACACCCTTATGGACTGAACCTACCTTGAACAACACATGGACACGTGGGGGTAACGCCTCCATTAGATGGATAGCCCCAGAAGGGTACTATTATATATGCGGTCGCAGGGCCTACGAACAGCTCCCTGCCCGCTGGTTTGTACCTGCCTCCTGGGCACAGTACGACCCAGCTTCTTCCTCCTACCCCTCCGGGTGGGTGAAATGTTAGGAATCCCCCTCTATGTCGAACAGGGGTATAGGAGTAGAAAGAAGCGGTTTACCCGAGAACCCAAGGTCCAGATAGGCGATTGGAAGGACACCGAATGGCCGCCTGAACGCATTGTCCACTACTATGGGCCAGCCACCTGGGCTGAGGATGGAACATATGGATACCGCACCCCCATCTATATGCTGAACCGTATCATTCGCTTGCAAGCAGTGCTCGAAATGCTCACGAATGACTCTGCTATGGCACTCAACATCTTGGCTAAACAGAACACCAAACTGATTACTGCAGTTTACCAGAAGCGCCTAGCCCTTGATTACCTGCTGGCACAGGAAGGAGGTGTATGCGGGAAATTCAACCTCAGTAACTGCTGCTTGCAGATAGATGATCAAAGTCAGGTCATCAAAGAGATAACCGACCGCATGGTAAAGCTGGCCCATGTCCCGATACAAACCTGGAACAGTGCCTGGGACTGGACGTCTTCCCTCACCGACTGGCTGCCCAGTTCAGGTGGACTAAAGGGCATCCTTGTCATGGTGGGCCTGTTCTTCTTGTCTTGTTTGCTAATTCCCTTATCTTTTCTCTTCATTTTCAGGTGCCTTCGCTCCACCATGGGTACCATGAACCGAGAACTGCGGGACCGCGAGGAACAGCACAGCACAGGTGAGCAAAGCCAAGACTGGCCGGGTTGGCCTGGCCGTAGCTGACCTCGGTGTCCCTGCGTACTCCCGACCAGACGGCCCGTCTGGGACTGGCTAAGCCTGTCGGATCGGCCCAAGCCTAGGGGACCGAGCTGAGAACTGGCCCATAATAAAACAGGATCGTAGCCGGTCGGGATCCCTGGACCGGAGCGGTGCCACGGCTCTCTGAAGCGAACAAGCGAGCCGACCGCAACTGACCTCGTGGCCCGACACATCAGACCGGACAGACCCATCCGAACCGGCCGATTAATGAGCGGACGGAGAGTGCGAGTCCGGAAGGAGGCAGACAGCTGAGTTACGACTGCGGACCCGGACCAGCACCCCGCCTGTCCACATTCTCCCACCCGGCCGTCTGGGCTCGCGGAGCTGAACAGTGAACGGGCGGCGAAAAGAGAGGGGAGCTGGGACGCCACTCCCCACAACCCGACTGCACAGCACCTTACTACACCGCAGCGGAGGCAGAGGAGATGGCCTAGAGCAAGGAGGCGAAGGCAGATTCCGGTGCCAGAACCTGGGGTCTGTGGGCTCGGCCACGTGGCCCTGTTGAAACAGAGGGTTTTTTTTTTTTCTTAATCTTCTGCCGATCCGACGAGCAAGACCAGCGGAGTTGCAGTGTGGAGACCGGCAGACCCGAGTGTCAGAACTCCCCACAACGGCGGCAGCGCTGGACTAGCAACAACGGTCCAGTACACGCGGCAAGTACCATCCGGTGAAGAAAGAGGTACGCGCTGTACAGCTGGTAACCACTGATCCGGTGGAGCGGTGGACAGAGGAGCACCCCAACCACGGAAGAAGGATAATATAGCCCTTAAGAACTGAATATAACTGCTTACTTTGTTTTAAATGCATGCACACGCTAACAGCTATGATTTAAAAGTTTTATACTTTACTTTGTTCTACTCTAAATAGAAGGCAAACAAGCTGCCATGCTAGAATAGCACCACTCCTTGCAATGATTTAAAGGTAAATGCTTCTGAAAATCTTAAATATTATACACAGAAGGCAAATGAGCTGCTCAGCTAAAATAACACTATTTTCTTTAAAGATTTAAATGCAATTGCCTTGCTTTGCTTAAATACAAAGCAAATGAGCAGCTTTGTTCTTATTACAAAGCAAAAATTGTCGCTTGCACCGCTAACAGCTTTCATTTAAATGCAACTAACTCACCTGCTTGTTCTGACCTTTAGACAAATCAGCCACCTTGCACAGTAAGTTAAAAGCATCAACATGTAACGCTTACTATTATGCTTTAATTGTAAATGCAGGCTTTGCTATGCTTTGATTATAAATCAAACATGATCAGCATGAACTGTTGCTAAGCTTAAATGTAAATGAGGGCTTTGCTTCGATTTGAATGTAAACCAGCAGATTGATTGATATAGCGCCTAAATACTGATGTGAACACCAACAAAACACTCCTAACCATTTACTGTCTCACCCTACTCTTACATGCAAACACAATCCATGACCCAGATAGCAACAACCCCATAACTCACAAATCATACAGCACTTACATACACATAATGTCCACCCTAAAGAACATACAAAACAACCCAACCACAATACACCAACTCTATGTACAACCTACTAATAACTCACCAGACCAAAGACACAATAACGAACCAAAAGGAAAAATCTCCACATACAAAAACCACCAACAGAAAGAGGAAAAAAACAACAACAACAAATTCAACCACCGAGGAAACAGACAACTAATAAAAATAAACACATCAAACCCCCCCACAGAAACATACCGCTCAATCCAACTAGGATACATCAATGCAAGATCAGCAGTAAGCAACTCAGTAGATATACTAGACTGGATTACAACAGATAATTTAGACCTACTCATCACAGAAACCTGGTTCCACAGCCCTACTGACCCCGCCATCCTAGAGACTTGCCCACCAGAATACAAAATCACCCACTGGACAAGAAATGGAAAAAGAGGGGGCGGAATAGCCATAATTTACAAACCCAAGTTCACTATCACAACCACGGGTGAATCCACCTCACCACAACTTGAAATTGCCTCGACAAGAATCAATCATCCAAACCTACAAGGACACCTCAACGCAATCCTATTCTACAGGCCACCAGGAAAATGGCAAGACTCCCAAACACAACTCATGGACTTCATCTCGAACACATGTGTCTCTGCCTCAAACATCCTTATAATAGGAGACATCAACCTACACCTTGAAGACGACACCTCAACAGGCACACGAGAATGCAAAGAATTCTTAAAACTCTGGGATCTACACGCACCTAACACTCAACCAACACACACAAAAGGACACACACTAGACATCATTACACACAAATTCGACCCAGACTCAACTATCCTACTTACCAACACAAGATGGACACCTACACTATGGTCAGACCACCACAAAGCACATGTCTCCCTCTACTGGCGAAAAACACACATAAATGCAATCAACAAACTTAAGCGAACAACATACATCACGAGAGGAAAAATAGACCCCACAATATTCTGGCAACAGATCTACCAGAACGAATGGTCAACAAATGCTGACACCATCCAATTCCTCCTAGAATGGGACGATATATGCACAACAACATTAGACAAAATTGCCCCAATCCAAACCAGAACATCACATAGGAAAAAATCAAATCCATGGTTCACTGAAGAGCTGTAAAAACTTAAAACACAAGTCAGGAAACTAGAACGCGCATGGAACAAAAAGAAAGATGAACAAACACTAAATGCCTGGAAACTACTTCGGAGGAAATACAAATATACCATAAAACAGACTAAAAGACTACATTACAAAACAATGATAGGACCAAACTACAAAGACACTCACAAACTCTTCTACCTCGTGAATAAACTGTTAGACACCACACCAGTTACAAACAACAGCAAAGACATACCAGATGTCGACAACCTTGCGAAATACTTCAAGGAGAAAATTATACAATTACGACTTAAAATACCCGCCAGCCCTATTGAATACGCCACACTTCTAGACTGTCTAGACCCAGAAGACGGAAACAGAAAAGGGCACACTCTGACCCAGAGAGCAGGGGGGGGAAACCCACCAATGGGAACAGAGCCTGCCAACTAGCAACAGCATAACCAATCATATAACAGTTTTTATAAAATTCTTTATAAGTTTCGAATATACATTTACAATAAAGCAAATGTAGGAAAATCAAGAATTACTTAAACAGAAGAAACATAACCTTCATCCTTTACATACAAGGACCAATAAGAAATAAACATAGTTACTTAGTCCACATTGTGATTGAATCAAGATACAAAGAAATGAAATAAGGAAATATTAAGAGCAACATAATCCTCTACATGACTAAATTGAGAGGGGAGGGACCCCTTCCCTACCAGTGGTTTTAGCTACCTACGGGAGCTTCCAGAGCTACTTGACCGCCCCCTTCTTTAGCAATTATAAACTGTTTCAGTTTTTCTGGTTCAAAAAAATACATAATAAACCATATTCAAGGAAATAAGACATCTACATGCAGATTTCAGTTTAAAAGTGCCACCTAATGATAGAATCCGAGGTCTTAGCCCCAGAAACTCTCTCCTCCTTCTCTGAGTAGATTTACTAATATCCGGAAAAACCTGTATCTTTGATCCGAGAAACTGAGATGTAATAAATCTGAAGTAAAGTCTAAGTACATGGTTCCTATCGGATTCGAATGCAAAGGACTCAAGAAGAGTCATGCGTTCCGTTATGGATTCCAGAGATGTTTCAAGAAATTGCGTTAAGTTCAAGTCTGGAGCCTCCGCAACAACTGTTTTGGCTCCGGTAATATAGTATGTTTTTATGATTGGAGGTAAAGCTTCCTTTGGAATTCCCAAAATTTCTGTAAAATATTTCTTCAACATTTCTAACGGAGGAATCAAAGGAGTTTGGGGGAAATTTAGGAATCTTAGATGCCTAAGTTGATTTTCAAAATATTCAATCTTTCTTTGTGCAATGTCTTTTTCAGTTACCTTACCCACAGTAATTTGAAGTTTCTTAATTTAAAGGAAATTAGACTCACATTTTTCTCCTTGTGTCTTCACTGTTGATTCCATAGTCTGCTATTGTGATTTCAAATCCTTTACTTCAGCACTAAATGAATTAGAAATTTGGAGCAGGGACGAGTTAAGTGTCTGGATCGCGTCCCATAGGGCCTCAAGGGTTACTACTGCCGGTCTTGAACTCACACCAAGACCCACAGGTGGAGCTGCCGGGATGGGGGAGGGCGAGGAATCCAAACCTCCCGCCCTCCGTGATGTTATTGATCCATCCGACGTCGAGTAAAAAACGGGGCAGCCACTAGCCTGCAAAGATTCCATCTGAGGCTCTCCCATCGGTCCCGCTTCTCCACCCGGTCTCGGCGGGGCAGTCTGATGAGGCGGACTTAATGATGCCACCTCCACGCTAAGATCCCCACGCTGTTCTGGGGATCCAACCAGGGTAGGGGCCTGGGTTCCAAGTGCTTGTAGTCTGAATGTTTCCAGGGTCGGCTGACGCAGCATCGAGATACCATCAGGGCTCAGGGTGGCTTTAGCCCCGGTTTTCCCCTTTCTTTTCACCATAATGATGGTGAAAGAAAGATAGACGCTGCGAAAGACTGGCTGGTTTTCGGGAGCGTCAAGCTGCACTCCCTCTCACGGACGCCATCTTGATCGAATTGAAGACTCATATAACAGTTCTATACAGACAGGCTAGTGAAGTCACGTTGCCTGATAACTACACCCCCCACAATGCATCGCTCATGTGGCTCAGCAGTGAGAATGACAGAAAAAGTGTCACACTCACCCCAGAGCCACATTACAATCAGGGAAAGGCTGTCAGAGGATAGAACACTCCCCGCCTGGTATCGCTAGATACCACTATCAATATTACCACACTTCATCAAAATTAATAACATGAAAAGTCCATTTTTTGCATTCAGGTTATCCGCCAGCTGTAGGGTCATCTTCTTCAGCAAACAGGACCTGAAATGAGAGACAAGCAACAACAACAACACTAAACACAAAAGAGAGAGAAAAAGTCTCTAATCTTCCTGGGTAGATGATGACTCTCTGTGCTCATGCCTCTTCATGTGGCACGAGGAGCACGATTTCAGTGATGGGTCTGCAGAAAGGCTTTGCTGTTCCTTGTTTCACAGTTCTGACTTCCACTTTTCTGACTTTTCCATCTTCACTGGGGATTGTTTTGGTGACTAATGCCAGGGGCCAATTGTTGCGTTGAGTCTGGTTGTCCTTGAGTAAGACAATGTCTCCTTCATGGATGTTGGTCTTACTGGTCTGCCATTTACTGCAGATCTGTAAGGTCGGTAGGTACTCTCGCCTCCAGCGGCTCCAGAAGGTGTTGGCAAGACTTTGGACTTGTCTCCATTGCCGTCTACACAGATCTTTCTCATCAAAGTCTCCGGGCGGATTTGGTGGTACACCTATCTTTTGTGTTAGGAGCGTGGCTGGAGTCAGGATCAAAGGCGACTCTGGATCAGAGGACACTGGAATTAGAGGTCTTGCATTGATAATGGCAGACACCTCTGCCAGGAAAGTAGTCAAAACCTCATATGTTAGGCGGTTAGTCTCTTTTTCTGATAACATAGAATCAAGGATGCGGCGAGCGAGCCCAATCATGCGCTCCCAAAGTCTTCTCATATGTGAAGCATGGGGAGGGTTGAATATCCACATGCAGTGGTGGTCGTTCAGGTACTTTCTGATGGACAAATCGTTAATCTTATCTGAGTTTATTTTTAACTCTTTGCAAGCACTAATGAAGTTGGATCCACAATCAGAATGGATCTGCTTGACTGGATCACGGATTGAGAAGAATCTTCTATGCGCATTTATGAAGCTCTAAGTGTCCATCAACTATCACTTCGATATGGACAGCGCGTATGCTCATGCACATGAACATAACAGCCCATCGTTTGCTGTTCGCACTTCCTCCTCTGGTCCATCTCGAGATAACTGACCATGGCCCAAAGATGTCCATCCCCACATAGGTGAATGGTAGGTCAATGCTCAGCCTTTCAAGTGGCAAGTCTGCCATTCTCTGATCTTGATGTTTGCCCTGCAGCTTACGGCACTTTACGCATTTGTGGATGGTTGTAGTGACACAATGCTTTGCTCCAACGATCCACACACCTGCGGCCCTGATTGCTCCTTCAGTAAAATGTCGACCTTGATGCTTAACTTGCTCATGCTAGCGGCGTACGAGCGAGGTGGATACTGGATGTTGACCTGGGATAATCAGAGGGTTCTTTTTGCTGTTGTCTATTTTGGCATGGGTGAGATGGCCGCCTACTCTTAGCAAACCATCCTCATCCTTGTAGGGGGCTATTTTTCGGGATGTTCTTGCCTTTACTGATGCACTGAAACTCTGTAGCATATGCTTCCCGCTGCACACAATGCAGGACTACCTTCTCAGCTTGCATGAACTCTTCTACTGCCAAGAACTTGGTGCAAAGGTGCCAGTGGTGACACCTGTTTACTCTACTATCAGGTCTTTGCTGGAAAGAACGTGTAATGTGTATAAGATGGGCTATGGCTTTTTTCAGTGTCACCCATCGCAAAAATCGCTTAAAGCGGTGAGCCCCCAGGTTATCATTAGTTGAAATACAGTGGTGGAAATAAGTATTTGATCCCTTGCTGATTTTGTAAGTTTGCCCACTGACAAAGACATGAGCAGCCCATAATTGAAGGGTAGGTTATTGGTAACAGTGAGAGATAGCACATCACAAATTAAATCCGGAAAATCACATTGTGGAAAGTATATGAATTTATTTGCATTCTGCAGAGGGAAATAAGTATTTAATCCCTCTGGCAAACAAGACCTAATACTTGGTGGCAAAACCCTTGTTGGCAAGCACAGCGGTCAGACGTCTTCTGTAGTTGATGATGAGGTTTGCACACATGTCAGGAGGAATTTTGGTCCACTCCTCTTTGCAGATCATCTCTAAATCATTAAGAGTTCTGGGCTGTCGCTTGGCAACTCGCAGCTTCAGCTCCCTCCATAAGTTTTCAATGGGATTAAGGTCTGGTGACTGGCTAGGCCACTCCATGACCCTAATGTGCTTCTTCCTGAGCCACTCCTTTGTTGCCTTGGCTGTATGTTTTGGGTCATTGTCGTGCTGGAAGACCCAGCCACGACCCATTTTTAAGGCCCTGGCGGAGGGAAGGAGGTTGTCACTCAGAATTGTACGGTACATGGCCCCATCCATTCTCCCATTGATGCGGTGAAGTAGTCCTGTGCCCTTAGCAGAGAAACACCCCCAAAACATAACATTTCCACCTCCATGCTTGACAGTGGGGACGGTGTTCTTTGGGTCATAGGCAGCATTTCTCTTCCTCCAAACACGGCGAGTTGAGTTCATGCCAAAGAGCTCAATTTTTGTCTCATCTGACCACAGCACCTTCTCCCAATCACTCTCGGCATCATCCAGGTGTTCACTGGCAAACTTCAGACGGGCCGTCACATGTGCCTTCCGGAGCAGGGGGACCTTGCGGGCACTGCAGGATTGCAATCCGTTATGTCGTAATGTGTTACCAATGGTTTTCGTGGTGACAGTAGTCCCAGCTGCCTTGAGATCATTGACAAGTTCCCCCCTTGTAGTTGTAGGCTGATTTCTAACCTTCCTCATGATCAAGGATACCCCACGAGGTGAGATTTTGCGTGGAGCCCCAGATCTTTGTCGATTGACAGTCATTTTGTACTTCTTCCATTTTCTTACTATGGCACCAACAGTTGTCTCCTTCTCGCCCAGCGTCTTACTGATGGTTTTGTAGCCCATTCCAGCCTTGTGCAGGTGTATGATCTTGTCCCTGACATCCTTAGACAGCTCCTTGCTCTTGGCCATTTTGTAGAGGTTAGAGTCTGACTGATTCACTGAGTCTGTGGACAGGTGTCTTTCATACAGGTGACCATTGCCGACAGCTGTCTGTCATGCAGGTAACGAGTTGATTTGGAGCATCTACCTGGTCTGTAGGGGCCAGATCTCTTACTGGTTGGTGGGGGATCAAATACTTATTTCCCTCTGCAGAATGCAAATAAATTCATATACTTTCCACAATGTGATTTTCCGGATTTAATTTGTGATGTGCTATCTCTCACTGTTACCAATAACCTACCCTTCAATTATGGGCTGCTCATGTCTTTGTCAGTGGGCAAACTTACAAAATCAGCAAGGGATCAAATACTTATTTCCACCACTGTACTTGTGGTAAGGGTAGTTACAACTGAGCGAACTTCATCATCGTCTTCAGGGTTCACTAGTTCAAAAGAGTTTGCTGTAGTTAGAGGGTCGCTTATTGGTTCTGTGAGAAAAGTCGGCCCTGTTAACCATCTCGTTTGCGCTAGGTGTGCTGCTGAGACAACTCTTGTGGCATGGTCTGCTGGGTTCTGGTCAGAAGACACGTAGTGCCATTGGTCAGGTCTGGTAGATCTTCAGATGTATTCTACTCGGTTACTCACATATACATAGAATCTTCTACTCTGGTTATATATATAGCCAAGTACAACCTTGCTATCTGTATAGAACTTAACTGAATCTAAGTGGGTGTCCATTTCACTCACAACCAGTTCAGCTATTTCTACTGTCAGGACTGCTCCACATAGTTCTAGGCATGGCACAATCTGACTAGGTTGCGGGGCTAACTTGGCTTTGCCGAAGATGAATCCCATATGGACATTTCCGCAGGCATCTTTGGTTATAAGGTATGACACTGCAGCTATGGCTTTCTCTGAGGCATCAGAGAAGACGTAAACCTCCTTGTGGCAAGCATTCATGAGGGACAGGGAGGCATATGTCCATGGTTTGTGAAGTTCTTCAAGTGTCTTTAGGGAGTTTCTCCATGTGTTCCACTCTTGCAACTTTTCTTGTGGTAGTAGAGCATCCCATTCATTTGAGCTCGAAGAAGGTTCACGAAGCAGTGTTTTCCCTTGGATGGTGACTGGTACCACAAATCCTAGTGGGTCATAGAGGTTATTCACTGTAGACAAGGTCCCTCATCGGGTGTACGGTTTCTCTTGCATACAGACCCTGAAGGTGAAGGTGTCTGTTTTCAGGTCCCAGTTCAGGCCAAGGCTGCATTGTAGTGGGGGTGTATCTACTCCTAAGTCTAGATCTTTCAAGTTTGTGGCATGATCTACTGTAGGAAACGCTTTCATTACATTGGTGCTGTTGGATGCAATTTTGTGGAGCCTCAAATTAGCTTCCACTAACATCATCTGCATCCTTTTCAGCAGGTCAATGGCTTCTGTTTCAGTAGGCAAGGACTTCAACCCATCATCCACATAGAAGTCTCTCTCTACAAACTGTCTGGCATCAGCCCCGTGTTCTTTCTCTCGTTCTCTTGCAGTTTGTCTAAGGTCGTAGGTGGCCACTGCTGGTGATGGGCTGTTCCCAAAGACATGGACTTACATCCTGTATTCAACCACACCTCCATTGACGTCATCACCGTGGAACCACAGGAACCTTAAATAATTTCTGTGATCTTCTTGGACAGTGAAGCAGTAGAACATTTGCTGAATGTCAGCTGTCACGGCAATGGGTTCTTTTCTAAAGCGGATTAAGATCCCTAGTAGGCTGTTGGTTAGGTCGGGCCCAGTGAGCAGCACATTGTTAAGTGAGATGCCATGGAACTGGGCGCTAGAATCAAACACGATTCGGATTTGCTGTGGCTTCTGAGGGTGGTATACCCCAAAGATAGGTAGGTACCAGCACTCTTCGTTCTCTTTCAATGGTGGGGCCAGCTCTGCGTGACCATTGATGAGCATGTTCTACATGAAGGTTATGAAATGCTGCCTCATCTCTGGTTTCCTCCTCAAGGTTTTTCTCAACGAGACAAGTCGGGAGAGAGCATAGCTTCTGTTGTTTGGGAGTCAAAATCTGGGCTTACAGAATGGGAGGGGTGCTGTTTGACTCATCTTTTCTGAGCTCTTTTTCATAATGTTCAAGAATTCTTTATCTTCTTTGGAGAAAGCAGGTTTGTCATCATCTTTGCTGGTCTGGAACACTGAGTTTCCTAGATGTTCTCCTAAATCTGCTGCGGAGACGGTTTTATAAAGTGTTGAGACAACGCTCCGCTCTTTGTAAACAGGAGCCTCTTTGGTAGTTAGGTGGTTGTTACATGATTCAAACAGTGAAGTGCGCCCGTTTTCTAAGACATTGGTGAAGAGCACTTTGACATTTGCCTTTCTCGATTGGTTGAGGCAGACTTTACCCACGATTGTCCAACCCAGGTCGAGACGCTGCGCATAAGGAGCACCACGTGGACCTTTGCACGATTCATGGATCTCCAGGAGTTCTGGTGCGTCTCGGCCCAGCAAGAGTAAGATCTCAGCATCTGGCTCCAAAGGTGCAAGTTGATTGGCTATGGGCCTCAGATGGGGGTTGTCAGCAATCGTTGTCTAGGGATGGTCCCAGGTCCAGTTCACAGAGGCAGTGGGTTCATAGAGGCAGTCGGGTCCAGTTCACAGAGGCAGTGGGTTCCAAAGAATACACAATCCACACGGGTTTGGATATATATAGAAAATATATTGTATGTACATATATAGGCTCACAGCACTTAGTATAGGGAAATAGTACAATGCTGTATCTGTGTGTGTGTTTAGATGGGAATCAATGTGAGAAAGGTAAGAATGGGGGGGGGGGTTGCAGAGAAAGAGAGAGAAGTGCCTAAGAAAGCAGAGCCATGTGCTCTGGGAGAGAAAGCTTTGGGGTAGAGCTGGGGAAGAAAGGGGGGCCAGAGCCGGGGCTCTGGTGGCTGGAGATGGCTGTGTGCAGAGAGAAAGAGAGAAAAGTGAGAGCAGAGCCCTGTGCTCTGCTTTATATATCTCAAATAACTTCTTTTCTTCCCAGCCTTTGATTTCAGCTCTTTCCTTTACCAACTCCAGTTTATTTTCTGAAGTCAGGAAGGTGACCATTTTCACAGGTTTTCCTCTTTGAAGTCCATAGTTCTGGAGCCTATCTGTCTGGCTTCCTTTGTTCTCAAGCCCTGCTCCCAGATAGGACAAAAGGTATGTTAATTGAGACAGGCAGCTGGGCAACATTTGGTCCATTTGCTATTCTTAGTGATTCCTGAGGAGGGGGGTTATCAGAAGTCAGAAGCTGGTTTAATATTAATCTAAGTATGTCAACCTGGTTTCATATTAATCTATGTATGTCCAGCAATCCTGACATCTCCACCACTTTTTTTTTTTTGTGCATGGAGGCAAGATGGAAGCAAACCTGGATATCTGATCTGTCACTGTAGTGACCACTGTTCATGTTCCCATACCTCCAGTTATATTGCTCCTACTAATTCTAGCAGGTCCCCTGTCCTGCTTATTCATGTCTCCACAATAGTGAGATGTTTAAGACCCCTTATGCCTTATGAGTCCAAGCCTCATGCCTTAGGTTGGGCAGTCACTAGTGGGCGGGGATAACCCAATATGTCACCTCTTACCCGTCTTGGAGAATGGATAGTGCATACGGGATGCAGGCATTTTGGAGGTTAAGGCCTACAGGTACCAGGATACCCGGTATAAAAAGCTCAAATTAACCTGCCAGACTAGAGTGGCTCCAAAGTAGATGATGGGTCTGTAAAAAAAAAAAGCCAAATTACCATGCCAGATTAAAATGTAAATGCTGGGAAGAAAGTAGTTTAAAAAAAATGTCAGATGGGAAGGAAAGTAGTGTGTGTATGTGTATAGCTGCCTTATAGGGGTGAGGGTATTTTATAGGTTAAACTTTGCACAGAGTTGTACATATGTCTAAGTTTACAGCACATGAAAATCATAACAATGCATAGCAATACTTGTACTCCAGTTAAAATAATGATAGGGTGAATTAAAAGATTAAAGACATGATCAGCTGTAGGTGAATATCCAAAGAATAATTTCCATGCTGAGACATGGGAGTCTTTTACCAAATTTTGAACAGTTTGTCTAATTTGTCCATTTTCATAGGTGATGGTATGATTTACTTCTGTGGAGGTTGTTTTCAGATGGTCCATATAGGCATGGAGTTCAGTAAAGTTCATTAGTTTGTGTAAAGTCTCTTCTCCCATGCCCAGAGGGAGTGGATGTGCAGCGTATGGAATAAAAGCTGGAATGTCAATAGAGTCATTGGTAACCAAAGGTGCAGAATATGTTGCCTCATTAATGGTGATGTAGACCAGCGGTGTATGACTGCACCAAGTATTGTTCTGTAAATAGTTCGAACTGTACAGCAAAGTGTTCTTAGGGAGGTGGATGTCCTGTACTTGGGGAGCAATGGAAAAAGAAATATTTTGAGGAAAGAACAGATTAAAACAAAAGTGTCCAGCTCCAAGGTAGTACACCCTATGTGAAAAAGTGGGTGAATACAAAGGTTTGGCAGTCAGAGTAAAGGAGGATGAATTGTTCCAGCAGGTGCTGTCACTCTCTTTAAACTGATGAGGTTCACACTGGAAATGAAAGGGCGTCCACTGGCACAGGCTAGGGTCCATTGGTTTGAATGATGTCCACTCATTGTCCAGGGGCTGTACTCATGCGAGATGGTCCAAAGGATACATTATCACATTATTAACTTGCACACCAATATTAACAACAGGGTAAATAACTGTATGTTGTCCTGACCATGGGATCAAAGTACAGATAGAGCATCCTTGTTGTGAACAGATTGGAATACCAACCGTCCACCAATCAAGGTGAGCTATAGCAAATTCTGGTAATTTGGTGCTAGCCATCTGAACAAGAGATGGTGGCCAGTGGCCTAACTTAGACGTGTTCAGGATTTCCTTTAAGATAGTAATAAGCTCGATCTGTACTTGATCACAGGCCGTAGCCCATGAAATATTCTTTCCCAACCTGTATTCTTCATGTGCTAAAGTCACAATTTTCTGTTCTATAATGGGTGATATAAGAGCAAAGGTATCTACAGTTACATTAGATATATATGCTTAATACGTAGTTTAGCTGAAGCCTCATTAATAATATGTTGTGATATAAGCCCTTCAGAAGCACGTTGGGCTGTGGATCCCATCTTATTCCGGAGCACTTCTATATCAATTGTATTAAGGGCTCCCAGTGCAGTTCCTGTGCCCCCTAAAATGGTGTCCAATAATTACCGCTTGTATCTAGAGGGATTGGCTGGGGGTGTGGCTGCCTGCATATCCAACCACGTTCCAGCCCAGATGCGGATGCCAGTCCAAGTTCCAGTCCTGCTAACCATGGTCCTGTTTTGAGGCTCCTCCGTAGGTTTCACCATTGTTACCCATGGAAACCTGAAAGCTCCCGTGGGGACACGGGAGCCTTGAGGGGGAGGTACTGTCACCTATTAAGCATATGTATGTGGTTGGCAACAAATTGAGAGCAGTTTGGATATTTGGTAGTGACTAGTAATACTTTAGGAAACATATGCCAAGTAAGAAAGTGGTATTTTACATCATATAAAACATCATGGGGTGCATCGTATTTAATCTGAAATGGTTTCCCTTCCTGGAACAAATTAATATCGGAGAGGTATAGAATAGGAAGAGCTGAAGTGGTAGGGGAGGTGGGAGGAGTACATCAAAAAAGAAAGAAGTCTCAGTAATGTGCCGTTGATTACTTGAATCCACGTATAAGTGATCTGCCAAGTCCCTTTATCCTGAAAGGAAATATTGTACAGAATCAAGGCGGGAGGGCCTAGAAAGTATTTCTCTGGGGGTGCAATCAATTCTTGTGTTCTTTCTAGGGAAGTGGAAATTGGTGGAGTCCATTTCATGCGCGTGATGTTTAGGGTATAGTTTAGGGTATAGTAGACTGGTCTGTCTTGCGCCGAACAGAAACTCAGGATAACCAGGTCTTTTCCTTCAGGGAATGGTGGGGGTATTTCTTGATAGCGATATACCCCATCTGTGGAATTGGCCCAACCAATTGTGCATATTCGGACGATAGTTCCTGTAATGAGACTTGGGTAAAGGAGAACACATACCACACTAAACAGAAAACGTGCCATACTAGAAGCACACTGATTGTTACAGTACAATAACTAACCTACTTACTTATAAACTTACTTATATAACACCTCAACAGAAATGAGGTTTACTATTATTTACTAAGTATTATTATCACTATTGAATGCATGTATCAACTATACAGATAGGCTATACATCATGAGTGAGTACTATAGTTACCACTCTTCCAAAATCTTTTGTTCGGGGGGCAGCCTTCTGTGCTGTATTCCGGAATCAGTCGTCTGTGCTGTATTCAGGAATCAGTCGTCTGTGCTGTATTCAGGTGGAATATGAGAACAGAAACTGGTAACCACTCATTATCCATATGGTTTCAACTGAGTGATGTGTTTCCAACATCGCTGGTTGTCTGGCCTTAGGGTCTGATATAGGCTTGGGCCTAAGGTATCTGTAACCAAGTATGGTCCATCCCACTTTGCTGTGCCAAAGGGGAGGTTTGGTCTAGGGTTTAGGAGCATGACCTTATTCCCCACTTTGAGTGGTCATAAATCAGAATCTTTGGCCTGCACTTCCTGCAGATAATCCCTAGACTTTTCTGTGTTTGCCAGCACAGTGGTCTGGATTTTTTTTAGGTGTTCTTGCAGGGATTTCATCCACTCATTTGCAAGAACTACAGTCTGATCCTCCGGGAGAAAAGGATGTAGCAGGTTTTCCCATCAAGACATTGGCCTTCCCATTAAGGCTTCATAGGGGGCAAAACCTGTGGACTTACAGACATTGGCTCTGATACGCATAAGGACCAAAGGGAGTACCTGATCCTAATTTTTCCCTGTCAGATTCGGCATAGGGCTGAGATGTGCTTTGATTGTTTGATTCATATGTTCTACCTGCCCCGCTGCTTGGGGATGGTACAAAATGTGCAATTGCTATTCTATGCCTAGAAAATCAAACAGTTCCTTGACTAGCTGAGAAACAAAAGCAGGACCATTATCAGATTCAGTAGTCTTAGGAATTCCCCAATGTGTAAAAAATTGCATAGTTAAGACCTCAGCTGTGGTTCTGGCAGTTTGATCTGATACAGGAAAAGCTTCTACCCAGTAGGAAAAAGAATCGACTACCGTGAGTAAAAATCTGTTTTTCCTAGCTGTTAAAGGGAGCGGGCCCACATGATCTATCTGTAGTCTCTCAAATGGACCCTGTGTTGGCGCTCTCATCAGCTGTCCCCTTTTCTTTTTAGGTTGTCTCCCAAATGAAGCACAAATCACACAGGAGGCCACATGATCCTGTATGTCATGTTTCATTTCTGGTCACCAGACCAACATATTCAGAGTTGCCAACATCTCTTCAGTTTTAGGGTGCCCCATGGGACCTGCTCCATGAACCCAATGCATCCAATCTTTCCCTTGAGCTCTGGGGATAGCTATAACCAATCCTTCCTCCTTCTTCACACACAGCATGTCTTTCTGTATAGTGAGTGTGAGAAAGGGTGTATGCTGGTAAGTGTTATCAGGGGTATGTTGCACAAGTTGCTTCAGATTGGAAAGCTCTGAGTCATTTTCCTGCAGTGTACTGAAATAATCTGGTGGTACCACCTGATCGTAATCAGTGGACCGTGTGGCCGTGGGTACCATCTGGGTCTGCTCATACCAGGGCCATATAGGGCCTACATGACATGCTTCCTTGGCTAGTGCATCTGCTAAAGTGTTTCCTTTCACTAAAGGGCCTTTCTGTGTGCTTTCACCTTCACTAAATGAACTTTCTGAAATTTTTCACTGAGTTCTTGTGCCATAGCCCATAGTGCTGAATTTTTTACCATGGACCCATCTGTGGATTTAAAGTTGTGGCTTAACCACCATGGCAGCAATGTGGCACTTCTGAATACGTAATCTGAATCTAAGATTATCTGTATTTCAGGGTGGGAGTCTTGATATTGCTGCAAACAGGCCACAAAGGCAGCCAGTTCACAGTATTGTGCCAAGGCTGACTCACAGGAGTACTGCCTCTGCAGAATTACTTGGTTATCTGGGCCCAGTTGTATAATCACAAAACCTGCTAATCTCCTTCCTCCCTCACATTGGCTACTTCCATCAATATATACTGTAGGAAGAAAGGGGGATATTCTGTCCAGTACCAGTTCTTTAAATATTAAATGATGGGGGGTACTGGGTGAAGACTGACAGTCATGAGGTTGTCCCTCCAGTAAGATCCCTGCAACCTGCACTTTAGGCTCTTTTAGTAATTCAAACTTCACATTCTGTGCCTGCAACATCAGGGTCCAATGGACTATTCTCTCTGTCCTAATTCTACAACAAGTCAACTTGCCCTCCACAATGAATTTAAGGTGGGCGTGGTGGCTACATATGTAAGTGGTTTGAGCCTCAATAATGTATGTAGCAGCATATGCAGCCAGAACATGTTTTTCACGGGTTCCCATTATAAGTTCTGGAGAAGTGAGAACTCTGGAAAAGAAAGCAATTGGCTGGTCTGTCCCTCCTAAGCGCTATGTTACGGCAGCGCCTATACTGTTCTCACCAACCACTGGGTATAGGAAAAAATTCTGCTTGTGATCTGGGGGAGCAAGGACAGGAGCAGAAGTCAAAGTCTGCTTGAGTTTAGTCACTGCCTCTGTGTGCTCTGCCTCCCAAACATATTCTTTACCTTTAAGCAGGGAGTATAGTGGAGCAGCCACTTCAGCATAGTTGTGCATAAAATCAGCCGACAAACAGACCTACTTATTTTGCTTTTTAGAAAGCACAGTGGCTTTAGTAAGCAGAAAACTCAAAGTAGATAAAGGAGGAGTTAAATAAAAATATATTTCCCTAATACAGCAGCAAGAAAGGAAACATGCACACATTGTAAATTTGCCACAAATGCACTTCACGGGTCACATCAACTGAAGCAAGTGCAGAACTCTGCACTACATGGTTTACTAATGCAACCAAAACAGGAACTAAATCGGGCAGCATCTAAAATATATAAAGGTACGTCGGGGTTACACCAATTTGTATGAAGGGGCCCAAGGCCCCAGACTCCAAGATATCTGCTCTCTCGCATATATAAATAAATATAAATCTATTTTATCTAACAGTGTCCACCACAGTAGTACATAGAATTTCTATTATATATTACTAGTAAAAAAGGCCCGTTTCTGACACAAATGAAACGGGCGCTAGCAAGGTTTTCCTCGGAGTGTGTTTGTTTGGGAGAGTGTATGTGAGAGTGACTGTTTGAGAGTCAGAGTGAAAGTGTGAGTGTGTGTGCGTGAGAGAGGGAGTGAGTCTGGGTGTGAGTGTGTTTGTGAGAGTGTGTGTGTGAGCCGTGCCCTCCCAATCCATGCCCATCTGTCCCCTGCCCCCTCCATTCAACTTTTTCCAGCAATTCCCCTCTTTCCCTGAGCCCTGCCCTCCCAATCCATGGCCATCCATGCTCCTCTGTCACCTGCCCCCTCCATTCATCCCTATCCAGCAATTCCCCTTTCTCCCTGCCCTGCAATCCATATCCATCCATGCCCATCTGTCCCCTCCGTTCATCCCTATCCAGCAATTCCCCTCTCTCCCTGAGCCCTGCCCTCCCAATCCATGCCCATCCATGCTCCTCTGTCACCTGCCCCCTCCATTCATCCCTATCCAGCAATTCCCCTCTCTCCCTGAGCTCTGCCCTGCAATCCATATCCATCCATGCTCCTCTGTCACCTGCCCCCTCCATTCATCCCTATCCAGCATTTCCCCTCTCTCCCTGAGCCCTACCCTGCAATCCATAGCCATCCATGCCCATCTGTCCCCTCCATTCATCCCTATCCAGCAATTCCCCTTTCCTTGAGCCCTGCCCTCCCAATACATGGCCATCCATGCTCCTCTGTCACTTGCCCCCTCCATTCATCCCTATCCAGCAATTCCCCTCTCCCTGAGCCCTGCCCTCCCAATCCATGCCCTTCCATGCTCCTCTGTCACCTGCCCCCTCCATTCATCCCTTTTCAGCAATTCCCCTCTCTCCCTTCCATGACCCCCCCTCGCATCCATGCTCCTCTCTCTCCCATGTCCCAGCCTGGCCCGCCCTCTTCTCCCCCCCCTTCGCATCCTTGCCCTCCCCCTTCGCATCCATGCTGTCGTTTCTCCCCTGCCCTCCCGCTCCCATTGTTCTTCTTTACTGCCCATCCTCTTCTCTTTCCCTTTTTTTTTTTTTTTTTCTTCTTTTTAAATTTACCTCCGTGGCGGTTCCGGCAGCGCAGCGTCAGGGAAGGAGGCGGCATTCCCGATGTCTAGCCTTTCCTTCGCTGTGTTCCGCCTTCTTCTGACGTCATCTTTGACGTCAGAAGGCGGATCTCAGCAAAGGGAAGGCTGGAGACGTCGGGAGCACCGCCTCCTTCCCTGACGCTGCGCTGCCAGATTTGTTTGTTCTTGTTTCCGCTCCGCCCTCGACATCATGACATTTGACGCGAGGGCGGGGCAGAGACGGCTGGGTGGCTTCACACCACGAACGCCACGAACCCTTCAGGGAGTGTTTTAGTGACTTCAGAACGTTGTCCTCATTAGAACGTTCATGGTGCGTTTTATTATATTAGATAAAGAAGGAGAGACAGACACAGAAGGCTGTTTCTAATCATATGAGAAAAAGTTTCTTTTATTAGCTTACCAATTGAGCATCTAACGATTATTTCAGATTAGGCAGTACAGCAAATCAAGGCAAGTCAATCAGCACAGGCCTCAGGCTTTTTCTCAGAGAGATGACACAGATCACAAGTCGTGAATGCGCAGTAATACATCTCTGATTCTAATTGATTAGGTTACATCTTATATACTTTTTCTGTTACATTGAAGTCTATTGGAGCCTCATCATTTTGCATCATTTGCTCCACCTTTTCAAACTTCCCCTAATGCAAGTTTTGGGATACTTTCAAGTTCACACCATCTGGCTTTCTGTTTATTAACACTTATTTCTTATGTAATCTATATTCATAATTATAATTCACAGTAAATCATTCAGGGTCATTTGTCTTAACACTTTCAACCACAAGTTTCGTTTATCATTGCTCTGTTCCATTTCCCCCTAAATTCCAGTTCATTTATATGTCACTTATCTCATTAACAGATATCTTAGTTCCTCTGTGTAATTGCTCATTAGTTAACAGGCATCTCATGTTTCTGTGTGCAGAAACAATGCACATCTGCTCTCTGTTGCTGAGTGTGTTTGAGCACTTCTGCTTTCACTATTAGCAAAGGCAGGCTTGTTTCATTTGGCCTTTTAACCTAGAGGCCTAGCTACACATACACAGATTTTTAAAGCTTTTCCAGCTTCATATAGGGTCTCAGGTCATGTCCAGCATAAGGCCTGGAGCCCCCATATTAACAATACTTAGCGCGCTAACCATGTAGGCACCTATTGACAGGCTTTCAAGGTAGAACCTATGTTCTTGAGCCCTTAGGCCACTGCCGTGGAGCAGCAGTGGCAGGCAAAACCACCCCACACCAGAGACAAGGCAGAACTCTGACAGAAACAGCTAGACTTCACCTGCGCTTGACTGCCCTTCCCTAGGAGTTGAGCCCCTGGGTGCAGGCGGCCGGCAGGACTTACCGGACAGGGCAAGCACTGGATACCAACTAGGCTGAACAGGGACTGAGGGTCAGAGGGGAAAGGAATATACATGGGCAGCAAGGCAGGAAACTGGGCTAGGACTCACAGACAGACAATACTACACAAAGCAGGAAATGGACAAGCTAAAGGACAGGAACTGAAAGCTTCCATGCAGCCACTGAAACAGGGTACAAATACTGACAGACAAGAGACAGGACTGAAAGCTGCAGAGCAGCCACCAAAACAGGGTACAAATACCGACAGACAAGAGAGGACTGAAAGCTGCAGAGCAGACACTAAACAAGAGACACAGACAAACAGAAACTAGACAAGGAATACAGACCAGAAACAAGACTAGGGAAGAAGCAAATAAACCTAAGCTAAACTACACACAGATAACTAGAAACAGACAAGGAACTAAACAAGAAACCAGACTAGGCAGAAGTGCAACAAAGCACCAACAAACCAGGGACCTTAGATGATGCAAAGGCAAACTCAGAAGGTTTCCAGGTGGTAATAAACCCATCAGCAGCTGAACTCACTGCAGGAATCATGAGGCAGCTACGGGTGAGGCTAGCTGCCAAACTTCAAACCAAGTCTGGAGGGCTGGAATATCTGGACCGGACTGGAAAGAAAGTCTGGAAAGTCTATGGTAGCCACCAGTTCTGGCCACCAGAGGGCAAGAGGAACACAAACCAAAACACAGGCAGAAAGCATACTGAAGCACAGAAAGGCTTAACACACACAGGTGCAGTATAGTGGAGTAATCAGAGCCATGCTGGAAGCAGCCAGCACACAGAGACAGAGACAGAACTAACTCAGGAAGAACAGACAGAAGCCAGCTCAGAAGCTGACCGCCGGAAATAAGGTGAGTGAGACACAATCGTGACACCTATAGGGATATTGTACGCGCATTAAAAATGTTAACGCACCTATAATGCTGCTTAGTAAACAGGGCCCTAAGTGACTTATTGTTGATTCAGATTCTAAATCTCAATGGAGAAAATTTGTATTACTTCAATTTTTTCCCCTCAGTTCCAATTTATTTTTAAAAGACTAAGAAGAATTTTCCCTTATTCAGGAACAATACTATATCAGTTCCTTATATAATATCTTCAGTTTTCCCAAAGTGTCCTTCATTTCTTTGAACACTCGCACAGAATTAATTTGTCAAAAATATATTTCTTTTATTCAGTTTTAATTAAATTCCCCACCAAATTATGTTTCTGCCAAATGGTTTTTCCAATTTAACCATTAGTCACCAAATTATTTTCTCACATAAGAGTTAACATTAACAATTTCTTCTCCAAAATTAAATAAAACTTCCTCTCAGGCTTTAATTATTCTCTATTGCTTCACATACAAACGTTTCTTTATTATCCCATTCAAACTTTTACATTTGTTTCTCATTTTTTACTCTCTCAAGCAGACACCTCAAGAAACATCTCTTCTCTTTCTGATTTCTTCTGTTGCTCTCTCACCAAGTGTTGTCAAGTTCCTTTCAAACACTCAGCTTCACACTAACATTCCATTATTCTATTTTAATTAAAAATATTACTTAAACCTTCATTTTTGAATTTAAACTATATAATTCAGATCAGAGCAGTGCTCTGTGTTTTATGTAAAAATTTGTATTTAAGTAGACACCTAGATACCCAAAATATAACTCTATTAAAAAGGACCAATTTGCATAAAGCCAGACCCCAAATAAAACCATAGCACACATATGCAAATTTCCCTCACAGCACACATATGCAAGCTTGCCTCACCTAAATACTACGGTATCACTAAAACCCTTGCTCACATTTTTAAAATTTAGTTTTTATTCATTTTAGTGCAGGTCTCTGGTGAACTCACTGTACCTGTGCAATTTTTCAGGCCATTCTGGGGTCATTAAGGTCACCAGGGAGCCCCCTCTCAACTCAGAGCAACCTCTGTGATCATAAAAATTTAAAGTGCGCCATATGCATGTAATTGACACGTCTGATTGCACAATTTTATGACACGCGTCCCCACTAAATTTATATAGAGGGTCATACAGGTGCCCCTATACATTTTAATCAAAAACAATGGTGGTGCAGTGGTCTTCGAGGCTTCCAGATACCTCTGGAATCATTGGGACTATTTTTTCTACTGCATGTGTGCATGTGACATCATCAATGACTTCATGGCACTTCCCTAACGCTGTGCATTTGTGCACAGCGATCCCTGGGCCCCAGCAATTTTGGCACAGTCAGGGACTCTTCCTCCCAGCCTTGCCCAGCCACCTTCGGGCCAGTCTGGTACCCGCAGCTCATGTCAAGAGCACAATCCCGCGACGAACCTGCCACTGGCACACAGGAACCACATCAGAGCCCTCCTGGAGCTCCCAAACTAACCCCCAACTACAACAAATACATTTTTTTATTCTGGTTACATTTGAAAAACATGCCTTACAAAATATTCAATAACTAAGGGTAAAGAATATTTAGTTTATCAGCTGATCATTAAGCTCCATCTCCCTTTGATAGTAAACTTGTTTTTTATTTATTTATAACAATGTTTCAACAAGTACAATACTTGAGTAAGCAATACAGGCTTAGGTAAATTTTTATCTAAATTAGACCAAAAATATAACTAAAAGAAAACTGTTATGCCCTCTTTAGCCCACGATAATATGGAGAGGGGTATCATGTTCAGGAGAGAACTTAAACAATATATATAGAGGTACATATAGCTTTACATGGAACACCTTATCCTTACTGTTTATTCTCAATCTTTTTATATCTAACATTAAACTGTTCCCAACTTTTTTTGGCATACAAAGGCATTTAAATGTTCTGGAAGGAGAAAAATATATTTAAGCCCCTGATATTTTATTACACATTTACAAGGGTAGTTTAAATAGAGGTAAGCCCCTAATGCTGGGGTCTCTTTCCTTAGGGCCAAAAAGGCTCTTCTCCTTTCCTGAGTCTGTCTAGTAACATCAGGATACAACCATATCTTTTTCCCCTAAAATAAAGATTGTGATTTCCTGAAAAACATGCATTTTACTGCTTCCAGATCCTGTTCAAATATAAAAGACACTAATAGAGTCATTCTTTCAGAATCTTCAGATATGGATGGTTCTAGTATATCAGTTAAATTACGATTTTGTTTTTCTTCATCTTTTTATTGAGATTGTTGTAGTGCCATATCTGAGCTTTCTCCTTCTTGATTCTTTTTAATTGGAATATAATATATTCGATTAATTTGAGGAATAAGGTCCAAAGAATAATTCAAAACTTCTACCAAATATTTTTTGAAAGCTTCAAGAGGAGTAACCCCCAGTGTTTTAGGAAAATTTAAGAAGCGAAGATTCAGTCTGCGATTATAGTTTTCAATTTGATCAATTTTCCTATGAATCAAGTTTTTATCTTTAATTGTCATAGTAGAAAAATCTTGTAACTTTCTCACTTCTTCTTTAATCTCAGTCATTTGATTAATAGAATCTGTCTTAATATTTTCAAGAGATTTAGAAAGTGTATCAACAGTACTTACTAAGGTAGAAATCTCTTGTGTTGTGTTGGTCAGTTTAACGCAGTGGCGTAGCCAGACCTGAATTTTTGGGTGGGCCCAGAGCTAATATGGGTGGGCACTAGCACTATGCATATAGGTATGAGTAGTGTTTCTTGGGATACTACAAAATAATGCCTTAGAATGCACTTGATGATGGATTGCTCTGCCCAGTAACTGCTCTGCATCAACATAAACCACATACATACATAAAAGGGAAAAATGATAAATATAGTTACATTATCCCATATCTTAAACTTGACCATAACATATGTAAATGACTGATTAAGCAAAACATGTAAATACCTACATTTTTGTCTGTTCTTCAACATGTCAAAAACTGCATGAAGCACAGCCGCAGAATTCTCACTGATGAAATAAGATTTCTCACTAATTAAATAAGAAAAATCCTACTGTCGTCATCAAGATATTTTTCCACCTACTGTGGAATCTGTAGAATACAGAACACAGCTAGAATGTTTCCTCTTACAGCTTTTCATAGGAAAAATGTATTCAAATTCTGGTAGCATCTCAATAACACAAAATCCCTTCACCGCTAGGTACTTTATGAAGTAACACTAAATCCTGCAAAGAATTTTCTTAGAGCCTGTATCGCAAACCTTAGCACCAATTCTCAACATGAATACCAATAACAGTACCTTTAAAACTGCATCAGTGAATATACACAACAGCAATGCACATCCCATTGGAAAAGCCAAACAAGTCAGACTCACAGATCCCCACACAAACCACATGCCAGCAGAATCTCTCACCTGTTCGGTCACATGAAGAACAAAAATCAACACTCATCAATTATAGAATAAAAGACCAAAAATTAGAAATTGTCCTATAGCTCGGCATCAGCCCTTCCCTTCCCAACCCCCCATCCATCTCCATAGCCCAGTATCAGCCCTTCCCCACCATCCATCCTGTAGCTAGGCATCAACACTGTCCTACTCCCTACTCATCCCCCCCCCACACACAGTTTTGGCATCTCTGCCCTTCTCAGTATTCCTCCCCACCCACCCTGAAGCACATCAACATCCCACCTACGTTAAATATTTTTGAAACATTATTTTAACCTGACCACTACAGAGACCATCCCCACCCAAAAACCCACCAACATGAACAAATATACAACTTTTTTTTTTTAATTTTAAACTGGGGACTGAGCCCACCCCCATCCAGAAACCCAACATTAAAATTTATTGTTAGTGGGTTTCTGGGTGAGGGTGGGCTTTTCACTGCCTAGGGAAAAAAGGTATATTTAATCATTTTATATACAGTGGTGGAAATAAGTATTTGATCCCTTGCTGATTTTGTAAGTTTGCCCACTGACAAAGACATGAGCAGCCCATAATTGAAGGGTAGGTTATTGGTAACAGTGAGAGATAGCACATCACAAATTAAATCCGGAAAATCACATTGTGGAAAGTATATGAATTTATTTGCATTCTGCAGAGGGAAATAAGTATTTGATCCCCCACCAACCAGTAAGAGATCTGGCCCCTACAGACCAGGTAGATGCTCCAAATCAACTCGTTACCTGCATGACAGACAGCTGTCGGCAAATGGTCACCTGTATGAAAGACACCTGTCCACAGACTCAGTGAATCAGTCAGACTCTAACCTCTACAAAATGGCCAAGAGCAAGGAGCTGTCTAAGGATGTCAGGGACAAGATCATACACCTGCACAAGGCTGGAATGGGCTACAAAACATCAGTAAGACGCTGGGCGAGAAGGAGACAACTGTTGGTGCCATAGTAAGAAAATGGAAGAAGTACAAAATGACTGTCAATCGACAAAGATCTGGGGCTCCACGCAAAATCTCACCTCGTGGGGTATCCTTGATCATGAGGAAGGTTAGAAATCAGCCTACAACTACAAGGGGGGAACTTGTCAATGATCTCAAGGCAGCTGGGACCACTGTCACCACGAAAACCATTGGTAACACATTACGACATAACGGATTGCAATCCTGCAGTGCCCGCAAGGTCCCCCTGCTCCGGAAGGCACATGTGACGGCCCGTCTGAAGTTTGCCAGTGAACACCTGGATGATGCCGAGAGTGATTGGGAGAAGGTGCTGTGGTCAGATGAGACAAACATTGAGCTCTTTGGCATGAACTCAACTCGCCGTGTTTGGAGGAAGAGAAATGCTGCCTATGACCCAAAGAACACCGTCCCCACTGTCAAGCATGGAGGTGGAAATGTTATGTTTTGGGGGTGTTTCTCTGCTAAGGGCACAGGACTACTTCACCGCATCAATGGGAGAATGGATGGGGCCATGTACCGTACAATTCTGAGTGACAACCTCCTTCCCTCCGCCAGGGCCTTAAAAATGGGTCGTGGCTGGGTCTTCCAGCACGACAATGACCCAAAACATACAGCCAAGGCAACAAAGGAGTGGCTCAGGAAGAAGCACATTAGGGTCATGGAGTGGCCTAGCCAGTCACCAGACCTTAATCCCATTGAAAACTTATGGAGGGAGCTGAAGCTGCGAGTTGCCAAGCGACAGCCCAGAACTCTTAATGATTTAGAGATGATCTGCAAAGAGGAGTGGACCAAAATTCCTCCTGACATGTGTGCAAACCTCATCATCAACTACAGAAGACGTCTGACCGCTGTGCTTGCCAACAAGGGTTTTGCCACCAAGTATTAGGTCTTGTTTGCCAGAGGGATTAAATACTTATTTCCCTCTGCAGAATGCAAATAAATTCATATACTTTCCACAATGTGATTTTCCGGATTTAATTTGTGATGTGCTATCTCTCACTGTTACCAATAACCTACCCTTCAATTATGGGCTGCTCATGTCTTTGTCAGTGGGCAAACTTACAAAATCAGCAAGGGATCAAATACTTATTTCCACCACTGTACCTTTTCCCCTAGGCAGTGAAGAACCCACCCCCACATAGAAGCCCAGCACCAGCATTATACTGTAAATATAAAACTTTTGTTGTTGTTTTACCTGGGCAGGGCCAGATTCAAAGAGCAGTGCACATGTGCTCCCTGTGCTGCCTCTGGGACCGCAGTGGAGTGTACTGCCTGCAGAGGATTGCAGGACTCAATCAAACGCAGATTGAGCAAGGGGCAAGATGAAGCAAGGCCCCAGTAGCTTCTCCAGCTATTGCTGGCAGCCTGTGGCACAGTGAGGGATCCCTTCAGCTGAGCTGCAGCAGCAGCACTGGCGGCAGATTTTTCTGTGTGGCGCCAGCATCTGTGAACCGTGGCAGCGGCACTGGCGGCAGATTTTTCTGTGCGGGGCCGGGATCTGTGAACCGCAGCAGTGGCACTGGCGGCAGATTTTTTTGTGTGGCGCCAGCATCTCTGTAAACCGTGGCAGCGGCACTGGCAGCAGATTTTTCTATGCGGCGCCAGTGTCCGTGCATGCTGCAGCCTGTGGGGGCCCTGGGATTAAGGCAAGGCAAAGCACACAGGCGCCATGACGAACAGAGGTCAGAGCAGCAGAGCACAGCATGTTGTGCAGTGTACTCACAGTGCACCGATTGGAGGAGGACAAGCAAATGGGGTGGGCCTGAACTGAGACTGGGTGGGCCTGGGCCCACCCAGGCCCACCCGTAGCTATGCCCCTTTAACATCCAAATTTTGGAGAGCTTCCCAAATGCTCTCCAAAGTTACCGTCTCCGGTTTAGATAACACAGATCTTTCCACAGACTAAGAGCCCGAAGGCCCCAAACCTCCGTTCGCTTTTACATCCACAGAGCCTCTTGTCTGAGGCCTTTCTTCACCGTCTTCCAATTCGGACGACTTCAGCTGGGATAGGAAAGCTATGGGTGAAGGCGGCGGATTGAGTTCCGGGGGTGAAAGTGTGACATCAAGCCCCAAGTCGCAAGGGTCTCCTCCTCCTGGAACTGTGGGGCTCCTCCCGGGCTTTTGGTCAGGCGTTCTCACCGCGAACCTCTCTGTGGTCAGTTGCGACGGAGAAGAGGTTTTGGTCGCCGAGGCCCCAGCCTTGACCAGACCTTTCCTTTTAGTATGGGGCATAATGGCTAGGCAACAATAATTTTGTTCGAAACTGAACACGAGAGAGCTCAGGCGTGAGCTATGCGTGTCGCCATCTTGGCCCCTCCCCCGATAGTAAACTTGTAATTCCAAAGAATGTACTTAGTTTCTTGATATAAGTTGCACTGAACTCAGACACAGACCCTTATGGCTGTCCTTCCATGGGTGTACCTCACAGGGCTGCACCCCGGCCTTGAGCAGGCTCCTTCCTGCCAAACCCCGCTTACAGACTGGACTCCCCAATCCTCTCAAAGCTCTGGCTTTTTCTCCAGTTATTGTGACTGAGACAATAACTGCTCCTTAATTTCTGCCCAACTTAAATTGGTATTCCAGGATCCTCCTTCTCCTTTCTAGTCACTTGGCAGGGGCTTGCAGGCAACCAAAGACCACCAACACACTGATGCACCCAAGGACCTTTTGAAGCAGCCAAGGACACTTTCCCACTCTCACTCTTTCCTTTTATTTCCTCTTTCCTCCCAAATATATCACTCACCCCAACACAGGCACTATCTTTCTGCATTTTATTCCATAAACGTTCCTGTCGGCTCCTCCCACCCAGGGACCTCCCAGTCATTCCCTCCAGTGACTGGGCTTACTCATTCAGTAATCCCAACCTAACCAGAGATTACATCAACATAAATATTCACAGGAGTAAACATAACATTCTTTCTGCAACACGTTTCTAACTGTGACTGAGATAAAATAATGCACAATGACAATGTGGATGCAGCATCTGAGAGTTTGTTTTGGACACACGAACATGGCGGCTGTTGGGGGAATGGGCTTCAATTTTTTGATGTCATCCCATCTGCCATTAATCCAACCTCCTTGGTTTATGTCCTCTGCACTGCACATCACCACCACCTCTGGGTTAGTGCCCATACTGTCCCTTCTGCAGTCTTGAGAATAGATGCACTTCTGATGAAAAAATAAAATTTAAACTAGGAACTCAGCTCGAGATACGTTATGCCTAGAGCAGGAGTGGAGGTTGCCTGCTTGGCTCCTCTGTCTCCCTACCAAATTTGTCACCTATCCCGATTTATTTTTCGCAAGAGATGACGAATAAGATTTTGGAATTCCCTGCTGTGCTGGCAAGCTTGAAGAAAGGACGGGTTGGAGGCATTTTATCCTTCCTATGGCGTCTGACAAGTTTCTGAGAGAAGAGGATACTTCTGTGGGTAAGTGACATTATTTTATTCTGTGCTTGGTAACTTAAAGATTGGGTTGAAAAGAAGAATTGTAGGGTATTGATAAACACAGAAGTTAAAAAAAAAAGAAGCAACAAACTTTATTAGTTAGTCTCCATACCCTTTTCCCCATAGTTTTAAAACTTGAATTTTCTACTACAGCATTAACAGTCTCTAGAAGGCAAAGTCAGGCCTAGTTCAGTCTTAGGAAAAAAACATAAGAGGGAGACTCAAGCATTATTAACTAGTTTCCATAGTGTACAACCCTTTTCCCTAGTTTTAAACTGAAACTTTCTCTAGAGGTAGAGACTAGAGAGTTGCACGGGGACAGAAATCTTACCCATCCCCGCCCGTCCCCGCTGGAATCTTACCCGTCCCCACCCATCCCCACTGGAATCTTACCCATCCCCACCCATCCCCGCAAAAATTTAAACCATCCCAACCCGTCCCCACCCGTCCCCGCAAGAATTTAAACCATCCCCACCCATCCCCGTAAGAATTTAATAGTACATAAAAGAAAGTTCCAGTCAGCTCCCTCAGTCTCTCTCTGGATTTGAGCCACAGCACTGTAGGCAAGGAAGGAACGGAAGTTGGAACTTGGAACACTCTGGTGCGCACATGTAAGATTTGTCTCTGATTCACTGGCAGTGTGTGCTGAGAGGTCGCCACATGCACGCGTCAGTAGGTCAGGTGACATCTGATTCTCGTGCCTGTGTCAGAGCTGAGGTCTGTGCACCAGCCTGGGAGCAAAGAGGATTAATAGTAACATAGTAAGTGACAGCAAATAGACCTGAACGGTCCATCCACTCTGCCCAATAGTCACACTCATGATCAATTCATCATTAAATCAACGAGTGTGATATTATATACTTGATTATGGTCTTTCTTTCGTGTTTCTGGAACAAAGACCACAGAAGTCTATCTGGCCCCATCCTTATGTTCCAACTGCTGGAGTCGCCATCGAAGCCCACTCCAGCCTATTCATGTTCTCATTTGTGGGACACAGACCATAAAAGTCTGTCCAGCACTGTCCTCATGTTCCAGCCACTGAAGTTGCTGTCTAAGCCCTTTCCAGCCCATCCTACACCAGATTGCCATGTATGAGACACAGACCATACAAGTCTGCCAGGTATCAGCTCTAGTTCATCACAGCCAGAGTCCCCATCTAAGCGTCACTTGACACATCCACACACATGCAGCCTTTTAAGGTTAGGTTTTATATAACTTCCATTTTCTAATTAGAGATCCTCTGTGTTCATCCCATGCCTTTTTGAATTCCGTCATCATTTGTGACTCTACCACCTCCTTAATGGAAGACTTTCCACATTTATGCTGTTAAAGCAAAGAGGAGGAGGAGGAGACAGCACTCAAAGAAATTGGTATTCGGTAGATGAGAGGCTGGTGCAGGTGCAGCTTACAATTCCACGGGAAGCCCACAGAACTGGTTCCATCCCCGCGGGAACCCCACAGGAACTGACTCCGTCCCCGCGGGAACCCCGCAGAACAGCTTCCATCCCCGCGGGAACCCCGCAGGAACTGCCTCCGTCCCTGCGGGAATCCTGCGGGTTCCGCGGGATTCCCGCGGGGACGGAAGCCGTGCAGCTCTCTAGTAGAGACTTAACAGCCAAGCATATACAAAGGATAGTAGCCAGGCTTAAACTGTTGTTAAAGAAGTTATTTTCTGTTCTTGCCTGCTGGAGAGGTAGCACTGCTACTGACCTGAATTAGGTGTTAATTAAGATGTGAGGAAGTAGAATATTTGCAAAGGTTATTAAGGGCAATCTGATTACTGGACTAGCTTCAAAGGGTTTGTTTGAAACAGTCTCCTTAGAATCCAAACTATATAGAGAAGAAGGGTCCCACTTAGCTTTCTTTCTGAGAAGTTCTGAGAGAAGAGGACATTTCTGTGGGTAAGTGACATTATTTTCTTCTGTGCTTGGTAACTTAAAGATTATGATTTAAAAGAGGAATTGTAGGATATTGATATACACAGAATTAAAAAAAAAAAACAGTTTATTAGCTAGTCTCCATACCCTTTTCCCCATAGTTTTAAAACTTGAATTTTCTGCCACAGCATTCCCACCCACCCCTAGTTCAACTCTTCATTTATAGTCAATTATTCTAATTAGGACAAGAGGAGTTTTCATTAGAATTTTAATTACATTTAATTAGTTTCTGAGAAGAAAACACTAAATAAATTACAAATTACACCAATCTTAAGGCACTTTATATTCATCTGATATCTGTAGTACCTTAAAGGTTTTAATTAAACAATTCTATAATACTAAGATTCAGACAGTAGTCCAGCAGAGAGAGGGGTGCTATCCAGTCTTTTGCATTGAGTGTCACATGTATGATTATCTCCCAGTTGACAAGAAGTCATGTGTTTGTGCTCAATGCAAAGAACTCTTAGCTCTCCGAGAACTATTCTGTTTTCTTGAGGCTAGAGTAGCGGACTTGGAGGAACTGGAGGAAGGAGGTCTTCTAAAAGGATAGCATCACCCTGCAGCTGGAAGTAATCCTGTAGCCAGGACCAGCACACCAGGGGATGCAATATCCTTTCGCACTGAGGATGTGTCTCCAGGAGCTACTGCCCAGGATGGAAGGGTTAGGACATCTGTTGTAGTTGGTGATTCGATAATTAGGCATGTAGATAGCTGGGTGGCTGGTGGACGTGAGGATCACCTAGTCACTTGCCTGCCTGGTGCGAAGGTGGTGGACCTAACGTGTCACCTAGATAGGCTTTTAGATAGTGCTGGGGAGGAGCCAGCTGTCTTGGTACATGTGGGTACCAATGACATAGGAAAATGTGGGAGAGAGGTTCTAGAAGCCAAAGTAAGGCTCTTAGAAAGCTCAAATCCAGAACCTCTAGGGTAGCATTTTCCAAAGTGCTACCCATTGTGCAGAGCCCAAGAGACAGGCAGGGTTCCAGAGTCTCAATGCATGGATGAGGCAATGGTGCAGGGAGGAGGGTTTTAGGTTTGTAAAGACCAGTGCAACATTCTGGGGAAGGGGGAGCCTTTTCCGGAAGGATGGACTCCACCTTAACCAGGGTGGGACCAGGCTGCTGCCATCAGCATTTAAAAAGGAGATAAAGAAGCTTTTAAACTAGAACCTGGGGGATGGCCAACAGTCGTTCAAAAACACATGGTTCAGAACAAGGTGTCTTTGAAAGATATCATCAAAACAGGGAAGACAGGGTATCCTGATAGCGAGGTTGCAAAAGAGACCATAGTAGATCAGGTGTCCTTAAATAAAAATCAGACAAAAGATTGCAAATCAACTACTGAGCAAGATGTAAATAAGAACAAGAAACATAGTTTGAAATGCCTATATACGAATGCCAGAAGCCAGTGGCGTACCAAGGGCAGGGCGGTGGGGGCGGTCTGCCCCAGGTGTCAGCAGGTAGGGGGGGTGCTCCGCTGGCGTCGCAGTCCCCACCTGCCTACCAGCTCCATCGACAGACGACCCTCTTCTCCTGCTACCTGGCACCCTGTCTTTAAAAAAAATCTGTGAAGCGGCAGCGCCTCGCATCTGCTCTGCGTGTAAAAAGCAAATCGCCTTGTCGTGTTGGCCTTTCCCTCACTGTGTCCCGCCCTCTGATGTAACTTCCTATTTCTACAAGGGCGGGACACAGTGAGGGAAGGGCCAATGCAATGAGGCGATTTGCTTCTTTTACATACAGAGCAGACGCGAGACGCACCACCGCTTCACAGATTTTTTTTAAAGGCTGGGTGCCAGGTGGCAGGAGAGAAGAGGGTCGTCTGTCAACGGAGCTGGTAGGCAGGGGGGACGCAGATGGGAGAAGGGGACTGGGTCTGGGAGGGGGGAGCTCAGATGGTAGGAGGGGCTAGAGATGGAACTAGGGTCTGAGAAGGGGGCAGGATAAAGAATGGGGCCATGCCTTGGGCAGGTGGGATAATGGGTCTGGGGCTGAAAAGGGGTGCCCTAATGCAAGGCATGTGAATGAAGGGGACTGGAACTGGGGGCTGAAGAGGAGGGTAGGTGGGATAAGGGGACTAATACTGGAAGTGGGAGCAGAAAAGGGGCTGGGGCTGAAACTGGGGGAACTGGGGGCTGAAAAGGGGACAGGGAGAACTGGCTGGGGCTGAAGCTCGGAACTGGTGGGAAAAAAGGGCTGGGGTTGAAACTGGGGACTGAAAAGGGGACAGGGAGAAGTGGCTGGGGGCTGAAGCTTGGGACTGGTGGGAAAAAGGGCTGAGGCTGAAACTGGGGACTGGTGGGATAGTGGGGCTGAAACTGGAGGCTGAAAAGGGGGGGCAGGTGGGAGATGTGGGCTGGAACTAGGGGCAGGTGGGATAACGGGGCTGGAACTGGGGGCCGAAAAGATGGGGCAGAGAGAGAGAGGGGACAGATCCTAGATGGAAGGGGGAGTGAGAGGGAGGGCAGACCCTGGATAGAAGGGGGAGCAAGATGGAGGGCAGACCCTAGATGGATAGGAGAGGGAGGGCAAATGGTGGATTGAAGGGGCAGAGAGAAAGGGCAGATGGATGAAAGGGATAGAAAGGGCAGACAGTGGATGGAAGGGGGAGAGAGGGCAGATAGGCAGATGGTGGATGGAAGGGGCAGAGATAGAGGGCAGATTTGGATGGAAGGAAGAGAGAGGGCAGACTGTGGATGGAAGGGGCAGGGAGACAGGGCAGACACTGGATGGATGGGACGGCAGAGAGAGAGCGAAGATAGATGCTGGATGGTAGGAAGACAGTGAAAAGAAGATGAGGAAAGCAGAAATCAGAGACAACAAACTGTAAATAAAATGTATATTTTTATTTTTTTGCTTTAGGATAAAGTAGTATTGTAGATGTGTTAATAAATGTTTATAAATAGAACATGTAAATAAGGTAATCTTTTTATTGGACTAATTTTAATACATTTTGGCTAACTTTCGGAGAACAAAACCCTTTTCCTTAGGTCAGGATAGGATACTGTTCCAGCACTATACTGTATCAACCTGAGGAAGGAGGTTTTGGCCTCTGAAAGTTAAATGTATTAGTCCAATAAAATGGTATTATTTTATTTTATATATTTGTTTTATTTCTATTTGTTAATTTGTAAAGTGGTGATTGGTATTTGTTAGTTTTTTCAAGTTTACATCTGCTGTCTTTATATTTTGCACAGTACTAGGGGACATTTTCTGTTTCTGTGGTGTTGCATTGTATGCAGAGTCTGGCATCTTGGGGGTTCAGTTTTATTTTTTCTAAATAGAAAGTTTATGATTACTTATTCTATAGTGGATTAGGATGTATCTGTGTTTGTGAAAAAGACAAGGCTTTCAATTGGCATTGACTGTGCAGCATCGACGATCTGTACTATTCTGTCTGGTTTCGTTTTACAATAGGTGAATTGATGTTCTAGTGCTCACTGTAGTGTTTAAGATGCTTTCCTTTTCCTTGTGTGACTCATAGAAATGACTGCTTATGGTATGGTAGAATTGCCCTCGAGGGCGGGACCAGAGCTGAGTGAGGGAAGGGAAAGGAAGGCTCCCGAAGCGCCGCCCAGCAGCTCGCATGCTTTTCACAGCTGCTGCTACCTGTGGGCGCTCCGACGACGAGGTAACTTAAAATTCAGAGGGCAGGGGGATTGGAGCTTGGGCGGTCGGGGCGGAGCGACTTCAGGCACGCCGTGCGGGGCCCCCTTGAGCGCAAGGCCCTGTGCGGTCGCCTCGGTCGCCTCGCCCTAAGACCGGCCCTGATTGCACTAAATGAAAAATTAGATATAATAGGCATCTCTGAGACCTGGTGGAAGGAGGATAACCAGTGGGACACTGTCATACCAGGGTACAAATTATATCATAGTGATAGGAATGTATATGCCTTCCTATGCTTGGCCTATGACTAAGGGCTAGGCCTAAGGCCTGTACTGTCGGTTTGGTTCTCACAAGTTAGCCTACTAACTCAGCATCTTGGGTAACAATCATTGCCTTCTCAGAAGCTGAGAACTGACACTTCATAACATTTGTTTGCAGCTGAGTATGTTTTTCATATAAGGTAGGGTTACCATATAGCTCCAGAAAAAGGAGGACAGATTGAGCCAGTCTGGGTTTTACTTCCATTGCATTCAATGGAAGCAAAATCCGGACTGGATCAATGTGTCCTCCTTTTTCTGGAGCCATATGGTAACCCTAATATAAGGTGGATGTAACCTTGATAGTTGCTAAGGGACTGAGGACACAGTGAAGCCTACCAGTATGTTGCATTTGTGGAGAGAGACAGAGAGAGGACACAAGGGTATTGTTCTGACTGTGCATGCAGAACAGATAACTGACTAGCCAATAGGTACCGATTTTGCACGAACAAAAAAACACATCTTGGAATCCCTATGGATTGAAATTCCATTTGTAAAGGGGAAAAGGATAGTGATAGGAGTGTACTACTGTCCACCTGGCCAGGATGAACAGATGGATGTAGAAATGTTATCGGAAATTATGGAGGCTAACAAACTGGGCAACACAATAAAGTGAATGATACATACCTGTAGCAGGTGTTCTCCGAGGACAGCAGGCTGACTGTTCTCACGACTGGATGACGTCCGCGGCAGCCCCCACCAACCGGAAAAAGCTTCGCGGGCGGTCCGCACGCAGGGCACGCCCACCGCGCATGCGCGGCCGTCTTCCCGCCCGTGCGCGACCGTTCCCGCCAGTTGAATGACAAGCAAAAGATGAAAACGCAACTCCAAAGGGGAGGAGGGAGGGTAGGTGAGAACAATCAGCCTGCTGTCCTCGGAGAACACCTGCTACAGGTATGTATCATTCACTTTCTCCGAGGACAAGCAGGCTGCTTGTTCTCACGACTGGGGTATCCCTAGCTCTCAGGCTCACTCAAAACAAGAACCCATGTCAATGGAACCTCGCAACGGCGAGGGTATAACAGAAATTGACCTACGAAGAACAACTAACTGAGAGTGCAGCCTGACCAGAATAAATTCGGGTCCTGGAGGGTGGAGTTGGATTTACACCCCAAACAGATTCTGCAGCACCGACTGCCCGAACCGACTGTCGCGTCGGGTATCCTGCTGGAGGCAGTAATGTGATGTGAATGTGTGGACAGATGACCACGTTGCAGCCTTGCAGATCTCTTCAATAGTGGCTGACTTCAAGTGGGCCACTGACGCTGCCATGGCTCTAACACTATGAGCCGTGACATGACCCTCAAGAGCCAGCCCAGCCTGGGCGTAAGTGAAGGAAATGCAATATGCTAGCCAATTGGAGATGGTGCGTTTCCCGACAGCGACCCCTAGCCTGTTAGGGTCAAAAGAAACAAACAATTGGGCGGACTGTCTGTGGGGCTGTGTCCGCTCCAAGTAGAAGGCCAATGCTCTCTTGCAGTCCAATGTGTGCAACTGACGTTCAGCAGGGCGGGTATGAGGCCTGGGGAAGAATGTTGGCAAGACAATTGACTGGTTAAGATGGAACTCCGACACCACCTTCGGCAGGAACTTTGGGTGGGTGCGGAGCACTACTCTGTTGTGATGAAATTTGGTATATGGAGCATGAGCTACCAGGGCTTGAAGCTCACTGACCCTACGAGCTGAAGTAACTGCCACCAAGAAAATGACCTTCCAGGTCAAGTACTTCAGATGGCAGGAATTCAGTGGCTCAAAAGGAGGTTTCATCAGCTGGGTGAGGACGACGTTGAGATCCCATGACACTGTAGGAGGCTTGATAGGGGGCTTTGACAGAAGCAAGCCTCTCATGAATCGAACGACTAAAGGCTCTCCAGAGATGGCTTTACCTTCCACACGATAATGGTAAGCACTAATCGCACTAAGGTGATTCCTTACTGAGTTGGTCTTGAGGCCAGACTCTGATAAGTGCAGAAGGTATTCAAGCAGGTTCTGTGCAGGGCAAGAACGAGGTTCTAGGGCCTTGCTCTCACACCAAACGACAAACCTCCTCCACTTGAAAAAGTAACTCTTTTTAGTGGAATCCTTCCTAGAGGCAAGCAAGACACGGGAGACACCCTCAGACAGACCCAACGCAGTGAAGTCTACGCCCTCAACATCCAGGCTGTGAGAGCCAGGGACTGGAGGTTGGGGTGCAGCAACGCTCCGTCGTTCTGCGAGATGAGAGTCGGAAAACACTCCAATCTCCACGGTTCTTCTGAGGACAACTCCAGAAGAAGAGGGAACCAGATCTGACGGGGCCAAAAGGGCGCTATCAGAATCATGGTGCCGTGGTCTTGCTTGAGCTTCAGTAAGGTCTTCCCCACCAAAGGTATGGGAGGATAAGCATACAGGAGGCCGGTCCCCCAATGGAGGAGAAAGGCATCCGACGCTAGCCTGCCGTATACCTGTAGTCTGGAACAGAACAGAGGCAGCTTGTGGTTGGTCTGAGAGGCGAAAAGGTCCACCGAGGGGGTGCCCCACTCTCGGAAGATCTTGCGTACCACTCTGGAATGAAGCGACCACTCGTGCGATTGCATGACTCTGCTCAGTCTGTCGGCCAGACTGTTGTTTACACCTGCCAGGTATGTGGCTTGGAGGAGCATGCCGAACTGGCAAGCCCAACGCCACATCCCGACGGCTTCCTGACACAAGGGGCGAGATCCGGTGCCCCCCTGCTTGTTGGTGTAATACATTGCAACCTGATTGTCTGTCCGAATTTGGATAATTTGGTAGGACAGCCGATCTCTGAAAGCCTTCAGTGCGTTCCAGATCGCTCGGAGCTCCAGGAGGTTGATCTGCAGATCCTTTTCCTGGAGGGACCACAGACCCTGGGTGTGAAGCCCATCGACATGAGCTCCCCACCCCAGGCGAGATGCATCCGTCGTCAGCACTTTCGTGGGCTGCGGAATTTGGAATGGACGTCCCAGGGTCAAATTGGTCCGGATGATCCACCAGAGCAGTGAAGTGCGGCAGCTGGTGAAGAGGCAGATGACATCTTCTAGATTCCCGGTGGCCTGAAACCACTGGGAAGCTAGGGTCCATTGAGCCGATCTCATGTGAAGACGAGCCATGGGAGTCACATGAACTGTGGAGGCCATATGACCCAGAAGTCTCAACATCTGCCGAGCTGTGACCTGCTGAGACGCTCTGGTCTGCGAAGCCAGGGACAGGAGGTTGTTGGCCCTCGCTTCGGGAAGGAAGGCCCGAGCCGTCTGGGTATTCAGCAGAGCTCCTATGAATTCCAGAGACTGTGTTGGCTGGAGATGGGACTTTGGGTAATTTATCACAAACCCCAGCAGCTCCAGAAGTTGAATAGTGCACTGCATAGACTGGAGGGCTCCTGCCTCCGAGGTGCTCTTGACCAGCCAATCGTCGAGGTATGGGAACACGTGCACTCCCAGCTTGCGTAGATACGCCGCTACCACCACGAGGCACTTTGTAAACACTCGTGGGGCAGAGGCGAGCCCAAAGGGCAGCACACAATACTGAAAGTGCCGTGCGCCCAGGCGGAATCTGAGATACTGTCTGTGAGCTGGCAGTATCGGGATGTGAGTGTATGCGTCCTTTAAATCCAGGGAACATAGCCAATCGTTTTTCTGAATCATTGGCAGAAGGGTGCCCAAGGAAAGCATCCTGAACTTTTCTTTGACCAGGAATTTGTTCAGGCCTCTCAGGTCTAGGATGGGACGCATCCCCCTGTTTTCTTTTCCACAAGGAAGTACCTGGAATAGAATCCCTGCCCTTCTTGCCCGGGTGGTACGGGCTCGACCGCATTGGCGCTGAGAAGGGCGGAGAGTTCCTCTGCAAGTACCTGCTTGTGATGGGAGCTGAAGGATTGAGCTCCCGGAGGACAATTTGGTGGCAGGGAGGCCAAATTCAGAGCGTATCCGCACCGCACTATTTGGAGAACCCACTGGTCGGAGGTTATGAGAGGCCACCTTTGGTGAAAGAATTCTAACCTCCCTCCGACCGGCAGATCGTCCGGTACGGACACTTTGAGGGCGGCTATGTTCCCGTGGATCCAGTCAAAAGCCCGTCCCCGGCTTTTGCTGTGGAGGCGCAGGGGGCTGCTTAGGCGCACGCTGTTGACGAGAACGAGCGTGCTGGGGCTGTCCCTGTGCCTGACGAGGCCTTCGGGCCGGCTGGGTGTACCTACGCTTGGCAAAAGAATAGGGCACAGCCTGCCGAGCCCGGGAAAAACGTCCACCTGTTGAGGTGGATGCTGAAGGCGCCCGGTGGGAGAGCTTGTCGAGGGCGGTTTCCCGCTGATGCAGTTGGTCCACCAACTGCTCGACCTTCTCACCAAAAATATTATCCCCCCGGCAAGGGACGTCGGCCAGTCTCTGCTGGGTGCGGTTGTCCAGGTCAGAGGCACGCAGCCATGAGAGCCTGCGCATCACTATACCTTGGGCCGCAGCTCGAGATGCCACGTCACAGGTGTCTTAGATACCCCTGGACAGGAACTTTCTGCACGCCTTCAGCTGCCTGACCACCTCCTGATAAGGCCTGGACTGCTCCAGCGGGAGCTTATCGACCAGGTCCGCCAGTTGCTTCACATTGTTCCGCATATGGATGCTCGTATAGAGCTGGTACGACTGAATGCGGGTCACGAGCATGGAGGATTGGTAGGCCTTCCTCCCAAACGAGTCCAGAGTGCGAGACTCCCGTCCCGGGGGCGCCGAGGCGGTATCCCTCGAACTCCGTGCCCTCTTGGGAGCAGAATCCACGACCGCCGAGTCATGGGGCAATTGGGGCCGCATTAACTCTGGGTCCGAGTGGATTCTGTACTGGGACTCTGCTTTCTTGGGAATGATGGGATTAGATAGCGGTCTCATCCAGTTCCGAAGCAGTGTCTCTTTGAGGACATTATGCAACGGCACCGTGGAGGACTCTCTAGGTGGTGATGGATAGTCGAGGACCTCGAGCATCTCAGCCCTCGGCTCATCCACAGAGACCACGGGGAAGGGAATGCAAATAGACATACCCCGTACAAAGGAGGCGAAGGAGAGGCTCTCAGGAGGCGAGAGCTTCCTCTCTGGTGAAGGCGTGGGGTCCGAGGGAAGACCCGCAGACTCCTCTGAGGAGAAATATCTGGGGTCTTCCTCTTCCCCCCACGAGGCCTCTTCCTCGGTATCGGACATAAGCTCATGTAGCTGAGTCCTTAACCGGGCCCGGCTCGACGTCGAGGCACCGAGGCCTCGGTGTCGTCGAGCGGTGGACTCCCGCGCCGGCGGGGACGAAGCTCCCTCCATCGACGTCGACGGGGACTCCACCTGCGTGGCGGTCGAGACCGGCGCCGCAAGTGGCGGCGGTGTCGACGGCCTCAGCACCGGGCTAGAGCTCGCCGGCGCCACAGTCAACGGCGCCGAGGGCGCAAGCACCCCCGGCGCCGGCACAGCCTTGCGCATCAGCCCTTCCAGGATCCCCGGAAGGATGGCTCGGAGGCACTCGTCCAGGCCTGCTGCCGGGAAAGGCGGGGGTGCCGGTAGAGGCGTCGGTGCCGGAAGCTGCTCGGGTCCAGGAGACTGCACCGAAGTGCTGGGACCCTGACGCGTCGGTACCTCCACTACCGAAGGGGATCTCTCCTCTCGACGTGGACGCTTCGGCGTCGACTCCTCGCCGGTACCGATCGCCGGCCTCGAAGGCGACCGATGACGGTGCTTTTTGGATTTCTTGCGGTGCCCGTCATCGGTGCCAGGTGGAACGGAGGAGGAGGAGGTCGATCCCCCTCGGTCTCGAGGAACCGGGTCAGACAGGGTTCGGTCCCGAGGGCCATGGGCCGAGGGAGTGACCGGGGCCGATTGCCCACGCGGCCTCTCACCCCTACCCTCACCGGAGGACCGGCGGGCTGACGGGACCTGTGCTCCTGGGGTCGATGCCATCGGTGCCGATTTCTCGGGCCTCGATACCAGTACCGAAGAACCGGCCGTCGATACCGATGCCGTCGAGGTCGATGTCGAGGGGCCGGCGCAAGTTCCAAAAAGACGGTCCCGCAGAACTTGCCTCGCAACCTGAGTCCGTTTCCGGAGACCAAGACACAAAGAACACGACTTGATATTGTGCTCCGGCCCGAGGCACTGGAGGCACCAAGCGTGGGTGTCGGTCTGCGAGATCGGCCGGCCGTACCGACCACACTTCTTAAATCCACTCGGGACCTTCGAGGACATCGATGGAAAAATCGCGTCGGTGAAGTTAAAGTCGTCGATGGTGGCGGTAAATCACACCTCGAAAAATAATCAACCGCACGGCCACAAGGCCGCAACGCGACGCCCTCGCTAGAAGACGAGGGAAAATAAAGCGCGTGCTCTCTTTTTTTTTTTAAGAAAAAGAAAACTGGAGCGCGCGATAATCAGAAACAAAAAAATAAACGAATTCGCGAAGAACGCGACGGTTTTCCGGGGCTGACTCAGAGAGAGCGGCAATCGCATGACTCTCTCCAGGCACGGAAAAGAAAGGACTGGCGGGAACGGTCGCGCACGGGCGGGAAGACGGCCGCGCATGCGCGGTGGGCGTGCCCTGCGTGCAGACCGCTCGCGAAGCTTTTTCCGGTGGTGGGGGCTGCCGCGGACGTCACCCAGTCATGAGAACAAGCAGCCTGCTTGTCCTCGGAGAATGGGTGATTTCAATTAACACAATATTGATTGGGTAAATTACTACTACTACTACTATTTAGCATTTCTATAGCGCTACAAGGCATACTCAGCACTGCACAAACATAGAAGAAAGACAGTCCCTGCTCAAAGAGCTTACAATCTAATATGTAACATCAGGGCATGCTAGGGAGATTAAATGAATTCTTTGCTTCAGTCTTCACCGAGGAAGATTTGGGAGAAATACCGGTGCCAGAAATGGTATTCAAAGCTAACGAGTCAGAGAAACTGAATGAAATCTCTATAAATCTGAAGGATGTAATGGCACAATTGAAGAGTTACAAATCTGGACCGGATGGTGTTCATCCCAGAGTACTGATAGAACTGAAAAACTAACTTGCGGAACTATTGTTAGTAATATGTAATTTATCTTTAAAATCAAGCATGGTACTGGAAGATTTTTTAAAGGTTAAAGAGAAGATCCGGGAAACTATAGACCGGTGAGCATGACAACAGTGCCAGGCAAAATGGTAGAGACTGTTATAAAAAACAAAATTACAGAGCATATTCAAAAGTATGGATTAATGAGATAAAGCCAACATGGAAGGGAAATCTTTCCTCACCAATCTATTACATTTCTTTGAAGGGGTGAACAAACATGTGGATAAAGGTGAGCCAATCAATATTGTGTATCTGAATTTTCAAAAGGAGTTTGATAAAGTACCTCAGGAAATTGGAGAGTGATAGGCTAGGCGGTAATGTCCTATTGTGGATTAAAAACTGGTTAAAAGAAAAAGGAGAGTAGGGTTAAATGGTCAGTATTCTCAATGGAGAAGGGTAGATAGTGGGGTTCCTCAGAGGTCTGTGCTGAGACGCTTTTTAACATATTTATAAATGATCTAGAGATGGGAGTAACTTGTGAGGTAATTAAATTTGCTGACAACACAAAATTATTCAAAGTTGTTAAATCACAAGAGGATTGTGAAAAATTACAAGACCCTACAAGACTGGGAGATTGAGCAACTAAATAGCAGATAACATTTAAAGTGAGCAAGTGCAATGTGATGCATGTGGGAAAGAGGAACCTGAATTATAGCTACGTATTGCAAGGTTCCACATTAGGAGTCACCGACCTGGAAAGGGATCTAGGCATCATTGTTGATGATACGTTGAAACCCTCTGCTCAGTGTGTGGCGGTGGCAGCTAAGAAAGCAAATAGAATGTTAGGTATTATTAGGAAAGGAATGGAAAACAAAAATGAGGATGCTACTAATGCCTTTATATCGCTCCATGTTGCGACCACACCTCAAACACTGTGTGCTATTCTGGTCACTGCATCTCAAAAAGGTATAGTGGAATTAGAGAAGGGTGACAAAAATGATAAAGGGGATAGGATATCAAAGCAGCTAGGACTCTTCACCTTGGAGAAAAGATGGATGAGGGGAGATATGTTAGAGGTCTATAAAATAATGAGTGGAGCGGAACAGGTAGACGTGAATCTCTTGTTTACTCTTTCCAAAAATACTAGGATTAGCGGGCACACAATGAAGTTACAAAGTAGCAAATTTAAAACGAATCAGAGAAAATATTTCTTCATTCAACATGTAATTCATTGCCAGAGAATGTAGTAAAAGCAGTTAGCTTAGTGGGGTTTAAAAAAGGGTTAGATGGCTTCCTAAAGGAAAAATCCATAAGCCATTATTAAAATGGACTTAGGGGAAAATCCACTGCTTATTTCTAAGATAAGCAGCATAAAATGTATTATACTGTTTTGGGGTCTTTCCAGGTACTTGTGACCTGGATTGGCCACTGTTGGAAACAGGATGCTGGGCTTGTTAGACCTTCGGTCTATCCCAATATGCCAATACTTATGTTGAATAACTCTCATGGCTTTGGAGAAACGGGGAGTGGAGGCTAAAATGTCATCGTCTCCAGCCCCGCGAAGCTCATCAATAAGCTCCCTTTGGATTAAGGAAATCGTGTCGGAAGTGAGGGCAGTGGTGAAAATGGCACTGGATGCCAAATTACAGAAATTGCAGGACAAAATCAAAGCTGCCCATGAACACTTGGACAGTATGGACCTGGAATAGGACATGCAGCAGCAGCACCACTTGAGCACGCTGGAGATTGAAGTGCAGAGTAAAGTCCAAGATATGGATCAGCTTCACCTTAGTTATCAACAGATGGAGTGTAAGGTGGATCACCTGGGGGACAGGGCCCAACACAAAAATTTGTGCTTGGTGGGATTTTCTGAGATGTTGAAGGATTAGGTTCTGGTACAGATTCTTTAAACCTGCTTTCTCTTGATGTTTCCTTTAAAATATCATGGACCATCGGCTGGGCTTGGTGACTGGTGCACCAGCGAGGTCAAGATTGGTAGTATTTTGTGTGGTGCACTTTGTGGATAAGCAAGCCATGCTACAAGCCTTACGAGGAGGACGGCATTTGGAATTTGCAATCAGGAAGGTTTTATGTTTTCAGGACTATACTGCCAAAGTACGTGTTGTTCAGAAAGTTTTTGCGCCCTTATCCTCTGAGCTTTACCTCCAAAAGATTCCATGTGCTTTGCTTTACCCTGGGAGACTCCAAGTCAAATATGATGGCAAGACTCATTTTTTTATTACTTTGGCAGCAGCACAGACTTTTTGCAAACTATCCCAGCCGGAAATGTCACTTAAGATGCTGCTTCTGTATATGTTGGACTTGCTTGTATTTTAACTTTTAACGTTTGTATTTTATGAATGAGGTGTATTTCGCCCATGCTTAGCAATATGTTTTTACTATACACTTACTATGTTTCTTGCAACAGCTCCATTTAGGATGTTCAGGATAGGTGGGTTTATTATGCACTAGTACCTGGCAGAAACCCAATTAGTACCAACATTCCATGCTACCAATCCCAGAGCAAGCAGTGACTTCTCCTATGTCCATTTCAATAACAGACTACGGACTCTTCCTCTAGGAAGTTGTCCAAACCTTTTTTAAACCCAGCTACACACTAACCGCTCTTACCACATCCTCTGGCAGAAGGAGGAGAGAAAGAGGGCAGATGCTGGATAGATATGTGGAGAGAAAGAGGACACATACTAAATGGAAGGGGGAGAGAGAAGAGATGCTGGATAGGAAAGAGAAGAGAGAGTGCAGATGCTGGGTGGTAGAAAGGAGGAGAAAGGGGGAGAGGGCAGACACTGGATAGAAAGAAGAGAAAAAGGGCATACACTAGATAGAACTGGGGAGAGAAAGAGGGCATACACTGGGTTAAAAGGGAGGAGAGAAAGAGGGCAGATGCTGCATGGAAAGGGGTGAGAAAGAGGACAGATGCTAAATGGAAGGGGGAAAAGCGGGTGGATGCTGCATGGAAGGGGGGGAGAAAGAGGGTAGACACTAGATGGAAGGGAAAGGAGGGCAGATGCTGGATGAATAGTAGAGTTAGTGAGAGAATGTGGAATAGGAGAGCTGGGGTGAGGGAAAGAGATGGAAAGCTGTAGGTAGACAGTGAAAAGAGAGAAGTTTTTGTACCTGAGGCAATGGAGGGTTAAGTGACTTGTCTAGAGTCACAAGGAACTGCAGTGGTACTTGAACCCAGGTTCGTAGGCCACTACTGTATTAATCACTAGGCTACTTCTCCACTTATCTCTATATGGTAGAAATCTTCCACTCTAATTTGTGAATTTCCAGTGCTACAGTAGATTCAAGAAAAGGCTGATTGGCTTTGAATGACTATCAGGTAAACTCTTCTGCAATGCTATTAACTCTGCCACCGGAGGTAGTAAAAGAACTTTGGAACATTAGTGCCAACTGAATAAGGACAGGCACTGTTGAGAGATGGTGGATAAGCTGCCAACAACAGAAAATCCAGATGAAAATCTGTCTAGAAGGAGGGGGCAACGGCGATGATGGAGGGAGAGAGGGAAATAATACCAAACATGGAGGGGGAGGGGGAAGGCGAAGGCTACTTAACTATAAACCCTCAATTTATATTCAAGTTAACATTTTCCCCATAAAAAAGGGAGGAAAAGTGTTACTCTCAATTTATATTCAGATGAGTTTATACTCAAGTATATAAAAATACAAATTTAAAAACAAATTTAAAAAATGATAAATTGAAGTGCAAACTAAAACAAGGAAAAACTTATGAAGGACACTTGTAAAAATGGAGTTATTGTAGGACCAATGATTGTGTTTTAATGTTAGGGTCACTGATTAAGGGTGAGGTCCATTTTCTCCATTATATATAAAGTTAGGGGTGAAATCTTGGTTTCTAATAGTCTGGGAAGGGTTGAGTGTGATCTTTCCCTTCTCCTACTCTAGTATTTTTTTTTTGTCTAGCTAGTATTTTAGCCCATGGCTGACTCTCTATACCAAAAGACATTGCTGCATTTGCAATTTAAGGTAATTTTATGCATCTAGAGGAAACAACCCCCCACCCATACCTTCTAGATCTTGATTTTCATAGGAAACACCAGATGCACTGAAGGACAGTGCTACTGAGAAGGAAGGATGGGAGAGGCTTGGAGTTGTCTTAACTTTGGTGATATTATTGGGCAGCTCAACGTAGGTCACTCCTAGAGTGAGAAGTGCCTGATCCAGACTTAGCCCTGGGTATGTGCAGAGCAATTCATGCTAGGTGAGACCTCCAACTAGCTTGTTGACGAGTGTGATCTTCTCTTTCTCCACAACACCATCAAGATGACTAAAGGGTGGGGTGCCACCAGATGTCTTAAAGGTATTTTACCGCTGCCTGGTGGTGATGGCCCGCTGCGAGGTGGCCAAAAAAAATGGCATCTGTTTTTGAGAAGATCTGGTCACCATTTGCACTACCATGAGGACTTTGCAGGAGCATTAGGCAATGCTATACAGCTTTTGATTATGTGCCTGTTAGTGGGAATTCCTGTATTTGAGCTTGTTATTGACCTCTTTAGAAGTTATGTCAGCCTTTTGGTTTGAGGTTGGGGAATTGTGGAGGTGGGGTATGTCTGTTTTGGCATGTTTGTGAATTTGTGTTTGTATTTTCATTAACTCTCAATAAAAATTCAATAAAAACAAAAATTACTTCTAAAAGGTTATGGGTGGGGATGGAGGGCTTTACTTGCAGGGATGGGTTAGATTTCTGTCCCCTTTCAGCTCTCTAGTAGAGACAGGCAACAGATACTACTACTACTATTTAACATTTCTAAAGCGCTACCAGGGTTGCGCAGCGCTGTACAATTAACAAAGAAGGACAGTCCCTGCTCAAAGGAGCTTACAATCTAAAGGACAAAAAGTGCAGTCAATCAAGATTGAGGCAGTCTAGTTTTCCTGGATAGAGGTACAATGGTTAGGTGCCGAAAGCAACATTGAAGAGGTGGGCTTTGAGCAAGGATTTGAAGATGGGTAGGGAGGGGGCTTGGTGTATGGGCTCAGGGAGTTTATTCCAAGCACAGGGTGAGGCGAGGCAGAAAGGACAGAGTCTGGAATTGGCGGTGCTGGAGAAGAGCACTGAGAGGAGGGATTTGTCCAGTGAGCGGAGGTTACGGGTAGGAGCGTAAGGGCAGATGAGGGTAGAGAGGTAGTGAGGGGCTGCAGATTGAGTGCATTTGTAGGTTAGTAGGAGAAGCTTGAACTGTATGTGGTACCTGATCGGAAGCCAGTGAAGTGACTTGAGGAGAGGGGTGATATGAGCATATCGGTCTAGGCGGAAGATAAGACGCACAGCAGAGTTCTGAACGGATTGAAGGGGGAATAGATGGTTAAGTGGGAGGCCAGTAAGGAGTAGGTTGCAGTAGGCGAGAGGTAATGAGAGAGTGGATGAGAGTTTGGATGAGAGTTCGGGTGGTGTGCTCAGAGAGGAAAGGGCGAATTTTGCTGATGTTATAGAGAAAGAAGCGACAGGTCTTGGCTGTCTGCTGGATATGGGCAGAGAAGGAGAGGGAGGAGTCGAAGATGACTCCGAGGTTGCGGGCAGATGAGACGGGGAGGATGAGGCAGTCTAGATAAAGGTAAGCCAGTTGATATTATGTATCTGGATTTTTCCAGAAGGCATTTGACAAAGTACCTCATGAAAGACTCTAGAGGAAATTGGAGAATCATGGGATTAAAAATTGGTTAAAAGATAGAAAACAGAGAGTAGGGTTAAATGATCAGTGTTCTCAATGGAGAAGGGTAGTTAGTGAGGTTCCCCAGGGGTCTGTGCTCGGACAGCTGCTTTTTAATATATTTATAAATGACCTAGAGATGGAAGTAACTAGTGAGGTAATTAAATTTGCTGATGACACAAAGTTATTCAAAGTGGTTAAATCGCAGGAGGATTGTGAAAAATTACAAGAGGACCTTAAGAGACTGGGAGACTGGGCGTGTAAATGACAGCTGACGTTTAATGTGAGCAAGTGCAAAGTGATGCATGTGGGAAAGAGGAACCCGAATTATAGCTACGTCATGCAAGGTTCCACATTAGGAGTCACGGACCAAGAAAGAGATCTAGGTGTCGTCGTTGATGATACGTTGAAACCTTCTGCTCAGTGTGCTGCTGTGGCTAAGAAAGCAAATAGAATAATGTTAGGTATTATTAGGAAAGGAATGGAAAACAAAAATGAGGATGTTATAATGCCTTTGTATCTCTCCACTGTGCGACCGCACCTCGAATATTGTGTTCAATTCTGGTCGCCGTATCTCAAAAAAGATATAGTGGAATTAGAAAAGGTGCAGAGAAGGGCGACAAAAATGATAAAGGGGATGGGACGACTTCCCTATGAGAAAAGGCTAAAGAGGCTAGGGCTCTTCAGCTTGGAGAAAAGGCGGCTGAGGGGAGATATGATAGAGGTCTATAAAATAATGAGTGGAGTTGAATGGGTAGATGTGAAGCGACTGTTTGCTCTTTCCAAAAATACTAGGACTAGGGGGCATGTGACGAAGCTACAATGTAGTAAATTTAAAACAAATCAGAGAACATTTTTCTTCAATCATCGTGTAATAAAACTCTGGAATTCGTTGCCAGAGAATGTGGTAAAGGCGGTTAGCTTAGCGGAGTTTAAAAAAGGTTTGGACGGCTTCCTAAAGGAAAAGTCCTTAGACCTTTATTGAATGGACTTCATGGTAAACCTGGAGGACGTAATGGGGCAGTTCAGCAAACTGAAGAGTAGCAAATCTCCTGGACCGGATGGTATTCATCCTAGAGTACTGATAGAACTGAAAAATGAGCTTGCGGATCTACTGTTATTGATATGCAATTTATCCTTAAAATCGAGCGTGGTACCGGTAGATTGGAGGGTGGCCAATGTAACGCCGATTTTTAAAAAAGGTTCCAGGGGAGATCCAGGAAATTATAGACCGGTGAGTCTGACGTCAGTGCCGGGGAAAATGGTAGAGGCTATTATCAAAAACAAAATTACAGAGCACATCCAAGGACATGGATTACTGAGACCAAGTCAGCACGGCTTTTGTGTGGGGAAATCTTGCCTGACCAATTTACTTCAATTCTTTGAAGGAGTAAACAAACATGTGGACAAAGGGGAGCCGGTTGATATTGTGTGTCTGGATTTTCAAAAGGCGTTTGACAAGGTACCTCATGAAAGGCTACAGAGGAAATTGGAGGGTCATGGGATAGGAGGAAATGTCCTATTGTGGATTAAAAACTGGTTGAAGGATAGGAAACAGAGAGTGGGGTTAAATGGGCAGTATTCACAATGGAGAAGGGTAGTTGCTGGGGTTCCTCAGGGGTCTGTGCTAGGACCGCTGCTTTTTAATATATTTATGTTTAAATCATTTTTATTGGCAGTAACATAACTGGTACAAAATGCCAAAGGCAAAACAACAATCAGAAAATGTCTTCATATTAGCTGATGTCACAATACAATTTTACATTTTTCCCCCATCTACCAACCCCTTCCCTAAAACCACATTTGTAATTCTGTGCTTCCATCCTATACTACTTCAACCTTACATGCAAAAAGCTGCTATTTTGGAGGTATGATAAGATGTCAGCTTACAAAGTGCCCACCCCACCAAGGTATTGTCAATAGTACACGTATCCACCTACTGATTGAGGCAGATTCCCATTCAAAGTAAAATATTGTGGCGGGCCTTGACTCTTATAGCCCTCCACCTATTGATGTCACCTCTGGTACGTGTATAGGTTATCTCTACTTAGTAAGCTGAATGGTCAGACTAAAATTCAACAGTTGGTCGTTGCTAATACCCCAATCATCCCCCCCCCCCCCATTCCTCCCTACCCATGCCATATATTAAATCCAATACAAAAGCAAGTGGCGTAACAGTCAAACCCATATCGAGGCCAGCGCGTGGAAAAAGACCTATGTTGCCCATTCCAAATGTAATTCCACAACCCCTTCAGAAATTCAATATAAAACTTCTCCCCCCAGAGGGCAAAGTCAACCACAGGGGTTCTCATTGTTTCCGGAATTGTTCCCCCGGTGCACTGTCCCATGATCTGACCTGGCACCGGTCCAATCTCATTTGCGCTATCAGTTGAGATCTCCAGATGGCCAGTGATGGTCCCTGCTCAGATATCCATGATTTTAAGATAGAAGCCAGCCCAAAGTAAACAGCCATCTGTATATAACCCTTGAAACCTGTGGGCGGCGTAGAGGTATAACTGTATTTATGGAAAATGATCAGGGGATCCCGCACCAGTGTACATCCCCATTGACTGTCCACCGCTCGCAAAATCCTTTCCCAGAATTGATTCACTCGGGGGCAAAGCCAAAACATATGACCCAAATTCGCATTGATGAGACCACATTTTGGGCAGGAGCCATCACAATGATTGATAAACTTAGCAGCCCTCTTCGGTGCCATGTACATGCTGAGCAAAATTTTATACATCCTTTCCCGCTGTGGAATCGATACTCGCAATGTGTACAGGTACTTTATAAAGGATTTGCAAAGATCTGCTGTTACTTCACAGCCCAGGTCCTCCCTCCAGCTGCGGGCCAAGCGCGCATAATCTATCTCTGAAGATGTCTCCCGCAATTGTTGAAGATGGAATTTAAGTGGCACTGACAGTTGTGCGCCCAGGGAATACATCTCTGCTAAAACTTCTTGGGCATCCTCAGTTAAGTCAGTCCAACATAGGGAGGATATATACGTGATGTAATTGTAGATAGGCAAAATGATGACCCACGTCCCTACCCAGCTGTTTTCGTAACTCGAGAAGGGGCTTCAACTTCCCTTCTTCAGTGAGCACCTGAGATAAGAAAGTTAACCCTTTATTGGCCCATCACATGAACACACCCTTGCCATGACCCGGGGGAAAGGCCGGATTATCGCATATGGGCAACAGAGGAGTCACCCCGCCTCAAACTGGTGCCTACGGCAAAGCCATCTCCACGTAGCCCGCAATGCAGGCAGCATGTGATGAAGTTTAAGTGCTCGTGGGGGCATCCCCCGTCCCCCATGGAGGAGACAGCTAAAATGCCAACCCGGGAACCAGGCTACCTCTGCAGATGTAAGGGAAAACTCCGATGTACCCCGGAACCAGTCATTAATATGTTTCATTCCACAAGCCACCGAAAGGAGTTTTAAACTAGTCAAACCCATCCCCCCACAGTCCCTGGGCCCGACAAGTACTGACATCGGGAGTCTGCATCTTCTACCCTGCCAAAGAAATTGTTGGATAAGCCTATTTAAAATTTTCTCCTCGTTGCCTTGTAAAAATATAGGTAGTTGCTGAAATAAATATAGCCACTTGGGGGGGCAATCATCATATTAAATAGGGCTATCCGCCCCCACAGTGACAGGGGCAGTGATTGCCAAAGTATCAATTGTCGTTTGGTCAGCTCAACCAATGGCCTAACATTCCTTACGTAAATCGCCTGCTGAGCTCTCGGGATAAAAACTCCCAGGTATTTCAAATTCCCATCCACCCACCGAAGAGGGAATTCCCCTCTCCATCCATGTTGTACTGTAACATCCACTGCCATGGTGCAAGATTTTTGGAGGTTTAAAGAAAACCCAGAAAAGACTCCATATTCCTCTATCAGCAACAGAGCCCTATGCAGGGATGGTTGGGGATCGGACAAAACCATCATAATATTGTCAGCATAGGCCAGTGTTTTAACTGTCTCAGAGCCTATGTCCACCCCTCTAATCTCCTCAGAGCCATTCAAAACTCTTATCAAAGGCTCCAACGAAAGGTCAAACAATAGGGGAGATAAAGGACACCCTTGCCTCGTTCCTCTGTGTATAGGGAACCACTCCGATCTGCCCCCATTTGCCGCAATTCGTGCCCCCACGCCTGTGTATAGGACTTGTAAGAATCTCCTAAACCCTCTTGGCACGTCCAACCATTTCAGTAGCTGAAAAATATACTCCCAGCACACGTGATCAAAGACCTTGGAAGCATCCAGGCTGACCAGCACCATGGGGTCTCCCTCCGAGATACTCTTAGCCATTGCCAGAAGAATTCTGCGAACATGAAGCACCTAGTGTCTCTTTGGAATAAACCCCACCTGTGCCGAGCTTACCACCCCAGGAAGATATGCAATCAATCTATTTGCCATCACCTTGGACAGGAGTTTAATGTCCACATTGATAAGGGGTATGAGCCGGTAAGATTCAGGATCCTCTGACGGTTTCCCCGGCTTGGGAAGCATGACTATTAAAGCTGTATTTTTGTGCTGCGGAAACTCCCACGTGGCTAGCACTGCATTATAATAATCTAACATAGTCCCCAGCAGAGGGAGCTGCATAGTTTTGTAAAACTCCCCCGAGTATCCATCCAAGCCCGGCGCGGAATTGAGCTTCAGCCCTTTTATTGCCACCTGTAATTCCTTAGGATGCATGGGTGCATCTAAAAAATCCTGCTCCTCCATAGAAAATTTCCTCATCCCGGTTTTGTTCAAAAAGGCTACAATCTTATCTTTTGTGGGGGGACTGCCATTAGCATATAAATGTTGAAAATGCTCTCGGAATATCTTCAGTATCTCCCCTGTGTGATTTGTGACCCGTCCCCCGGTATCTTTGAGGGCCGCTATGGTCCGGTTACCCCCCCCCCCCCCCAAACCTTTACAAATTTGGCCAAAAATCCTCCCTGCCTGTCCCCATGCCTGTAAAACCTATATCTCTGGAAGACCAACTGTCTCTTTGTTTGTTCATGAATCAGGGAGTTGAGCGCCGCCTTCAAAGATAAATAATTATCTTTGTTGGCCTGCGAAGGAGACATTAACAATACGCGCTTGGCCCGCCGCAGTCGTCCAGAAAGATTCCTGATATTTGCCGCTAATTTCTTGTGTCTCAAGGCAGTGTATTGGATGATGTCCCCCCGCAAGACTGCTTTTGCTGTACACCAAAACAGCCTTGGGTCTGATTTATGTTGTGCGTTGTGTAGGGAGAACTCTTCCCACTTCCCCTGCAGATATTTGATAAACTCGGGGTCTTTTGCTAAGTAATTTGGGAATCTCCACTGCCTTACAGAATGACAGCCCTCTGGGGCTTCCAGCAATATCCAGACCGGAGCATGGTCCGAGATCACCACCTGTTCTATTTGTGCCTCCGAGACCTCGGGGAAAAGGTTATCCGATACAAAAACATGGTCCAATCTTGCCCAAGAGCCATGAGCCCGAGATCTGTGGGTATAATCCCTAACCTCTGGGTGAAGAGCTCTCCAGGTGTCAATTAATCCTAGGGAAGTTACAAAAGTCGACAAAGTCCCACTCCTGCCCTCACCTCGAGTCCCAAGGCTCCTACTACCCGTGCTGTCTATGGCGGGATCCATCAGGGCATTCATGTCTCCCACTATTATTAAGGGTTTATCTTGAAGCATTAGCTGTACCTTAAGAAGATTGGAAAAGAACCCAGGGACCTGTGGAGTGGGTCCGTACAGCGATAACAGGTAGACCTCTCTGCCCTGCAAGCAAATCTTTACCAGTAGGTATCTTCCGCTATCATCTTGAAGAATCTTTTCTGCAGAATAAGTCAAGGACCGTCTGAATAAAATTGCTATCCCTCCCTCTGCGTTCCCCGGAAAATATCCACTCAACCCTCCCCACCCACATTCTCTGTAACTTTTTGTGTTCCTCATCTGACAATCTAGTCTCTTGGAGACAAGTTACATCGGCCTTAAGCCGGTTGAGGTGGATCAGGATTTTCTTCCTCTTAATCGGGGAAGAAATTCCCCCCCACATTCCAAGTAACTATCTTACATGCAGAAGAAGCCCTGTCTGGGAAACCCAAACTAGAAAATTATGCTCATATTTATGGAGGCTGAAGGCCCAGCCCTCCTCCCAGCCTCCTATTATCACACGCCCTCTATGCCATAGACAGAACTGTTCCACTTACTTGGTAGTAAAATCTGTTTTCATTGCATCTCTCACAACCCCTTGCCCACCTATCCTATCCCCTGCCCTCTGCCCCCTTCTTCCCACATCCCCGTAGCCCCCCCCCAGGCCCACTCTCCCTGTCCCCACCCACCCCCTCCCCCTCTCCGGTACCCTTCTGTAACCGGAGTACTTGTGATGAGCCTGTGCCCATCCAAGAGAAAATCACATTAATGCTAGAGCCCCCGCACCCCCCCTCCAAAACTGAGAACTTCAACCCAACAAAACATTTCTAAAATGATAAAACTACACATCATCAAAATAAGTCCTCACACTTTAAAGTCTTATTCATACCAAAGTGGGTCAGCATCCCACATTGCTCTTCCATGTGAACCATGCTGGCGACCAGGCCAGACAGAATTTTCAGGTAAATACAGGCAGCTCCTCAACCTCTTTGTTGACAAACTCAGCAGCCATCTTAACAGACTCAAATATCGACCACTTTCCATCTCGTTGAATTTTAAGAGTAGCAGGATAGGTTAACATGAAGCGAATCTTCTTCTCTGCTAATTTGGTGCACAGGGGATGAAATCTTTTCCTTTTCTCTTGCACCCCCGCCGAATAGTCCGGAAAAATCAGAATTTTCTTTCCCTCATACAGTAAAGAGTCCCGTTTCATCTTGAAACCTGGCAGGATTTCCTCTTTATGGAGGTAATTGTGGATTTTTAATATAACTACTCGTGGTTTGCCCAACTCCGTTTGTTGTCTCCCGATTCTGTGCACCCTTTCCAGGCACAGCGCCCCATTACTGTCAGACAAGGCAAATTCTTGTTTGAGCCATGATTCTAGCACCGAACCCAAGTTCCTCTCCGCCACAGATTTGGGGAAGCCCACGATCCGGAGGTTCGAGCGACGCGCTCGATTCTCCAGATCCTCGATTTTATCAGCGTGCTGTTGCAATTTCCCCATCATTTCTTTCAGCTTGGGTTCCGTAGTGTTCCACTTCTCTTCCATGGTGGACACTCATCGCTCCAATTCCATCGTGTGCTTCGTAAGCTCCATTAGTGCCAAGTCTAATTTACTTAATTGTCCCGCCAGACCAGCTAGCCTCAGTTCTAAAGCCAAACCTACCGCCGCGGATATCTGGGATAACTGCTTCTCTGTAAACTCCGATTAAGGTCCTGCCGTAGAGGCCGCCATCTTAGGATCCGCGTCTGATGGCATGGTCTTACCTTTTTCAGCTTTAGCGTTTTTCTTAGCGGATCCTGTCGGCATCGAGACCAGGAATTGGTCCATCCACTATTCCCGTCCAGATATTGATCTTGAACGCCTCTGCCAAACAGGTACGAATACCGAAATTATTAAAAGGAAGGAGTGGGGGCCCTGGAGCACAACTACAAAGCAGCCGTTGCTCTCAGTTCATCACGTGATCCCCATCTTCTTAATATATTTATAAATGATTTAGAGATGAGAGTAACTAGTGAGGTAAATTTGCTGATGACACAAAGTTATTCAAAGTCGTTAACTCGCGACAGGATTGTGAAAAATTACAGAAGGACCTTATGAGACTGGGAAACTGGACGGCTAAATGGCAGATGACGTTAAATGTGAGCAAGTGCAAGGTGATGCATGTGGGAAAAAAGAACCCGAATTATAGCGACGTCATGCAAGGTTCCACGTTAGGAGTTACGGACCAACAATAGGGATCTGGGTGTTGTCGTCGATAATACACTGAAACCTTCTGCTCAGTGTGCTGCTGCGGCTAGGAAAGCGAATAGAATGTTAGGTATTATTAGGAAAGGTATGGAAAACAGGTGTGAGGATGTTATAATGCCGTTGTATCACTCCATGGTGCGACTGCACCTTGAGTATTGTGTTCAATTCTGGTCGCCGCATCTCAAGAAAGATATAGTAGAATTGGACAAGGTGCAGCGAAGGGCGACTAAAATGATAGCGGGGATGGGACGACTTCCCTATGAAGAAAAACTAAGGAGGCTAGGGCTATTCAGCTTGGAGAAGAGACGGCTGAGGGGAGACATGATAGAGGTATATAAAATAATGAGTGGAGTGGAACAGGTGGATGTGAAGCATCTGTTCACGCTTTCCAAAAATACTAGGACTAGGGGGCATGCGATGAAACTACAGTATAGTAAATTTTAAAAAAATCGGAGAAAACTTTCTTCATCCAACGCATAATTCAACTCTGGAATTCGTTGCCGGAGAACATGGTGAAGGCAGTTAGCTTAGCAGAGTTTAAAAAGGGGTTAGATGGTTTCCTAAAGGACAAGTCCATAAACCACTACTAAATGGACTTGGGAAAAATCCACAATTCCAGGAATAACATGTATAGAATGTTTGTACGTTTGGGAAGCTTGCCAGGTGCCCTTGGCCTGGATTGGCCGCTGTCGTGGACAGGATGCTGGGCTCGATGGACCCTTGGTCTTTTCCCAGTGTGGCATTACTTATGTATGGACTTGGGGAAAATCCACTATTTCTGGGATAAGCAGTATAAAATGTTTTGCACTTTTTTGGGATCTTGCCAGGTATATTGTGACCTGGATTGGCCACTGTTGGAAACAGGATAGTGGGCTTGATGGACCTTTGGTCTTTCCTAGTATGGCAATACTTATGTACTAATGCTGCCTGGGAGTCACAGTTCTGTAGCAGGGGAAGGCATAAGTACATAAGTATATAAGGGTTGAAATACTGGGACAGACCAAAGGTCCATTAAGCCCAGCATTCTGTTTCCAACAGTGGCCAATCCAGGTTACAAGTAGCTGGCAAGATCCCAAAACAGTACAATACATTTTATACAGCATATCCACAATTTCATCTTGTATTTGTTTCTCTACTGGTCTTGGCAAACGCCTACGGTACTATGTAAGCCACATTGAGCCTGCAAATAGGTGGGAAAATGTGGGATACAAATGTAACAAATAAATAAATATCCTAGAAATAAGCAGTGGATTTTCCCCAAGTCCATTTTAATAATGGCTTATGGACTTTTCTTCTTTTTAAGCCACGCTAACTACTTTACCACATTCTCTGGCAACAAATTCCAGAGTTTAATTACATGTTGAGTGAAGAAATATTTTCTCCAATTTATTTAAAATTTACTACTTTGTAGCTTCATTTCATGCCCCCTAGTCCTAGTATTTTTGGAAAGAGGAAACAAGCGATTCACATCTATCCGTTCTACTCCACTCATTATTTTATAGGCCTCTATCATATCTCCCCTTAGCCAGCTTTTTTCCAAGCTGAAGAGCCCTAGTAGCTTTAGCCTTTCCTCATAGGGAAGTCCCATCCCTTTTATCATTTTTGTCACCCTTTTCTGTATCTTTTCTAATTCCACTATATCTTTTTTTTTAATGTGGTGACCAATATTGCACACAGTATTTGAAGTGCGGTCACATCATGGAGCGATACAAAGGCATTATAACATCCTCATTTTTGTTTTCCATTCCTTTCCTAATAATATTCTATTTGCTTTCTTAGCCGCCACCACAAACTGAGCGGAGGGTTTCAACATACCATCAATGATGACACCTAGATCCCTTTCCTGGTCTGTGACTCCTAATGTGGAACCTTGCATCATATGTAACTGTAGTTCAGGTTCCTCTTTCCCATATGCATCACTTTGCACTTGCTCACATTAAATGTCATCTGGCATTTGGATGCCCAGTCTCCCCGTCTTGTAAGGTTCTCTTGTAAGTTTTCACAATCCTCTTGTGATTCAAGAACTTTGAATAATTTTGTGTCATCAGCAAATTTAATTACCTCACTAGTTATTCTCATCTCTAGATCATTTATAAATATATTAAAAAGCAATGTTCCCAGCAAAGACCCCTGGGGAACCTATCTACCCTTCTCCATTGAGAATACTGACCATATTTAACCCTACTGTCTGTTTTCTATCTTTTAACCAGTTTTTAATCCATAATAGAACACTACCTCCCATCCCATGACTCTCCAATTTCCTCTGAAGTCTTTCATGAGAAACTTTGTCAAATGCCTTTTAAAAATCCAGATACACAATATCGACCGGCTCACCTTTATCCACAATTTTGTTCATTCCTTCAAAGAAATGTAGTAGGTTGGTGAGGAAAGATTTCCCTTCACTAAATCCATGTTGGCTTTGTCCCATTAATCCATGCTTTTGAATATGCTCTCTAAGTTTGTTCTTTATAATTTTGCCTTTGTTCTTCATAATTTTGCCTGGCACCAATGTCAGGCTCACCGGTCTATAATTTCCCTGATCACCTCTAGAGCCTTTAAAAAAACAAATCAGTGTTACATTGGCCACCCTCCAGGCACTATGCTTGATTTTAAAGATAAATACATATTTCTAACAATAGAGAAATGGAATAGGACTTGATGTACCACCTTTCTGTAGTTTTTGCAAAGTGGTTTACATGGTATATACAGGTGCATTGCACTGGGAATTGAACCCAGTTCCCCAGGATCAAAGTCTGCTGCACTAACCACTAGGCTACTCCTCCACTCCAAGGCTGCATGTTCATTTTTCAATTCTGTCAGTACGCTGGGATGAACATCATCCAGTCCATGCAATTTGCTACTCTTCAATTTGTCAAATTGCACCATTATGTCTTCCAGGTTTATAGAGATTTCATTCTGTTTCTCTGACTCTTCAGCTTGATTACCATTTCTGGTACCAGTCTCCCTCCCCAATCTTCCTCAGTGAAGACCAAAGCAAAGAATTAATTTAATCTTTCCACTAAGGCTTTGTCTTCCCAGAGTGCCCCTATTACTCCTCAGTCATTTAGCAGTCGATTGGAGGAAAAGCAGTCAACAGGCTGGGCTACAGGGAATGAGACTGGGACTTCTGGACAAGCTCAGGGAAGGAGAAAGGAGAAGTGTGTTCAGGTCTGGAAAAAGGGCAGAGAGAGTTGGAGTGGATGGCTTGATGGTGGAGGAAGCCAGAGAGAGGGGTAGTGTAGGATGGGAGGAGAGATAGAGAAAGAAGGAATACTGGATGGAAAAAGGGGATGAAAGAAGAATAGTTGGGAGATGCTGGACATGAACAAAGTGAGAAGGGGAGAGGGGAAATGCTCATGGATGGTAGGGCAGGAAGAGAGAGGGAGGAAAACTCTCATGGATGGAAGGGAAGATACTGCCTATGTATGGAGGAGAAGGGAAGCGAGAAAGGAGGGAGATGTTGAAATGAGAAGGGAGGAAGATGCTGCTCACAGATGGAGAGGAAGGGAAGAGAGGAAAACTGGATAGATTTGAGGAGGCAGAAAATTGGAAGAAAGATAAATATGAAACATGGATATAGGACAGGAATTGAAAAAGAAAAGAGGAGAGAAAAGAGTTAGTGAATGGACAGGAGGCCATTAGAAAAATAAAATCATCAGAAAACAAAGGTTAGAAAAATTATTTTATTTTCAGTTTAGTAACTGAAATATGTCATTTTTGAGAATGTATGTCTGCTGATTCTATTTTCCACTGTACAATCAAACAAGAAAGGTGTAAGGAACATCAAATGTATCATAGGGAAGAGAATGCGACTGTGGTGTATACATTGTTTAAGTGACTGTTTTTTCTAAGCTCATCCAGTGCTGGCATTGTATCTTTAGTGAATGGAGTTTTTTTTTTAATGGCTTTTTTCTCCATTCCTCATGCAGCTGTAGCCTCAGTGTAATCTGTGTAGGGTGTTTAGCACTATGGTCTCCCTTACAAGTCAATATTTCTTTGTGGTTTGGTGATATTTATTTAGGACTATAATGAATATTCATATTTGATTTGGCCAAATAGTGATTTAATTTGAATAAGCTGGGGCTCTACTATGCTAAATCCTACTGAAATAAACTCTTGATCTCTGATTTCACATTGCTTCCTTTATTTATGTTAAAGCTCAATGCCCGTTATTCGTATTTGGCCGAATAATATTTTTCATTATTTGTATTTGGTCAAATAGTAAAAAATGCTATTCAGTACAGCTCTAGTTGTTGTTTTTAATGCCTAGCAATGGCTGACCTTTAGCAGAATACTCTTTATATGGTTTTAACAGTAAAATTCAATATTACATTGTGGTTTGATGATACTGTTATTTTTAACACCTAGCTCTGTCTGATCTTCAGCAGAATAAGCGAATGATACATACCTGTAGCAGGTGTTCTCCGATCTCAGATCTCATAATCTGTGTTTCCTAACTAATCTGCTTAGTGGCTATTTCTAATTGATACCTGTATTCTATGTAACAGATTTTAAAACTGCTTATTGGCTATTTATATTGATAGTTTATAATCTAACTGGGTTTAACAAAAAGTGCTTTAAAATCCTTTTTTTTTTCTCCTTCCATAGTGTGTGTCCATAGAGCCCCTCCCCTCCCCCATCAGCCTTTGTTGTATTTACATTGCACAGGTGGAGCTTTGATCAGACTGTACCATTTTGGTCCATTCAGCTAGAGAATTCCCTTGACAACAGCACTTAACTGACACATTGGGAAGCAGTGACCATCAAATGGTTTGGTTTGATATGACTGCTGAAGTGGAGGGCGGCCACTCTAAACTCAAAGTCCTGGATTTCAAGCGAGCTGACTTCAATAAAATGGGGGAATACCTGAGGAAGGAGCTGATGGGCTGGGAGTACGTACGAGAAGTGGAAGGACAGTGGTCCAGGCTGAAAGAAGTAATAAATAGGGCCACAGACCGTTATGTAAGGAGAGTAAATAAAAGCAAGAGAAAAAGGAAACCGATATGGTTCTCCAAGCAAGTGGCTGAGAAAATAAAGATTAAAGAGTTAGCGTTCCAGAAATATAGAAAATCTCAAGAAGAGGAACACGGGGAGGAATACCGGATGAAACTGAAAGAAGCCAAGAGAGAGGGCGCAAGCGGAAGAACAAATGGCTAGAAATGTAAGAAGGGGAGACAAAACTTCTTCAGGTATATTAGTGAAAGGAGAAAGACAAAAAAGGGAATTGTAAGACTAAAAGATACAGCGAAACGCTATATAGATAATGATGAAGAAAAAGCCAATTTGCTAAATAGATACTTTTGTTCTGTTTTCACTGAAGAAAATCCTGGAGAAGGACCGCGAGGGACTGGCAAAAGTACACCTGAGAATGGAGTAGATAAAGCACCGTTCACGGAAGAGAGTGTGTATCAACAACTTGGAAAGCTAAAGGTGGACAAAGCCATGGGACCGGACGGGATCCACCCCAGAATACTGAGGGAGCTCAGAGAGGTTCTGGCGGATCCTCTTAAAGATTTGTTTAATAAATCCTTGGAGACGGGAGAGGTTCCGAGGGATTGGAGAACGGCGGAGGTGGTCCCTCTTCACAAAAGTGGTGATAGGGAAGAAGCTGGAAACTACAGGCCGGTAAGCCTCACTTCGGTTATTGGAAAAGTAATGGAAACGATGCTGAAGGAAAGGATAGTGAATTTCCTGGAAGCCAATAAGTTGCAAGATCTGAGACAACATGGTTTCACCAAAGGGAAATCGTGCCAAACGAATCTCATTGAATCTTTGACTGGGTGACAGGAGAATTAAATCAAGGACGTGCTATGGACGTCATCTACTTAGATTTCAGCAAGGCTTTTGACACGGTTCCCCACAGGAGGCTCTTGAATAAACTAGATGGGCTGAAGATAGGACCCGAAGTGGTAAACTGGATTAGGAACTGGTTGACGGGCAGACACCAGAGGGTGGTGGTGAATGGAGTTCGCTCGGAGGAGGGAAAGGTGAGTAGTGGAGTGCCTCAGGGATCGGTGCTGGGGCCGATTCTGTTCAATATATTTGTGAGTGACATTACCGAAGAGTTACAAGGTAAAGTTTGCCTTTTTACGGATGACACCAAGATTTGCAACAGAGTGGATACCCCGGAGGGAGTGGAAAACATGAAAAAAGATCTGAATAAACTGGAAGAATGGTCTAACGTTTGGCAATTAAAATTCAATGCGAAGAAATGCAAAGTGATGCACTTAAGGAGTAGAAATCCAAGGGAGACGTATGTGTTAGGCGGGGAGAGTCTGATAGGCACGGACGGGGAGAGGGATCTTGGGGTGATAGTATCTGAGGAGCTGAAGGCGACAAAACAGTGCGACAAGGCGGTGGCCGTAGCTAGAAGATTGCTAGGCTGTATAGAGAGAAGTGTGACCAGCAGAAAAAAGGAGGTTTTAATGCCCCTGTATAAGACGTTGGTGAGGCCCCACCTGGAGTATTGTGTTCAGTTTTGGAGGCCGTACCTTGCGAAGGATGTTAAAAAAATGGAAGCGGTGCAAAGAAAAGCTACGAGAATGGTATGGGATTTGCGTTCCAAGACGTATGAAGAGAGACTTGCTGACCTGAACATGTATACCCTGGAGGAAAGGAGGAACAGGGGTGATATGATACAGACATTCAAATATTTGAAAGGTATTAATCCGCAAACGAATCTCTTCTGGAGATGGGAAGGCGGTAAAACGAGAGGACATGAAATGAGATTGAAGGGGGGCAGACTCAGGAAAGATGTCAGGAAGTATTTTTTCACGGAGAGGGTGGTGGATGCTTGGAATGCCATCCCGCGGGAGGTGGTGGAGATGAAAACGGTAACGGAATTCAAACATGCGTGGGATATGCATAAAGGAATCCTGTGCAGAAGGAATGGATCCTCTGAACCTTAGCTAAAATTGGGTGGCAGAGCAGGTGGGGGGAAGAGGGGTTGGTGGTTGGGAGGTGTGGATAGTGGAGGGCAGACTTATACGGTCTGTGCCAGAGCCGGTGATGGGAGACGGGACTGGTGGTTGGGAGGCGGGGAATACTGCTGGGCAGATTTATACGGTCTGTGCCCTGAAAAAGACAGGTACAAATCAAGGTAACGTATACACATATGAGTTTATCCTGGGCAGACTGGATGGACCGTGTAGGTCTTTTTCTGCCGTCATCTACTATGTTACTATGTTACTATGACAGCAGGCTGATTGTTCTCACGACTGGGTTGACGTCCACGGCAGCCCCCACCAACCGGAACAAAAACTTTGCGGGTGGTCCCGCACGCAGGGCACGCCCACCGCGCATGCGTGGCCGTCTTCCCGCCCGTGCGCGACCGTTCCCGCTCAGTTGAATGACAAGCAAAGGAATGAGGAAAAAAACACAACTCCAAAGGGGAGGAGGGAGGGTAGGTGAGAACAATCAGCCTGCTGTCCTCGGAGAACACCTGCTACAGGTATGTATCATTCGCTTTCTCCGACGACAAGCAGGCTGCTTGTTCTCACGACTGGGGTATCCCTAGCTCTCAGGCTCACTCAAAACAAGAACCCAGGTCAATTGAACCTCGCAACGGCGAGGGTATAACAGAAATTGACCTACGAAGAACAACTAACTGAGAGTGCAGCCTGACCTGAATAAATTCGGGTCCTGGAGGGTGGAGTTGGATTTAAACCCCAAACAGATTCTGCAGCACCGACTGCCCGAACCGACTGTCGCGTCAGGTATCCTGCTGTAGGCAGTAATGAGATGTGAATGTGTGGACAGATGACCACGTCGCAGCTTTGCAGATCTCTTCAATAGTAGCTGACTTCAAGTGGGCCACCGACGCTGCCATGGCTCTAACACTATGAGCCGTGACATGACCCTCAAGAGTCAGCCCAGCCTGGGCGTTAGTGAAGGAAATGCAATCTGCTAGCCAATTGGAGATGGTGCGTTTCCCGACAGCGACCCCTTTCCTATTGGGGTCAAAGGAAATAAACAATTGGGCGGACTGTCTGTGGGGCTGTGTCCGCTCCAGATAGAATGCCAAATGGACAATGTGTGCAACTGACGTTCAGCAGGGCGGGTATGTGGTCTGGGAAAGAATGTTGGCAAGACAATTGACTGGTTAAGATGGAACTCCGATACCACCTTTGGCAGGAACTTAGGGTGAGTGCGGAGTACTACTCTGTTGTGATGAAATTTGGTATAAGGAGCATGAGCTACTAAGGCTTGCAGCTCACTGACTCTACAAGCTGAAGTAACTGCCACCAAGAAAATGACCTTCCAGGTCAAGTACTTCAGATGGCAGGAATTCAGTGGCTCAAAAGGAGGTTTCATCAGCTGGGTGAGGGCGACATTGAGATCCCATGACACTGCAGGAGGCTTGACAGGGGGCTTTGACAAAAGCAAGCCTCTCATGAATCGAACGACTAAAGGCTCTCCAGAGATGGCTTTACCTTCTACACGATGATGGTAAGCACTAATCGCACTAAGGTGATTCCTTACTGAGTTGGTCTTGAGGCCAGACTCTGATAAGTGCATAAGGTATTCAAGCAGGTTCTGTGCAGGACAAGAACGAGGTTCTAGGGCCTTGCTCTCACACCAAACGACAAACCTCCTCTACTTGAAAAAGTAACTCTTTTTAGTGGAATCCTTCCTAGAGGCAAGCAAGACACGGGAGACACCCTCAGACAGACCCAACGAAGCAAAGTCTACGCCCTCAACATCCAGGCCATGAGAGCCAGAGACTGAAGGTTGGGGTGCAGAAGCGCTCCGTCGTTCTGCGAAATGAGAGTCGGAAAACACTCCAATCTCCACGGTTCTTCGGAGGACAACTCCAGAAGTAGAGGGAACCAGATCTGACGGGGCCAAAAAGGCGCTATCAGAATCATGGTGCCGTGGTCTTGCTTGAGCTTCAGTAAGGTCTTCCCCACCAAAGGTATGGGAGGATAAGCATACAGGAGGCCGGTCCCCCAATGGAGGAGAAAGGCATCCGATGCTAGTCTGCCGTGTGCCTGTAGTCTGGAACAGAACAGAGGCAGCTTGTGGTTGGCCTGAGAGGCGAAAAGGTCCACCGAGGGAGTGCCCCACTCTCGGAAGATCTTGCGTACCACTCTGGAATGGAACAACCACTCGTGCGGTTGCATGACTCTGCTCAGTCTGTCGGCCAGACTGTTGTTTACACCTGCCAGGTATGTGGCTTGGAGAAGCATGCCGAACTGGCAGGCCCAACGCCATATCCTGACGGCTTCCTGACACAGGGGGTGAGATCCGGTGCCCCCCTGCTTGTTGATGTAATACATTGCAACCTGATTGTCTGTCCGAATTTGGATAATTTGATAGGACAGCCGATCTCTGAAGGCCTTCAGTGCGTTCCAGACCGCTCGGAGCTCCAGGAGGTTGATCTGAAGATCTTGTTCCTGGAGGGACCACAGTCCCTGGGTGTGAAGCCCATCGACATGAGCTCCCCACCCCAGGCGAGATGCATCCGTCGTCAGCACTTTCGTGGGCTGCGGAATTTGGAATGGACGTCCCAGGGTCAAATTGGTCCGAAGTGTCCACCAGTGCAGCAAATTGCGGCAACTGAGGGACAGGCAGATGACATCTTCTAGATTCCCGGTGGCCTGGCACCACTGGGAAGCTAGGGTCCTTTGAGCAGATCTCATGTGAAGACGAGCCATGGGAGTCACATGAACCGTGGAGGCCATATGACCTAGGAGTCTCAACATCTGCCGAGCTGTGACCTGCTGAGACGCTCTGGTCTGGGAAGCGAGGGACAGGAGGTTGTGGGCCCTCGCTTCGGGAAGAAAGGCCTGAGCCGTCTGTGAATTCAGCAGGGCTACTATGAATTCCAGAGATTGGACTGGCTGGAGATGAGACTTTGGGTAATTTATCACAAACCCCAGCAGCTCCAGGAGGTGAATAGTGCACTGCATGGACCGGAGAGCTCCTGCCTCCGAGGTGTTCTTGACCAGCCAATCGTCGAGATATGGGAACACGTGCACTCCCAGCTTGCGTAGATACGCCGCGACCACCACGAGGCACTTCGTGAACACCCGTGGGGCAGAGGCGAGCCCAAAGGGCAGCACACAATACTGAAAGTGCCGTGTCCCCAGGCGGAATCTGAGATACTGTCTGTGAGCTGGCAGTATCGGGATGTGAGTGTATGCGTCCTTTAAATCCAGGGAACATAGCCAATCGTCTTTCTGAATCATTGGTAGAAGGGTGCCCAAGGAAAGCATCCTGAACTTCTCTTTGACCAGGTATTTGTTCAGGCCTCTCAGGTCTAGGATGGGGCGCATCCCCCTTTTTTCTTTTCCACAAGGAAGTACCTGGAATAGAATCCCTGCCCTTCCTGCCCGGGTGGCACGGGCTCGACCGCATTGGCGCTGAGAAGGGCGGAGAGTTCCTCTGCAAGTACCTGCTTGTGATGGGAGCTGAAGGATTGGGCTCCCGGAGGACAATTTGGTGGAGGGGAGGCCAAATTCAGGGTGTATCCGCACCGCACTATTTGGAGAACCCACTGGTCGGAGGTTATTAGAGGCCACCTTTGGTGAAAAAATTTTAACCTCCCCCCGACTGGCAGATCGTCCGGTACGGACACTTTGATGGCGGCTATGTTCCCATGGATCCAGTCAAAAACCTGTCCCCGGGTTTTGCTGTGGAGGCGCAGGGGGCTGCTTAGGCGCACGCTGTTGACGGGAACGAGCGCGCTGGGACTGTCCCTGTGCCTGATGAGGCCTTCGGGCCAGCTGGGTGTACCTACGCTTGTTGTAGGCGTAGGGCGCAGCCTGCCTGGTCCGGGAAAAATGTCCACCTGCTGAGGTGGATGCTGAAGGCGCCCGGTGGGAGAGCTTGTCGAGGGCGGTTTCACGCTGGTGTAGTTGGTCCACCAACTGCTCGACCTTCTCACCAAAAATATTATCCCCCCAGCAAGGGACATCGGCCAGCCGCTGCTGGGTGCGTTTGTCCAGGTCAGAGGCACGCAGCCATGAGAGCCTGCGCATCACTATACCTTGGGCCGCAGCTCGAGATGCCACATCACAGGTGTCATATATACCCCTGGACAGGAACTTTCTGCACGCCTTCAACTGCCTGACCACCTCCTGAAAAGGCCTGGACTGCTCCGGGGGGAGCTTGTCGACCAGGTCCGCCAGTTGCTTCACATTATTCCGCATGTGGATGCTCGTGTAGAGCTGGTAGGATTGGATGCGGGTCACGAGCATTGAAGATTGGTAGGCCTTCCTCCCAAACGAGTCCAGAGTGCGAGACTCCCGCCCCGGGGGCGCCGAGGCGGTATCCCTCGAACTCCGTGCCCTCTTGAGAGCAGAGTCCACGACCGCCGAGTCATGAGGCAATTGAGGCTGCATTAACTCTGGGTCTGAGTGCATCCTGTATTGGGACTCCGCTTTCCTGGGGATGGTGAGGTTAGATAAAGGTCTCAACCAGTTCCGAAGCAGTGTCTCTTTGAGGACATTGTGCAACGGTACCGTGGAGGACTCTCTAGGTGGTGATGGATAGTCGAGGACCTCGAGCATCTCGGCCCTCGGCTCATCCACAGAGACCACGGGGAAGGGAATGCAGATAGACATATCCCTGACGAAGGAGGCAAAGGAGAGGCTCTCAGGTGGCGAGAGCTTCCTCTCTGGTGAAGGAGTGGGGTCGGAGGGAAGGCCCACAGACTCCTCTGAGGAGAAATATCTGGGGTCCTCCTCCTCCCCCCACGAGGCCTCTTCCTCGGTGTCAGACATGAGCTCCTGTAGCTCAGACCTTAACCGGGCCCGGCTCGACTTCGAGGCACCGAGTCCTCGGTGGCGTCGTCGAGCGGTGGACTCCCGCGCCGGCGGGGATGCAGCTCCCTCCATCGACGTTGACGGGGACTCCACCTGCGTGGCGATCGAGACCGGCACCGCAAGCGGCGTCGGCGTCGAAGGCCTTGGCACTGGGCTAGAGCACGCCGGCGCCTCCATCAACAGCGCCGGGGGCGCAAGCTCCCCCGGCGCCGGCACAGTCTGGCGCATCAGCCCTTCCAGGATCCCCGGAAGGATGGCTCAGAGGCACTCGTCAAGGCCCGCTGTCAAGAAAGGCGAGGGGGCCGGTGGAGGTGCCGGTGCTGGAATCTGCTCGGGTCCAGGAGACAGCACCGAAGTGCTGGTGCCCTGACGTAGCGATACCTCTACCACCGAGGGGGAACGCTCCTCCCGGTGCTGCCGCTTCCTCGGCGTCGACTCATCTCTGGAGCCGGTAGCCACATGCGCCGTGGGCGACCGATGACGGTACTTTTTAGCCTTCTTCCGGTGCCCATCATCAGCGCTCGGCGGTACCGAAGAGGAGGAGGTAGATCCCCCTCGGCCTCGAGGGATCGGGTCCGACAGGGTTTGGTCCCGAGGGCCCTGGGTAGAGGCAGTGACCGGGGCTGATTGCCCGTGCGGCCGCTCACCCCTGCCATCTCCGGAAGACCGGCGGGCCAACGGGACCTGTGCTCCTGGGGTCGGTGCCGTCAGTGCCGATTTCGTGGACATCGGTACCGGTACCGAAGATCCGGCCGTCGACACCGATGCCGTCGAAGTCGACGTCGAGGGGCCGGCACAAGTTCCGAAAAGACGGTCCCGAAGAACTTGCCTCGCTACCTGTGTCCGTTTCCGTAAACCGAGACACAAGGTGCACGTCTTGGTATCGTGCTCCGGCCCGAGGCACTGGAGGCACCAAGCGTGAGTGTCGGTCTGCGAGATATGCCGGCCGCACCGACCACACTTCTTAAATCCACTCGGGACCTTCGAGGACATCGATGGAAAAATCGCGTCGGCGAAGTCAAAGTTGTCGATGGTGGCGGTAAAAATCACACCTCGAAAAATAAATCGACCGCGCAGCCACAAGGCCGCAACAAGGCGCCCCCGCTAAAAGTACGAGGGGAAAAACAAAGTTTCTTTTTTTTTTTTTTTAAACAGAACAAAGAAAACAATCAAAGAAAAACAACGAAGAAAAAACTCGCGTCTAAGGCGCGGTCCGGTTTCCGGGGCTGACAGAGAGAGACGAACACGGCTCTCTCCAGCGCGGAAAAGACTGAGCGGGAACGGTCGCACATGGGCGGGAAGACGGCCGCGCATGCGCGGTGGGCGTGCCCTGCGTGCGGGACCGCCCGCAAAGTTTTTGTTCCGGTTGCTGGGGGCTGCCGTGGATGTCAACCCAGTCGTGAGAACAAGCAGCCTGCTTGTCCTCGGAGAACCCTTTATATGGTTTTGACAGTAATGGAAATCACCCATAATTATTGTGTTACCTAATTTGTTAGCTTCCCTAATTCTTGTTAACATTTGAAACTTCATCTGTTCATTCTGACCAGATGATAGTATACCTTTACCACTATTCATTTTCCTTTTACATATGGAATTTCTATCCATAAGAACTCCAAGGTGTATTTTGTGTCCTGCAGAAGTCTTATTCTATTTCATTCAAAGCCCTCTAACCTATAGTGCTACCCCTCCATTCATTTGATCCATCCTATCACTGTAATTAAATTTGTAGATGACACCAAGTTATCCAGGGTCGTCTCGTCGCAGGAGGAGTATGAAAGATTATAAGAAGACCTCATGAGACTGGGGGATTAGGCATCCAAATGGCAGATGAAGTTCAATGTTGACAAGTGCAAAATGATGCATGTGGGAAGGAGGAACCCGAATTACTGCTATGTTATGCAAGGTTCCGCTTTAGGAGTTACGGACCAAGAAAGGGATCTGGGCGTCATTGCAGTGGCGTAGCCACAGGTGGGCCTGGGTGGGCCAGGGCCCACCCACTTAGGGCTCAGGCCCACCCAACAGTAGCACACATTTAGTGGTAGTTGGTGGAGATCCCAAGCTCTACCAGCTGAAGACTTCCCCCCTGATGGTAACAAAAATGCTAGTCTCCATGCTACCGGCACCTGCACATGCTCAGTTTTCAGCGCATGCCTGCTGCAGACTGCCAAGGTGGAAAGAAGCGTTTTCTCACCAGCTGAGATATTTTTTTGGTTGGGGGGAGGGGAGAACACTTGGTGCCCACCCAGTTCTTGCCTAGGCCCAACCAAAATCTATTTTCTGGCTAAGCCCCTGCGTCATTGTGGATAGGACGTTGAAATCTTCAGCTCAATGTGCTGCGGCGGCTAAGAAGGCGAACAGAATGTTGAGTATTATTAGAAAAGGGATGGAAAACAAACATGAGGATGTTATAATGCCATTATATCGCGCAATGGTGCGACCGTACCTGGAGTATTGTGTTCAGTTCTGGTCGCCTCATCTCAAAAAAGATATAAATGAATTGGAGAAGGTGCAGAGAAGGGTGACAAAAATGATAAAAGGGATGAGACAACTACCCTATGAGGAGAGATTAAGATGGCTAGGACTCTTTAGCCTGGAGAAAAGGCGGCTGAGGGGTGATATGATAGAGGTTTACAAGATAATGAGTGGGGTAGAGCGGACAGATGTGAAGCGTTTGTTTACACTTTCTAACAATAATAGAACCAGGGGACACAAGATGAAATTAGAATGTGATAGGTTTAAAACTAATCGGAGAAAGCTTTTCTTTACTCAGCGCATACTTAGACTCTGGAACTCATTGCCGGAGAAGGTAGTGACGGCAGCTGGCCTTGCTGAGTTTAAAGGGGGTCTGGATAGATTCCTGAAGGAAAAGTCCATTGATCATTATTAAATTTTGGGTTTTTGCCAGGTTCTTGGGGCCTGGATTGGCTGCTGTCGGAGACGGAGTGCTGGGCTTGATGGACCTTGGGTCTTTTCCCAGCATGGCGGTGCTTATGTGCTATAATTTGTACCTTGGTATGACAGCATCCCTTCCACCAGGTCTCAGAAATGCGTATTATATCTACCTTTTCATTTATTTATTTATTGCACTTGTATCCCACATTTTCCCACCTATTTGCAGGCTCAATGTGGCTTACAAATACCTGTAATGGCAACACCATTTCAGGTTACTACTACTTAAAATTTCTAGAGCGCTACTAGGGTTACGCAGCACTGTACAAATTAACAAAGAAGGACGGTCCCTGCTCAAAGGAACTTACAATCTAAAGAACGAAATGTCAAGTTGGGGCAGTCTGGATTTCCTGAGTAGAGGTGTAGTGGTTAGGTGCGGAAGGCGACATTGAAGAGGTGGGCTTTAAGCAGTGATTTGAAGATGGGCAGGGAGGAGGCCTGGCGTATGGGCTCAGGGAGTTTGTTCCAAGCATTGGGTGAGGCGAGGCAGAAAGGGCGGAGCCTGGAGTTGGTGGTGGTGGAGATGGGTACTGAAAGGAGGGATTTGTCTTGAGAGCGGAGGTTACGGGTAGGAACGTAAGGGGAAATGAGGGTAGAGAGGTAAGGAAGGGCTGCAGATCGAGTGCATTTGTAGGTTAGTAGGAGAAGCTTGAACTGTATGTGGTACCTGATTAGAAGCCAGTGAAGTGACTTGAGGAGAGGGGTGATATGAATATATCGGTCAAGGCGGAAGATAAGATGTGCAGCAGAGTTCTGAACGGACTGAAGGGGGGATAGATGGCTAAGTGGGAGGCCAGTGAGGAGTAGGTTGCAGTAGTCAAGGCGAGAGGTAATGAGAGAGTGGATGAGAGTTTGGGTGGTGTGCTCAGAGAGGAAGGGGCGAATTTTGCTAATGTTATAGAGGAAGAAGCGACAGGTCTTGGCTATCTGCTGGATATGCGCAGAGAAGGAGAGGGAGGAGTCGAAGATGACACCGAGGTTGCGGGCGGATGAGACGGGGACGATGAGGGTGTTATCAACTGAGATAGAGAGTGAAGGGCGAGGAGAAGTGGGCTTGGGAGGGAAGACAATAAGTTCGGTCTTGGCCATGTTCAGTTTCAGGTGGTAGTTGGACATCCAGGCAGCAATGTCGGATAAGCAGGCCGATACTTTGGCCTGGGTTTCCGCAGTGATGTCTGGTGTGGAGAGATAAAGCTGGGTGTCATCAGCATAAAGATGATAGTGGAAACCATGAGATGAGATCAGGGAGCCCAGGGAAGAAGTGTAGATTGAAAAAGAAGGGGTCCAAGGACAGATCCCTGAGGAACTCCAACAGAGAGCGGGATAGTGGTTGAGGACGAACCATGAGAGTGTACTCTGAAGGTATGATGGGAGAGATGAACCAGGAGAGGACAGAGCCCTGGAACCCAAAAGAGGACAGCGTGTCAAGAAGTAAGTTGTGATTGACAGTGTCAAAAGCGGCGGATAGGTCGAGAAGGATGAGGATGGAGTAGTGACCTTTGGATCTGGCGAGGAACAGGTCATTGCAGACTTTAGATAGTGCCATTTCTGTCGAGTGTAGGGGGCGAAAGCCGGATTGAAGCGGATCGAGGATGGCTTGAGAGGAGAGAAAATCAAGGCAGCGGCTGTGAACGGCGTGTTCAAGTATCTTGGAGAGGAAGGGTAGGAGGGAAATGGGGCGGTAGTTGGAGGGACAGATAGGGTCAAGTGATGGTTTTTTGAGGAGTGGTGTGACTACAGCATGCTTGAAGGTATCCGGGACAGTTGCAGTGGAGAGAGAGAGGTTGAGGATATGACAGATGGGGGCGGTGATAGTAGGAGAGATGGTGTTAAGTAAGTTGGTGGGGATGGGGTCTGAGGAACAGGTGGTGGATTTCGAGGAGGAGAGGAGATGGCCGGATTCCTCTTTGGTGATATCAGGAAAAGAGGAGAAGGAGGCCTGGGTTGGTTGATTGAGAGAGTGGGTTATAGGATGAAGAGGAGGAGAAGGTTTGGTGGTGAATTCGAGGTTGATCTTCTGGACCTTGTCACGGAAGTAGTCAGCCAGAGATTGGTGAGAGAGTGAGAGGGGGGGAGAGGAGGACACTTTGAGGAGGGAGTTGAGGGTGGCGAAGAGACGACGAGGGTTAGAGCTGAGGGAATTAGTCAATTGGATGTAATAGTCCTGTTTAGCGAGGGATAGGGAGGACTGGAAGGAGGATAGCATGAATTTGTAGTGAATGAAATCAGTATGGGTGCGAGATTTCCTCCAGAGGCGTTCAGCCAAATGGGCGCAGGAGCGAAGGTATCAGGTGCAAGGGGTCAGCCAGGGCTGGGGATTGGTACACCTTGTGGGACGGGAGATGGACGGTGCAAGGGTGTCTAGAGCAGAGGAGAGAGTGGCATTATAAGTGGAGACAGAATTTGTGTGTAATGATGTCTAGTGCATGCCCTTTGGTGTGGGTGGGTTGTATGTTTGGCCAGTTGAGTTCCCAGAGTTGGAGGAAGACCTTGCATTCGATTACGTTTGTTAGGTTGGTGTTCTCAAGGTGGAGGTTGATGTCTCCTGCTATCAAAAGGTTTTGGGCAGAGAGACAAGTATTAGATATGAAGTCCATGAAATGTGTTTGGCAGTCTTGCCAGTTGCCTGGTGGTCTGTAGAACAGGATGAGATTTAGGTGGTCTTGTAGGGTTGGGTGATTGACTCTGACTGAGGCAATTTCGAGTTGGGGAAGTAGTGATTCAGCTATTATTGTGATGGTGAATTGGGATTTATATATTATAGCTATACCTCCTCCTCTTTTTCCGTTCCTTGTCCAGTGGAAGATTTTGTATCCTGGGGGGCTATAAATTCACTCTCCCAACGTGCTATAAATTCACTCTCCCAACTTATTTTTTAAAGCTTCTAGTATTTGTATACAGACATTTCAAACAATGTTTTTTTGTTCCTATTAAAACTTGCTTGACAGTTGACAGTGATAATTTGAAGTCTTTCTTTATTTAAAAGGCACCTAGTCTATTATTGCCTTTATTGCAACCTCACTATCCAGATGCCCTAATCTCCCTGTTTTGATGATATCCTTAAAAGATACGTCATGCCAAACCTGCACTCTTCAGCAACTGCTAGCTTTCCCACAGGATCTAGTTTAAAAACTGCCGTATTTTATTTTTGAACGTTGATGCTAGCAGCCTGGTTTCACTCCGGTCAAGCTAGAGCAGACCTTTGAGGAATAGCCCCTCCCCCAAATCTAATCCCAGAATGTTCCCCAATTCCTACCAAATCTAAATTTCTCCCTACTTGAATCATTTTATCATCCATATATTGAGACTACAGAGCTCTGCCGGTCTTGGGTCTTGTCTAATGACTTTCATTACTGTGATGCTATGCTCTAACTGCTTTTTTAAAAATCACGCACTAAACTGTGACTTTAATAACATCTATGCTAGGCTCTAAATGCCTGGGGCAGGGACATATTGTATCTGAATACTTATCACTGTGCAGCACTATATACAACCAATGGCACTATAACAATGATGGGACCAATAGTTAAAGGCACTTATCCAGTTAGCAGCTTCTGTTAACTGGATAAATGCTGGTGAGAGGGATAGTCAGTGGCACTAATGATTAATGCCACTGAATATTCCTCTGACCACCTTGGCACTATCCCGACAATGCTAGGGCAATCCATGGGCAGAGCCAGTGGCTACCTGGTTAGCATCTAAATACGACTATTATTCAGATAGCACTATCCAGGTACCAGTACTAAATATCAGGTTTTACTTTAACTGCAGTGGCCATCATTTTGCTTAAACACTGGCCATCATGGTTCAGTATCAGCTGGGAAAGGTAGTATTAGATGACGACAGGTAAAAATATACAGACCCAGTCATCTGCTTAGCTATTCTGATGAACTCTGCTAAGAAAGCTTCCCAGCTACAGGAGCTTGTATTTGTCAATTTTGTCTCCTTTAATTATTCTCTACCATCCTGGATCATCCTGGATAGATAAGCATGCATATTCCCATACTAAATCCAACACACACATTAAACATTACTGAAGTACACATCTTGTTCTATTTATTTTCAACCATAACAGGAAGTACATGAATGAGAAATATAGGCATACAGTGGTGGAAATAAGTATTTGATCCCTTGCTGATTTTGTAAGTTTGCCCACTGACAAAGACATGAGCAGCCCATAATTGAAGGGTAGGTTATTGGTAACAGTGAGAGATAGCACATCACAAATTAAATCCGGAAAATCACATTGTGGAAAGTATATGAATTTATTTGCATTCTGCAGAGGGAAATAAGTATTTAATCCCTCTGGCAAACAAGACCTAATACTTGGTGGCAAAACCCTTGTTGGCAAGCACAGCGGTCAGACGTCTTCTGTAGTTGATGATGAGGTTTGCACACATGTCAGGAGGAATTTTGGTCCACTCCTCTTTGCAGATCATCTCTAAATCATTAAGAGTTCTGGGCTGTCGCTTGGCAACTCGCAGCTTCAGCTCCCTCCATAAGTTTTCAATGGGATTAAGGTCTGGTGACTGGCTAGGCCACTCCATGACCCTAATGTGCTTCTTCCTGAGCCACTCCTTTGTTGCCTTGGCTGTATGTTTTGGGTCATTGTCGTGCTGGAAGACCCAGCCACGACCCATTTTTAAGGCCCTGGCGGAGGGAAGGAGGTTGTCACTCAGAATTGTACGGTACATGGCCCCATCCATTCTCCCATTGATGCGGTGAAGTAGTCCTGTGCCCTTAGCAGAGAAACACCCCCAAAACATAACATTTCCACCTCCATGCTTGACAGTGGGGACGGTGTTCTTTGGGTCATAGGCAGCATTTCTCTTCCTCCAAACACGGCGAGTTGAGTTCATGCCAAAGAGCTCAATTTTTGTCTCATCTGACCACAGCACCTTCTCCCAATCACTCTCGGCATCATCCAGGTGTTCACTGGCAAACTTCAGACGGGCCGTCACATGTGCCTTCCGGAGCAGGGGGACCTTGCGGGCACTGCAGGATTGCAATCCGTTATGTCGTAATGTGTTACCAATGGTTTTCGTGGTGACAGTGGTCCCAGCTGCCTTGAGATCATTGACAAGTTCCCCCCTTGTAGTTGTAGGCTGATTTCTAACCTTCCTCATGATCAAGGATACCCCACGAGGTGAGATTTTGCGTGGAGCCCCAGATCTTTGTCGATTGACAGTCATTTTGTACTTCTTCCATTTTCTTACTATGGCACCAACAGTTGTCTCCTTCTCGCCCAGCGTCTTACTGATGGTTTTGTAGCCCATTCCAGCCTTGTGCAGGTGTATGATCTTGTCCCTGACATCCTTAGACAGCTCCTTGCTCTTGGCCATTTTGTAGAGGTTAGAGTCTGACTGATTCACTGAGTCTGTGGACAGGTGTCTTTCATACAGGTGACCATTGCCGACAGCTGTCTGTCATGCAGGTAACGAGTTGATTTGGAGCATCTACCTGGTCTGTAGGGGCCAGATCTCTTACTGGTTGGTGGGGGATCAAATACTTATTTCCCTCTGCAGAATGCAAATAAATTCATATACTTTCCACAATGTGATTTTCCGGATTTAATTTGTGATGTGCTATCTCTCACTGTTACCAATAACCTACCCTTCAATTATGGGCTGCTCATGTCTTTGTCAGTGGGCAAACTTACAAAATCAGCAAGGGATCAAATACTTATTTCCACCACTGTAATTATGTTTGAATCCAACGTCAAAGTCCGAGCATATTGTGATTGACCCATGTTGTAGGACTTCCAGCAGGCTTGATGGTGCTTAATAATTTGTTTAGTGCCATGTCTGAGAAGTGGTGGCAGGGGAGGTATATGGGACCTAGTGATTAGAATGGGCTCAGAACAAAAAAAAAAAAACCCAAACAAAACAGGGTTGAAATCCCATTGGAGCTCCTTATGACTTTGGGCATCTCATTTATTCTTCTTTTGTCTCAGGTACCCACTTAGATTGTAAGCTCTTTTGAGAAAGACCTATTGTACCCACATACTGATAATACTAGAAGCTGCCTTCAGCATTATTTGGAAAGCAGGTTAAAAACAGAAAATAAAATCTTAAAAGTTTGGATATTCTCCTCTTAGGCCTTAGTTTGAGGGGAAACATATATAATTTCTTGTGAGGAGGAACTGTAAATCACCCACAGGGTCCATAGTTACAAGAAATAAGGCCAGTTGCTCACATAGAAATACCAAGAGGATCCTATAGATAAGAACAGTAGGAACGTATCAGAGACTAGACAGTGGTCTCCAATAAGAAATACCTGCCAATACCTGAGAAAAACCTCACAGAATAAATATATTGAATGGTAAGGCAAAATTGAACCTATTTCTTTCTCTCCCATGTTCACCTTCTACTGCCAGAAGCATGGAGATACAGCAGAAGGAAAGCCAAGAAATGAGACACACATTTGCATAGGATCTTTCTTTTATCTGTTCACTTGAGTTACGTGTGCAGAAGCAAGAAAAAGAGATTCTGTATCATTCCCAAACCTTTTTGGGCCTGACAGATGAGGAACAAGATAGAAACATCTGGCCCATTCTGACAGCATCCTCAATTTAGAAACATTTCTCTAGATCTGCTATAATATCACAGGAGAAATATCTATCTAAGTTTGACCATGACTATTGTAAGGTCTCGCAGCTGTTTCTCACCAAAGGTCACTGGAGACTTGAACAGATGTGAGAAACAATGGCCTAGTCATGACAGTAATTTCAAATGAGAAAAGACCATCTGATTTTGACAGTGTTCCGGGGATAAGAACCACTTGCCTTGACCTGATATCTTCAGGGTAAGCAATGTTGTTTACCTGTGACGGGGGTTCTCCTTGGACAACAGAATAAGTCAGTCACATGATGGTGACATCATCCAATGGCACCATGGTTAGATTAGCTCTCCTAAAGCTCAGAAAAACGTAGATGACTTTTCTGATCTTGATCTAGCTGCCTCCCACCACAATGCCCCGCCCATTTCCACCTCAGTGCATTCTCCAGCTGTAGTCAGGTTCAACTAGAGAGGAGATGGATGGATTTGTGTGACTGACTTATCCTGCTATCCATGGAGAACTTCTGTTATAGGTGAGCAATTTCGCTTTAGCTATGGACAAGCAGAATGAGTCAGCTACATACTGATGACTCCTGAGCAAAGAGATGTGAAGAGGCATTATATAGAGAAGTGTGTGTTCCATCCTTTATAGTCCATGTAGTGTGCTGTGCTTGATGAAGGTGCAAAGAGGAGGCATAGTCCAAGGTAAGATAAAGACAATAATGGAGCAGTGGCGTAGCAAGGGCGGGGCGGTGGGGGCAGTCCGCCCGGGGTGTCAGCTGGTGAAAAGAAGATGAGGAAAGCAGAAACCAGAGACAACAAACTGTAAATAAAATATATTTGTTTATTTTTAGGATAAAGTAGTATTGTAGCTGTGTTAATAAATGTTTATAATAGAACATGTAAACAAGGTAATCTTTTTACTGGACTAATTTTAATACATTTTGGCTAACTTTCGGAGAACAAAACCCCCTTCCCTCAGGTCAGGATAGGATACTGTAACAGCACTATACTGTATTGACCTGAGGAAGGGTGTTTTGGCCTCTGAAAGCTAAATGTATTAGTCCAATAAAATGGTATTATTTTATTTTCTATATTTGTTTTATTTCTATTTGTTAATTTGTAAAGTGGTGATTGGTATTTGTTAGTTTTTTTCAAATTTACATCTGCTGTCTTTATATTTTGCACAGTACTAGGGGACATTTTCTGTTTCTGTGGTGTTGCATTGTTTGCAGAGTTTGGCATCTTGGGGGTTCAGTTTAATTTTTGTCTAAATAGAAAGTTTATTATTACTTATTCTATAGTGGATTAGGGTGTATCTGTGTTTGTGAAAAAGACATGGCTTTCAGTTGGCATTGACTGTGCAGGATCGATGATCTGTACTATTCTGTCTGGTTTTGTTTTACAGTAGGTGAATTGATGTTCTAGTGCTCACTGTAGTGTTTAAGATGCTTTCCTTTTCCTTGTGTGATTTGTAGAAATGACTGCTTATGGTATGAAAATGGGGCATGCCTGGGTCAGGTGGGAGAATGGGTCTGGGGCTGAAAAGGGGGGCCTTAATGCAAGGCATGTGGATGAAGGGGGCTGGAACTGGGGGCTGAAAAGGATGGTAGGTGGGATAAGGGGGCTAGTACTGGGACTGGGGGCTAAAAAGGGGCAGGGGCTGAAACTGTGGGGACTGGGGGCTGAAAAGGGGACAGGGAGAAGTGGCTGGGGGCTGAAGCTCAGGACTGGTGGGAGAAAAGGGCTGGGGCTGAAACTGGGGACTGGTGGGATAGTGGGGCTGGAACTGGGGGCTGAAAAAAGGGGCAGAGAAAGGGGACAGATCCTGGATGGATGGGAGAGGGAGGGCAAATGGTGGATTGAAGGGGCAGAAAGGGCAGACAGTGGATGGAAGGGATAGAAAGGGCAGACAGTGAATGGAAGGGGAAGAGAGAGAGGGCAGACAGGGGCAGATGGTGGATGGAAGGGGCAGAGATAGAGGGCAGATGTAGATGGAAGGAGCAGGGAGAGAGGGCAGACATTGGATGGAGGGGACAGCAAAGAGGGCAGACACTGGATGGCAGAGAGAGAACAAAGAGATGCTGGATGGAAGGAAGACAGTGAAAAGAACATGAGGAAAGCAGAAACCAGAGACAACAAACTGTAAATAAAATATATATTTTTATTTTTTTACTTTAGGATAAAGTAGTATTGTAGCTGTGTTAATAAATGTTTATCATAGAACATGTAAACAAGGTAATCTTTTTATTGGACTAATTTTAATACATTTTGGCTAACTTTAGGAGAACAAAACCCCCTTCCTCAGGTCAGGATAGGATACTGTAACAGCACTATACTGTATTGACCTGAGGAAGGGTGTTTTGGCCTCTGAAAGCTAAATGTATTAGTTCAATAAAATGGTATTATTTTATTTTCTATATTTGTTTTATTTCTATTTGTTAATTTGTAACGTGGTGATTGGTATTTGTTAGTTTTTTTCAAATTTACATCTGCTGTCTTTATATTTTGCACAGTACTAGGGGACATTTTCTGTTTCTGTGGTGTTGCATTGTTTGCAGAGTCTGGCATCTTGGGGGTTCAGTTTAATTTTTGTCTAAATAGAAAGTTTATTATTACTTATTCTATAGTGGATTAGGGTGTATCTGTGTTTGTGAAAAAGACATGGCTTTCAGTTGGCATTGACTGTGCAGGATCGATGATCTGTACTATGTCTGGTTTTGTTTTACAGTAGGTGAATTGATGTTCTAGTGCTCACTGTAGTGTTTAAGATGCTTTCCTTTTCCTTGTGTGATTTGTAGAAATGACTGCTTATGGTATGAAAATGGGGCATGCCTGGGTCAGGTGGGAGAATGGGTCTGGGGCTGAAAAGGGGGGCCTTAATGCAAGGTATGTGGATGAAGGGGGCTGGAACTGGGGGCTGAAAAGGAGGGTAGGTGGGATAAGGGGGCTAGTACTGGGACTGGGGGCTGAAAAGGGGCAGGGGCTGAGTGTTTTGTATTCTCGGCTTGCCTAGTACTAGATTTTGGAGGAGGGTGTTAAAAAATGACCGGCCCCGGGTGTCAACTACCCTAGCTACGCCACTGCAATGGAGACCTCTACATGACACAGAAGGACGACAGCCATACTGAGAAAATTAAGAGAAAAATAAAGGAGCTGTTGTGGCCATATGTCACGCTGCACCAGATCACAGGTAATATCAACAAGGGATAAATAAAGAAATAAAAACAACATTAAAAAAACCCCAACAATTGAAGACCAGGCTAGGGTGCTTGGTGTGTCAAATAACAGCCACAGGGGATCCAATGTTGGAACAGCGTGCAAGGGGTGAGTTGTTTTGCCAAAGAGGATTGACAATATGATTCTGAATAGAAAGTGAATGCCTTCCAGAGGCCTTTTAAGCAAGTCCATGACTTCCAAGGGCAATGCCAATGCATAGGGGCAAGCAACTGTGGAGGTTTCCAATGGTGTCGGGTTTCAGCGAAGTGTCTTTCTATATGGACAAAGTCTGTCATTTTGTGTCTATCCAAGTCTGTCCTGCTTGTATGTAAACTGAGGATGAATGAATTCTGGAAGCCATGTGACTATGGCCTGGCAATTTGGGTCATAGGGAGCAGAGATGTATTTTCTTTGAGGTGAAAAAGTTAGGACTTCCTTTCAATCTAGGGCATGTAGTTTTCCAGCATGGAAGGGAATGCTGCTGCATATAGTGGGTTTGATCAAGGATCAGAAATGAGCAAGGAAATTGTACTGTTAACTAAAAGTGAAACACCCTGGTAAAAATAATGGATGGGCAAAGACAAATGAAGCTACCTTAGGAGCAGGGCTTTTTTTGAGGGGGTACTGAGTACCGGCACCTTTTCCATTGTCTGCTAAAATTGACCCATGGACCCCAAGTTTTAATGAAAGAGCTCAGGCTCTATACACCAATTCTGCCTTGTCATAGATTCTGTGACTGGTTGCAGGGGGCCTGGCTATTGTGGGCTGGGCCCCTCAGTGATCACCCCATTCCTGAAGGGTGGCCTAGCATTTGAATACCGGCACCTTTTTTGCTAGAAAAAACACACTGCTTAGGAGGTTTCTTCATGTTGGTTCTCAGGAACTATATAGTCCACAAGGAAGATCTGAATGTATCTAGCATAAAAACATAAGTGTTGCCATACTGGGACAGACCGAAGGTCCATCAAGCCCAGTATCCTGTGTTTCCAACAGTAACCAATCCAGGTCACAAGTACCTGGCAAGATCACAAAACAGTACATTTTATGCTGCTTATCCTAGAAATAAACAGTGGATTTTCCCAACTCCATCTTAATAGCAGCTTATGGACTTTTCTTTTAGGAAGACATCCAAACCTTTATCAATCCCCGCTAAGCTAACTGCTTTTTACCACATTCTCCAGAATTTAATTACACATTGAGCTAGAAGCTCACTGCTCACTGGTGCATTTACCTCAGGTGCAAACTGTGAAATAATAGCTGTTTCAAGGAAAGGGTTACTGGATTTATAGTAGAAGGAAGTATGTATGCAATACACCCTTTCTGCATATACCATTATAAGGTGTCGGGGGGGAGGATGGGGGGACAAAATTTTCCGTGTTCCCTGATTAAATGAAGTCAGATTGGTCCTTACAACGTTGTGCTTAAGGAATATTATTTTTATATTATGTTTCTATATAAAAGTACTATCTCATGGCATGATGATGTTGGAATCAGTTGTAATTTTTTAATTTTGATTTTTGTGATTACCTGGTTTCTGGTGTTAACAGGATGATTTTATACTTTGAAGTGTTAGATAATATGTAGAAAAGAGCATTATTTCAAATTCTTAAGACAATGTTCCATCTTATGTTACGTTTGTCTGCTTGCATGAACTTGAAGCTATTAGACTTATTAGAGCTAAAAGAAAATCCTTCAGAAAATGGAAGGAACCGACTGAAAATAATAAGAAACAGCATAAGGAATGTCAAGTCAAATGCAAAGCGCTGATAAGGAAGGCTAAGAGGGACTTCGAAAAAAAGATTGTGTTGGAGGCAAAAACACATAGTAAATTTTTTTTTAGGTATATGAAAAGCAAGAAGCCAGCAAAAGAATCGGTTGGACCGCTAGATGAATGAGGAGTAAAAGGAGTGATCAGGGAAGACAAAGCCATAGCGGAGAGATTAAATGAATTCTTTGCTTCGTTCTTCACTGAGGAAGATTTGGGCGATATACCGGTGCCAGAAATGGTATTCAAAGCTGACGAGTCGGAGAAACTGAATGAATTCTCTATAAGCCTGGAGGATGTAATGGGGTAGTTCTACAAATTGAAGAGTAGCAAATCTCCTGGATCGGATGGTATTCATCCCAGAGTACTGATAGAACTGAAAAATGAGCTTGCAGAGCTATTGTTAGTAATATGTAATTTATCCGGAAGATTGGAAGGTAGCCAATGTAATGCCGATTTTTAAAAAAAGGTTCCAGAGGCGATCCGGGAAATTATAGACCGGTGAGTCTGACGTCAGTGCCGGGCAAAATGATAGAGACTATTATAAAGAACAAAATTACAGAGCATATTCAAAAGCATGGATTAAAGGGACAAAGCCAACATGGATTTAGTGAAGGGAAATCTTGCCTCACCAATCTACAACATTTCTTTGAAGGGGTGAACAAAATTGTGGATAAAGGTGAGCCAGTCGATATTGTGTATCTGGATTTTTAAAAGGCATTTGACAAAGTTCCTCATGGAAGACTTCAGAGGAAATTGGAGAGTCATGGGATAGGAGGTTGTGTTCTATTGTGGATTAAAAACTAGTTAAAAGATAGAAAACAGAGAGTAGGGTTAAATGATCAGTATTCTCAATGGAGAAGGGTAGTTAGTGAGGTTCCCCAGGGGTCTGTGTTGGGACCACTGCTTTTTTTTTTTTTCATTTATTCAATATATTACAAGAAACATCTTGTGTAGAAAAGTATCTGTTAACAAAGACATTTAACATAGGAAAAAGAAAAGAAAATTCACATTTTCAAAAGGTAATTAATACTCAAGTCCATAAATTCCGAAGACAAGATTTAGGAAATCTACGGGAGAAATAAACATTTAAAGAAAAATATAGGGAAAATGTGAACACTACTAAGTGGAGTTAATTCTCTTTCTTTAACGCTTATCCATTTTTGCTGAGGCTATAAGTGCCAATACGTGTGCAGGTTCTGTAAATACATATTTCTTCTCCCTAAGTCTTACTATACACTTGCAGAGGTATCTTAAAAAGAAGGTGCCCCCCAGTGCAAAATTTCAGGACTAAGGAGCAAGAATTGTTTTCTCTGTCATCTAGTCTCTTTAGAGATGACAGGAAACAACAATACTTTAAAACCTAAAAAAGGTGTATCCTTATTACGAAAAAACATACGGAAAATCCAATTTTTATTTGGCAATAATGCAACTGTCGCCACCAAAGTAGTGGCTGTTGCAACTTCAGTGTCAGAAGTCTCAAGCAAAAGAGAAACATCTATTGGATTTTCAATCAATTGATTTAGGTCTTTCCCAGGAATATAATATGCCTGGGTGAATGGTGGTAAATTCTGCTCTGGTACAGTCAATACTTCCCGCATATAGCATTTTAACATCTCAAGAAGAGCAACATTATGTACTCTAGGAAACTTAACAAATCTCAGGTTATGATTTTTAGTGTAATTGTCAAACATTTCCATTTTCGTTCTGAGATTCGTCAAGTCTTTTATCATTGTAGGTTGTATCGTTTCAAACTTCATAATTCTTTGATCCATTTTTTCAACTTTATCATTTAAAACCTTAATCTCCTCCTCTTTATTTTGTAAGTCAATTTCCAAGGATTTTATTTTCGGTGACACCTCATTAATCTGTTTTAAGAAAGTTTGTCCCAGGTTAGACACTAAATCCCATAATGTGTCTAATGTCACTTCTTTTGGTTTAACTACTATTTAGGCATTTCAAACCTTTCAGAAGACTGCTCACGGGTCTCTCACTCTGTCCCTCAGCTCCTCTCCCCTCATTCCGCGGCGGTTCTATGGACAAACTGCCCTCCGTTCCCTTCTCAGATGTAAATGAAGCTTCCTCACGACGTTCTTCTGGGCCCTTAACACCATCCAGGTAGGACCCCGTCGATTCAAAGAGGAAGGAACTCGCGCCTATTGGCTGGGGAGGTGGAGTGCGTGCAGCGGGGCTCAAGGTGGTTTCAAGACCAGGGGAAGCCGAAATCTCCCAATCGCCGGTGTTCCCAACTGGTGGCGTTCCGCCATTATGACCAACTTCATGTGGTCTCAAAAAATGATCCATAGGACCAGGTAAGGAGGGAGGTAGTGGGGAAGTTGTAGCCGCTAGTCTTCCTCTTCATTTCGGCATTATTTTAACAACGGAAAGATCGAGGCTCACAGTGTCTTAGTAGGGTGCGGCCATCTTGGATCTCGAACCCGGACCACTGAGTAAAAGGAGTGATCAGGGAAGACAAAGCCATAGCGGAGAGATTAAATGAATTCTTTGCTTCGTTCTTCACTGAGGAAGATTTGGGCGATATACCAGTGCCAGAAATGGTATTCAAAGCTGATGAGTCGGAGAAACTGAATGAATTCTCTATAAGCCTGGAGGATGTAATGGGGTAGTTCTACAAATTGAAGAGTAGCAAATCTCCTGGACCGGATGGTATTCATCCCAGAGTACTGATAGAACTGAAAAATGAGCTTGCGGAGCTATTGTTAGTAATATGTAATTTATCCGGAAGATTGGAGGGTAGCCAATGTAACGCCGATTTTTAAAAAAAGGTTCCAGAGGCGATCCGGGAAATTATAGACCGGTGAGTCTGACGTTGGTGCCGGGCAAAATGATAGAGACTATTATAAAGAACAAAATTACAGAGCATATTGAAAAGCATGGATTAAAGGGACAAAGCCAATATGGATTTAGTGAAGGGAAATCTTGCCTCACCAATCTACAACATTTCTTTGAAGGGATGAACAAAATTGTGGATAAAGGTGAGCCAGTCGATATTGTGTATCTGGATTTTTAAAAGGCATTTGACAAAGTTCCTCATGGAAGACTTCAGAGGAAATTGGAGAGTCATGGGGCTCAAGGTGGTTTCAAGACCAGGGGAAGCCGAAATCTCCCAATCGCCGGCGTTCCCAACTGGTGGCGTTCCGCCATTATTGCCAACTTCATGTGGTCTCAAAAAACGATCCATAGGACCAGGTAAGGAGGGAGGTAGTGGGGAAGTTGTAGCCTCTAGTCTTCCTCTTCATTTCGGCATTATTTTAACAACGGAAAGATCGAGGCTCACAGTGTCTTAGTAGGGTGCAGCCATCTTAGATCTCGAACCTGGACCACTGCTTTTTAACATATTTATAAATGACCTAGAGATGGGAGTAACTAGTGAGGTAATTAAGGTGGAACAATAATATAATTAATTCCTAAATACTGACAGAGCTTCTAAGTTTACATTGTTCAGTGCCCTTGCAATAAGATATAAGTAGGGAGAAGCATGAAAGCCATAAAAACTCACCTTAACGAGCATAAATCTAGGATCCTCACAAAGAAAATAGAAGCCCCTTTGGTACAACATTGTGTGGATTATCAACATCAAATAGCAGAATTACGCTGGCGGATTATAGATCAAGTAAAAGAGGGGTGGGAGGGATGTGATTTAGAGAAAATCTTGAACTTTAGGGAACAATTTTGGATCTTTACTTTAAACACTGTGAAAGCTTATGGTCTTAATCGTGAAATTGAATGGATGACATTGATTTAGGGAATTGAATTACAATATTCTGAGTTTTGGGAGATCAGCTGTTCAGCTGGGAGGGATGATTGTCTCTTGAGGTCACGTGTAGACCACTTTGGCTATAAAGCCTACCTCTAAAAGAGATGGCGGCCATCTTAGAAGCCGCAAGTAAAAAACAGTGTGGGTGAGTAATGGTTGGTTTTGGGTCTGGGTATAATAAGCTCTGTCAGTATTTAGGAATTAATTATATTATTGTTCCACCTTATAGGAGACTACCTTGAAACAGCTTAGAGCGAAACATGGATCTATGTTGGTGATATGTGTCTCCATTGTGTATTGTAGCTGAAAAAGCTAAGTACTCTGAATATAATGCATTTTTCAAGTGTATGATAGAAGGAAGATTAAGTATAAGAATGTTTGTGAAACTACAAAATATATATATAAAATATGAGCAACAGAGTGAATATAACTACAGAGTAAATATAACTACTTCAATAATAAGTAAAAACAAGTAAAAACTTAAAAATTGGATTGATGAGGATTGTTTTGACCTGTGTATATAGATCAGTTTAAAATCAAGCAGAGACGTTGAGCATATTAAGAACATATAAATAAATCTTGTCAGCCCCCCCCCCCCCCTGACTAATGATGGAATAGGAAGAGACCCCAGAATAGGGAAAGAACTATACTAGAGCTCCCTTAAACAGCAAATAGCAAAGGCATGCGGGTTGTCCAGCCTTCTGTATGGCTCCTGGAACAAGACGTAAATTATTTATGTTCTTGGAAATGAGAACTCAGCTCTATAAAAGATTTTGGGTAACCTGAGAATGGAGTGACCATCTATGGATTTGGAAAACAACCCAAGGTGAGTATCCCTCTTTTGTGGATATGGACAATGTTAAACACAGGGAGAATGTAGGCCACTGCCATAAGCTTGACATTTCCAGTACCTTCGATGCCTCAATGCAAGAGAAGTTTTTTTTGTGTCATGCCAAGTACCCAAAGTACAAAAAATGCAGAGGATTGGTATGAAGATGTAAGAGAAAAGCAGTTCAGATTTGCAGATGGAAGCAGCTTACTTGCATTGGACTGGAAAGGTCAAATGTTCCATGTGGAGGAACACAAACCCTACAAGAAAGACTGCACTGGCTGTTGTCTGTCAGTACAGATGGTATTTACAGTGTGGCTGAAGGAACCATGTACACTGCTGCTATGACCTGTCCCATTAAACACAGTAGGTCTCAAGGTATAGCTGTGTCAAAGCAATCCGAGGGGCAATGAGATTAGACACTTGAAAAGAAAAAATGATTTCATCAGAAATCTTAGTTCAGCATGAGAACCTATTGTGGTTTTGAACAGTTTCTGTGATGAATCAGTCATTGAGGTTGGGGAATTGAACACATTCCTGCCATACAGAGACTGCTGGACATTCTTTGACACTTAATATAAGTGGAATTCTACTACTACTACTACTTATCATTTCTATAGCGCTACTAGATGTATGCAGCAATGTACACTTGAACATGAAGAGACAGTCCTTGCTCAACAGAGCTTACAATCTAATTAGGACAGACAAAGAGGACAAATAAGAGATAAGGGAATTACTAAGGTGGAGACTAAAAAACAGGAATTTTCTCTCACTAGGATGAATGGGTAAACAGATTTTATATGCTCAATGAGATTAGCTAATAGATGTACTGGAAAAGGGGGGTAGAATGGTGGCAGACAAATTCATCTTGAATGCTATCCAACTGATGAACTCATCAAGAGTTAGAGGATGTAAGACTGAATGGAGTCATACAGATTATTTAGGTATGAGAGGTATCCTTGGAGAGCCTGCTCTTTTAAATCTACTTGTAGAAGTGACTAAGTCTGTCACTAGTGACCATTACTTGTGACACACCCAGCAACATGTCACTGATCACAAGCATTTTTTTGCCAGAAGGCACTCAAAGTATGCAAGCACTGTAGGATAGTAATTCTGGGAGATGTAATCTTTACGAGTTGTGAACTGACAAGAAGCAATCTCATATCAGAGATGGACAGTTTTGGAGATGTAGTTTGAACATAGGCCCCAGAACAGGGGGAGCCACAGGTGCCATGGCACCCCCATAATTTGTCTACCCTTCCTCTCTCCTCATGAGGCCTTTCTTCTCTTCCCTTGCATCTGCATATAGTCAAGGTTCGCTAGCCAGTGTCCGTACCTCAGAAATAGGAAGTTCGGAGAGGGCAGGAGCTAGCAGGCCTTGAGCATCTGAAGGCCCTGCATCGGGCCAACTGTGTGATGTCTTCAACATAACTTAGAGTTGCCACGCCAAGGGAATGTGGTAACAGAATAAATACCTCGTGAACACAGCAGGGAAGAAGAGAAACACTGAAGATGGGGGGAGGATTTTGAATGGACACCACAGGCCCAGGGGAGGAGAAGGAGAGAGATGCTGGAGGGGAAGAGATGCTGAGGAGAGAAGGGGGAGGGAGAGATGCTGAAGACCATGGCTGAGGTTGAGAGGGAGGAATGGAGATGCTGGAGACAGTGGGGGTGCTGGAATGTTGAACACCACAGGGGGTTGAATAATGGACACCACAGGCAGAGGAGGGAGGGAAGGAGACATGCTGAAGACAGGAGGGGGAGGGCAGAGATGCTGGAGAATATGGGGGTTGAGAGGGAAGGAAGGAGAGAGATGCTGGAGACTATGAAGGGTAGTGGAATGCTGGGCACCACAGGTGGGGAGGAAGATGGGAAAAGTATGCTGGATACCGTGGGGGTAGAATTTAGACATCACAGGTGACGGGGAAAAGTGAAGGAGACAGACGCTGAAGGGAGAGGGAAGGAGGGAGATATTGAGGAGAGGAGGGGAGTAGAGAGATGCTGGAGACTATGAGGTGTTGAGGGGGAGGGAAGGAGGGAGGATGAGAGGAAGGGAAGCAGAGAGATGCTGGAGACAATGGAGTGGGTGGGATGCTGGCAGGGCTGCTGAGACAGGGGGGATGGGGGACAAAATTCCCCAGGCCCGGGCACCACAGTCCCCGATCTCACCCACCTTCGGCTCCACCCCCGAGGTCGCTGCGCTGCAGTCCCCACCCGCCCCCTCCGTCCACCACCGGGCCAGGCCCCCTGCATTTAAATCATCACAGCACCTCACCTGTCACCACCGTGACTGAAAGCGCAGCAGCAGCAGATCGGATTCGCCTCCCTTCGGACCTTCCCTCCCTGTGTCCCGTCCTCATCTGATGTAACTTCCGCGAGGGCGGGACACAGGGAAGGAAGGCCCGAAGGGAGGCAAATCCGATCTGCTACTGCTGTGCTTTCAGTCACGGCGCGAGGTGACAGGTGAGGTACTGTGATTTCAATGCAGGGGGCCCAGCACGGTGGCGGACGGAGGGGGGTGGGTGGGGACTGCGGCGTGGCAGCCCAGGGGGGTGGCGGCGATGATGACGACAACCTCCGGGCCCGGCCCAGTCTCTCGGCGGCCCTGGATGCTGGACACTACAGACAGGGGAAATAGAAAGGAAGAAGAGAGATGCTGAAGGGGAAGGGAAGGAGAGAGGTGCTGAAGACAGGAGGGGAGGGAAGGAAAGAGATGCTATAGTGCTTTTTTTTGTGCCCTGTACCGGCACCTTTTTTGTCTTCCGTTCACTGTCCCCGTTTCCTCTCACTGCCTGCTTGAGAGTCCGGGCCCGCAATCACTCGTTACAAGGCCCGGCACCAGCACACTCAGCCTTAGTTCCAGCCTATCCGCTCGTGGCAGGCCCTGTTGGTATCCGCCCCTCTGACACATATGTCACATATGACACATATGTGTCAGAGAGGGTGGAAGTAACAGGGCCTTCCCGAGCACATGGTGTTGGGCGTGAAGGCTCCTCAGCGCTAGTGCTGGGCCTTGTATTGACTGACTACTGCTGGCCCGGACTCTCAAGCAGGCAGGCAGTGGGAGGAGAAAGGGCAGGGGGGAAAAGGAGAATCACTGGATATAGATGGGAGGGGAGGATAGGGGGAGAGTAGAATCGCTGGACATGGAGGGGAGGGCAGGAGGAGAGGAGAATCACTGGACATGGATGGGAGGACAGGGGAGAGGGGAGAATCTCTGGACATGGGTGAGAGGGGAGGATAGGGGGAGAGGAGAATCACTGGACATGGATGGGAAAGGAAGGCAAGAGAGAGAGAATCGATGGACATGGATGGCAGGGGAGAATCGCTGGACATGGATAGAGAGTAAAGGGCAAGAGAGAGAAGAGAATTGCTGAATATGGATGGAGTAAAGGGGAGAGAGGACAATTGCTGAATGGATGGGGAGAGAGATGGATGGATGGAGGGGAGAGAAGCGGAGAGTTGCCAGACTTGGATTGTTGGAGAGTTGGGGAGAGAGGAGAAATGCTGGACAAGGATGGATGGAGGGGAGGGCAGGGGAAAGAGGAGAATTGCTGGACATGGATAGAGAGGAGAGCATAGGGAAAGGAGAATTGCCAGACATGAATGGGATGGGAGGGCAGGGGGGGGAGAAAAGAATCACTGGACATGGATGGGAGGGGAGGGCAGGGGAAGAGGAAAATCACTGAACATGGATGGGAGGGGAGGATGGGGGAGAGGAGAATCACTGGACATGGGTGGCAGGGGAGAATCTCTGGACATGGATAGAGAGGAAAGAGCAGGGGAGAGAGAAGAATTGCTGGTGTGGTCTTGTGTGGGGGTAGGGGGCCTTGCACACAAAAGGCCCCCCTTCAATAGATTAGACTCTCCCGACAGCTCAGAGCCCGGTCCCCTCAATTGGTAGGCACCCGCCTAGAGCAGTGGCCACCCACAGGACAGGTATTACTCCGTTTTTCGTATATCCCTCCTCCTCAAGCAGCTTGTGTGGTCTAGAGGTGAAATCCAATTATTAACAAGGCCAGCTTGCGAACAGCTAACTAGCAGGCCCTTCCCTGTTCATTGATCACAGTTTAATTCTGGCCACAAACAGTTTGGCTCCCAGCATTTCCCACAAAGTTCACTCATTAGCAAAACAGTTCTGCAGCCTTCAGTTTCAAACCCAGATCCTTTATAAACAAAACAGTCCTCCTGCATTCAGCTTCAATCCTAGTTAATTTAGAAGCAAAACAGTTCTAATGCCTTCCGCTTCAAACCAAGTTAATTTAGAGGCAAAAACAGTTCTACGGCATTCAGCTTCAAACAAAGTTAATTTAGAAGCAAAACAGTTCTAAGGCATTCAGCGTGAACCCTTTCCTTCACTCCTCTTTCTGGAAATCAGTAGAGGGTGAAGGGACCCCCTCCCTTATCTCTACCAGCACTACTCCTGGTATCTTCCCACATGGGTCTGGGTTGAGCTTTTCTATGGGGTTCCCCTCTGCTTTCCCAGAAACTTTCTCCCCTCCCTCAGCAGGCCAGCAAGCAAGGCTGCCCAGAACCCTTTTGATTGTTGCCCATTCACCTTGGCCAAAGCTGAAACCTCCATAAGCTCCTAGTCCAACCCCGTCTCCTGAGAAAACCCTGGTTCTCCCTCCAAGGGCTGCCAGTCCATGGGTTCCTCCTCCTGCTTTCCTCCCAGCTGCCTGATATCCTCCAGATTAGACCTCCCGGGCCAATCCCCTGCCCTTCTCTGGGAAGCTTGGGGATTGTAGTGTTGAACACGCCTCCTAGCTGGGTCAGATGCTCTGCCCTGGGACTGCTGGGAACTGTAGTCCCCCAGCCTCTCAAATAAAGGGGAAGGACTGCTTTCCCTAAAAGGGGAGGATAGTCTATGCTGAGCCCTCTGTGAATTGTAGTCTCCTGGGGATGCTGGACAAGGTTCCTCTCCCTGGTCCTTTTCCCCACAGACTTCCGGGCCTCCTCTCCGTGGCTGCTCAAACTGGATATGGATGGATAGAGTGGAAGGCTGGGGAGAGAGGAGAAATTCTGGAAATGGATGGACAGAGGGGAGGGCTGGGGAAAGTGGAGAGTCTCTGGACATGGATGGAGGGGACGGCAGGGGAGAGAGGAGAATTGCTGGATATGGGTGGAGGGGAGGGCAGGGGAGAAAGGAGAATTGCTGGATATGGATGGAGAGGAGAGCAGGGAAGAGAGGAGAAATGCTGGACATGAATGGAGGGGAGGGGAGGGAAGAGAAAAGAAGAAGATGCACATGGATAGAGATGAGGAAAAAGGAAGAGAGGAGAAAAACTGCACATGGATGGAGAAAGTAGGGAAAAGCTGGATCAATTGTATACCTCCTCCAATCGAGTCCACAGAGGACCTAGCTTTTACTTATGGATGTAGGGCAAGAAAGGAGGAAAGTAAAGAAATAAATGGAAAGGAAGCCCTGGAAACAGAGTTAAGAGAACAGATAGAGAGCAGCAGAATCAGAGACTAGGACCAACATGATCAGAAAAACAAAGACACCAGACAACAAAGGTAGAAAAATATCATTTTATTTTCATTTCAGTGTTTGGAATATGTCCAATTTGAGAATTTATATCTGCTGTTTTATTTTGCACTGTATAGGAGGAATCGTGTTTCTTTCTGTTTTTCTGGTATTGTGCTGCATGCAGGATCTAGCTTCTTAGGATTTCAGGTTAATATTTGAAGAATTTGAAGAGAGGCTATCTCTGTTCTGCATGTGTGACTGCAAGGCAGTGTCTGAATAGGGATCTATTTGTGGTTCTGAGATTTTGATAACATATTGTGTTTCAGATTTGGCAAGACTGTTCTCCTAATTCCTGGTCTGTTTGCTAATTTGGGTTTGTGTCATTTTGGGTATAGTGGAGCTGTAACAGTTTACAGAATTTATAATGAAAAAAAAATCACAAGTTATTTTTCTTCTATACTGGTGTAATATTTTCAATGATGCCTGTTTATATGCGCCATGGCTGGTAAAATGGGTGTGGCTACCACAGGGACAGAACCATAGATAGTGACCCAGGAGCGTAGCCACGGGTGAGCCTGGGTGGGCCCAGGCCCACCCACTTAAGCCCAAGGCCCACCCAGGAATGGTGCACCCCGACCACCCATGATCCCTTCCCTCCACTCCCACCCTATCCCACAGATCCGGCACTTCTCTTTCTTTCCTTCCTGTTTCTGCCGTGGTGCTTCCAACTTGCAGGATTGGCGCTACCCAGCAGCGATTCACAAACACACAGGCCGGCTCCGGCGTTCACTCTGCTGCGTCACGCCCTCACTGACGCAACTTCCTATTTAGGACGGGACGTGGCAAAGGGAGGGAACTCTGGAGCTACTGTGATCCTGTGTGTGTGTGTGTGTGTGTGTGAATCGCTGCCGGGTAGTTCCAATGAATGCTGTAAGTTGCAGACACTGCATTAGAAGCAGGGAGAAAAAAAATACAGAGGTGCCAGACCGGGGACTGGAGGTGGGGAAGGGAGAAAAGTGCTGGACCGATTGGGGGGGGGGGGGGTCATTGGAGGAGGGGAAGGGAGAAATGTTCTGGACCAGGGGGGCACTAGAGGGGAGTGGAACAAATAAATTAATCTCGTCCTTTACTCTCAAAGAATAAAGGAGGAAAAGAATCTAAATTTAGGATTTGTTCCTGAAATGGAAGGACCAAACTTTCAGATTTGCAAATTCTCTCTTTCTTTATTGAATACAAATGCAAGCAAATTTTCATTCAAATAAACTCAAATTCACAATTAGTGTGAAGCTTAATAGAACTGCAATAACATATTCAACATTCAAATGTAGAACTACATGTATACCCTTAACTTTGTCTGTTTCACCTAAAAAGGCGGAAAAGAACCTTTTCAGATAAGTATTTAAATTGTCTTTTATCAAAATCAGATATTTGTGGTTATTCTCTTTCCTGATGTAGAAATTGGTCTCTTTGTGTGCACTATTGGTGTTTTTGCAGGGATCTCATGGATTTTTAATATCTGATGGTCTGTTCCTTTGTTTTCCCTTAAAATGTTGTGAAAAAATAATATATTTCTTTCAACACCCTTGGCAATGTCACTTAGCTGTGGTTGAATTTATTTAGGTGATGTCTTTCTTGCGTTGGAGCTCATCTGGAACCCTTCAGAGGATGACTCCCCCAGATTTCTTCTCCCTAAACCTCACTTATAAAGAAAATAAATGGAGGCAAGACCCTTGAACTCCCTCTGTTCTTGTTCAGGCTCTGGTGACTATTAACCAATTCTCAATACTGTGGCCAAACTCTCTAATTGAAATAAAATAAGTTAAAGGTTTTCTCACTACAAAACCTATTTCTCACTGTTGTTTCCCTAGTCTAAAATGATCCAGCAGGCTTCAACATTCCATCTCACAGACTTCACATAAAAGCATAACTTTTCCCTTCACAGCTATCAGATCAATCTGGAGAATACAGCACACTCAGACAACAGCAGTGCTGGATTTTCTTTATTCTGAAGTCAGATTCCAAACCTTGCTTGCACTGAACTCAGAACTCTCACAAACAACACACCTTCCCCCCAGACACAGCTTAATGGCTTCTTTCTTCAAATCACAGATTCACCTCTCAGTCCTTACACACTTTTTCCTGACACCCTTATAGTTTCTTTCACTTAGTATAACTACCAGCAGAAATCACAGTCTCTCAGAACCTGAGTCTCAACTGTTTTCCCCTATTCTAAAAAGAGTAGGCAGCCATGTGTCCACTTAATACCTGAGCCTACAGACTCTCATTCCACCTTCCATGACCTTAAATTCCCTTAGAACTTAACCATTCCATTCACTGCATGCTGGGACATACATACCTCTGTTTCACTCCAAACCAAACTAAATTTGATTTAAAACTTCTCACAGCTTTCTATTAGTACAGCTCTCTCCCACCCAAAATACATCAGTTTTTCCCCACATGTATTCAGCAACACAATCATGAAAAAGGCAGTCTGTTTATTGAAGTACTCACTTTTAAGCTCAAATCATCTCATTCTCAGCACCAAAGCTCACCTTTACTCACTTTCAATATTAAAGTACCCTTTTTCAATATCACATTTCACTTTAAACTCACAAAATCCATACTTTTATTCTTACTTTTACACAGACACACACTATATGTTCTTCTTTCTCAATCCATGTTCACAGCCCTGATCTCTCTCTGCTCACCAGTGTTGCCAGGTGGAAAAGCCCAAAACCCGCCCAAACTCAAACCCCGCCCCTGACACCCCCACCCCCGCGTCATCACCCCCGCCCCCGCCGTCACCGGCCCCGCCTCCCCCATCACTGGCCCCGCCCAACACGTCACTAACCCCGCCCAAAACGTCACTAACCCCGCCCCCCGCGGCCGAAAAAACCGCCCGAAAAACCGCGGAAAAGAAAAAAAAGCCCAAAAAACCGCGACCCGCCGCGGGCAAAAATTTCCGTGCGGCGGGTCGCGGAAAATTGGGCGGTAAAACCGCCCACCTGGCAACACTGCTGCTCACTCCAGTCTCCCTGGCAACTCACCCCCCCCCCTAGAGGATCTGACATCACTCAACCAATCAGCTTGTCAGAGAAAGACAGTTTTTTTTCTGATCTGTTTAGAATCTCCCTCCCCCATAGAAGTAAATGCAAAACATCCTATACAGAGAATTTCAAAGTCAATGTTAACCTGACTTGTACCCAAAACAGAAAGGAACATTTTAAAGTACAATCCCCACTTAATCATGGTTTATTTCTTGAAAAATAAAACCACATTTAAGAAACATCTCACACTTTCTTCAGCTAACTCCATTAACAATTCCCAAACTAAACTTTAAACCTTTTCCAGCCAGCAGCATCCATCAAAACCCTGGAACAAGCCCCCCCAGAGCCCCAGGAAAAAACATTTAATATATGTTACCATATATTACAAAAGGATAGTGATTCAGAGGGTAGAAATATGGTAATGGAGAATAGATTAAAGATGGAAGGGAATGGAAGCCTGGGGAAGGGGTGAGATGGGGAATGAGCGAGCTAGTGGGTGAATGAAGAAATCTGATAGGTAGCTGAAAAGTAAAAAGAAAGAGAAAGATGAGAAAGAGGGTGAAATTTGAGTTGACAGAAGTGGAAAAGAAAAAAATGAGAGGACACAACTAAAAAGGAATGACCATTATATCAGAGGTAGGTGTAGTGAGGGAATAGACAGCAGAGAGAAGACAAATGTACAGCCGCTTGAAGGAGAATTAGTAGATGACAGACAGGAAATTGGAACCAACATAATGGAAAAATAAAACATCCAGGCAACAAAGGTAGAAAAAAGCATTTTATTTTGAATGTTTTAAATGGAATATATTAGCTTTCGGAAATGTGCATAGCAATTGTCTTTGCATTGTGTTCAATAGAAAGGAAATGCATTTCTGTTGTTATTTCTCCAGTGTTACAGTATATGTTAAGTTTAACTTCTTGGGGTTCTCAATTCAATTTTTGTGTAAATATTTTAATTTCTAATTTGTGATCCCTTGGTCTGTATTTGGTGAAGGGCTGTCGGTGTGATTAGTATTGGAAGGTGGGTAAATTGGAGGGGAGGCAGGGAGGAGAGGGGATCAGAGAAAGTGCCCTCCTTTATTTTCTGACCTGGGCCATAGCATGTCTAACACTGGCCCTGACCCTTCCTTTATAACTGGTGGGGAACCCCAAGCATTCCCCAGCTGAGAACCTCCTCCAGAGGCATCCAGAATTCCCTTCTACCAAACTCTCCAGTCAGTGACAGCATCCTTGAGCCACCGACTACTAAGCACGGATGTGGTGCTGGCATTAGTGGCTTAGGGCCATTGCTGCTGCCTGCCAAGTTTGGTAAAAGGGAGTTCTGGCTGCCTTCGGAGAAAGTCTTCAGCTAACAGAGCTTGAGGATCCTCATTAGCTAAAGTATTTATATTTTGAGGCGGAGGTATGGCGGGGCAGAGATAATTTTGTGCCCACCCACTTTAGGCTCAGGCCCACCCAAAATTGGCTGTCTGGCTATGCCACTGTAGTGATCCCGCCCCTAAGGTTACCCATAATGAGTACCAATTTTTTTCCTACAAAAAAAGCACTGGCTACAGAACATATGGGGGGTTGAGAGGATGGGAGTAGAGCGATGCTAGAGACCATGGAGTGGGTAGGATGCTAGACACCATAGACAGGGGGAGAAGGGAAGGAGATGCTGAAGGGGGAGGGGAGAGGTGCTGAAGAAAGGAGGGGGAGGGAAGAAGCTAGAGATCATGTGGGGTTGCGAGGGAGGGGAGAGATACTGGAGACCCTGGGGGTAGAATACTGGAAACTACAAGCAGGGGATGGGAGAAGGGAAGCAGAAATGCTGAAGGGGAAGGGGAAGGGGAGAGGTGCTGAAGACCACTGGAGCTGTGAACAGCATTTGCCAGTAGCACAATTCTTTGAGATCATTACTTATCGAACGATCTTTTTTAAGACCTCTTTTAGCGATTCAGTTTTTGAAGACAGTAGTTTTTCTAAACGTATTGAGTGCCACAGGCTTGATTGAAAGCAGTTTCCAAACATACCTTGATATACTTCCGGATTTAATTTGTGATGTGCTATCTCTCACTGTTACCAATAACCTACCCTTCAATTATGGGCTGCTCATGTCTTTGTCAGTGGGCAAACTTACAAAATCAGCAAGGGATCAAATACTTATTTCCCCCACTGTACATCAATATAGTTTTCTCCTCCAGGCCTTCCCCCACCCCACTACGTCTGGCCCTGCCACTAAGAAAACTAAGCATCTGCATATGTTGGCAGCATTTGGGGGGGGGGGGGGGGGGGATCAGGTGAACAGCATCTCCACTCCCCTTCCCCACCTCTCCAACTCATGTCCCAAATTTCCCCCTCTGCCCTGCCACCATTGCCCTACCTATTCCCCAACCCTAGTTGCAAGTAAATGCAATACTGGCATGGGGTATTTAAAACAGTCCCACACTCATGCTTTGCTATGCCCCATTCTCTCTATGCAACAGGAAGTGTTGGAGAGAAAGAGACATTGGGATGCAGCAATGCTTGAATGTGTGCCTGTATTTAAAGGCCCTGCACTGGGGCTGCGTCTAAATGCAACTTGGGCCAGGGAACAGGTAGGGCAGTGGCGGCAGAAGGGGTAATGCTGGGCATGGGATGGGAAGAGATGTTGAATGAAGGGTGGGTAAGGAGGGAAAAGGGGAATGTGGGCCACCCAGGAGGGGAGGACAGGGAGGGCTGGCTGTACACCCCACCACCATGTTCTCTCCTCCAAGCCCCAGGCCTCCCTCCATGCTGTCTCTTTCAAGTCCTGAGCCTCCTTGTGCTCTCTCTTTCAGGCCCTGGGCCTCCCTCCATGCTCTCATTCAGGTTCTGTCCTCCCTCCATGCTCTCTCCTTCTGTCTTTTCCAGCCCTTACTTCCTCCTACAGATGTGAATGGAGTGGCTGAATGGAAAAAGTTGAGCACAACAGCAATAGCAATCAGGGCCTGCCCAAGGGTATCCAACACCCTAGGTGAAACTTCAACTATGTGCCCCCCTCTCTCAGCAGATCAAGGCCTTATACCAACCCACCCCTATAGCTCTGCATCTTTCTTCTCTTCCCCTACAGTCCAGCATCTCCCTTTTCCCTCCCTTCATCCTCAACAGTCCAGCTCCCATCCCCCAACAGTCCAGTATCTCCCTTTTCTTTTCCTACTCCCACAAAAGTCCAGCATCTCCTTTCCCCCTGTACCAAGCATCTCCCCCTCTTCCCTTCCTCTTACTGAGCCTGAGGTTGCTGCTGCCACTGTCCCCCCTCCAGAGGCAGAGGACATTAGATTCAGTACTGGTGCAGAGAATTGAAGTCTCGGCGGCCATTTTGAATCTCGCCGAGACTGTCAGGCTGCATACAGGAGGATGGAGAGCAGCGCACTGGGCATGAAAAAGGGGGCTCTTTCCTGCCCCGACGTCACTAGACCACCAGGGAAGATCGCGTGACGTGAGTAGGGAGAAGTGGTGACAGGGCCGGGGGGAGGGTGATCCCGAACTCGGAGGGCGGGCGGCCAGCCAGCCAAATCTACCTTCGGACTATAAGACGCACCCCCCATTTTCCTCCCAAATTTTGGGGGAAAAAAGTGCGTCTTATAGTCCGAAAAATACGGTATGTGTTTTTGTCTTTCAAATATTATATGGCATTACATTGGATTAAATGCAGACCTATTGCCCTACGTAATATAACCTCTGGCTTTAGGGACTACCTTAGACTTCATCTTCCAGATTGCAAGAGAGTGTGCTATAAGTCAGTTCACTCTGCAGACTTTAGATACCAAGGTGCTAAGTGGTGGAACTCACTCAAGGGTCAACCTGATTGCTTGGTATTTCGCAAAAGACTGAAAACTTTCCTGTTTGAGAGGTTTCTATCTATTGATGGAGTGTGTTAGACTGTAACCTTCTGACATTTTGCTGACACCTTCAGGCAATGCTGTTTGACCTTTTTTCCAAATGGAGCTTTTTGGACAGTCACTGTCTGAATATCATTGTGACTCCTGAGGATGGCGTTGTATTGCACTGAAACACAGACTGTGTTGGGTCCTACTGTATAAACACTGAATAAAGCATCTTTTCAGCACCAGCTTCTGTGGTGGAGTGTCCATTGCCTATCCTCTACTCTGATTTGGTTGGAGTTTTCTACGTGGAGGCGTTCCCTGTTTGCTTGTGTTTTTGGTTAGATTGTAACGGACAGCAAGAGCGAGGGTGAGAGTGAGGAGAGTACCAAATGACCAAGGCAAGTTCTGGTGCTGATGTACAGCTGTAGGAGAATCACAGTCCTGATGACTTGGTGCTCTATTTTAGTGCTAGAACTACAGCGCTTCTTAATAGCAATGTTAGTAGCATGCATGGAGCACAGAATAAGAAGAGGGTGCACAGATGATTAGCATGCCTTGTGGCAGGGACGAGTCATCTGCTTTGTGGTGCCAAATGGCCAGATCCCACTCTGGCTTTTGCTGCAGGAAATGATTGGCACTCCATCTAAGCTTCAGGACCCTGGTACTCCTTACCAGTCTGAGATTGGGGAGGGGGGGGAGCAGTTAAGGCCCTGATGTTGGCCTGTACAGAAGAAGAATGCTGCTACACCTTCATAGGCAGAGCAGAGTGGGCCAAGGAACCCAAGACAACATGCATGCTGTAGTTCAGGGGAGCCCCTTGAACCCATGCAGGAGGGTTACTGTGTAGAGAGATATTCCAGACCGCAGTATTGCTTGCCACTTCTCCGGAGGCGACCTGGGAACCAGCATTGTAGGCCACCTTGGGCGTGGGCCCACAAGGAGTCACTAGGCCCAAGCTACTGTTGTCACTACTCAGAAGCCTTCTACTCATGTGGAGGTTTAGCAGTGATCTCTCATGCTGAAAGGGAGGGAGAAATGGCCTGAAGGGGTTTGCTGCCAGGAGAAGGGGATCTCCGAGATCCCATGTGGTCAGTGAAAAAGGGACTTTGTATCTATCCTGGGAAGGTGACTGATCTTTGAGTGCTGGGTTCAGTAGTTCCTACCAGGTGTTTCATGTGTATTCATCATAGAGGATTTGGAGTAGTAAATTAAAAAGAAAAGGAATACATTTTTAAGCAGAGACTAGAAAAAGACCCAGCTGTTAGGCAGGGTGGACAGAACAAGGGCAGGGTCAGTGGTGGGGTGTGGCTAGCACAGAGTTTCTCAAAGTGTGGGTCAGGACCCCAAATGGTATCACAAAACCCACATTTGGGGTCATGCCCCAGGTGTGCTCTCCATAGGTGCATCATTACTCTGCATCACCTGGGGGTCAAACAGCTTATCTGGCCGCTATCATGGGGCACAGGCATAAAAAGATTGACAAGCACTGGTGCTAGCACATGCTTAGAACAACCTTTATTTTTTTTTTTCTGAGCTCTAGGACAGCTAATCTTTCCATGGTGCTGTCAGATAACATCACCAGTTTGTTGCTGACTAATTCTGCTTATCTATAGAAAAAAATACTTCTGCCCAAACTAGAAAATGACCTCACAAGGGAAACATTTGTCTTGATCTGTTCTGTTATCTCAAGCAAGTGCTATATTCCCAGATTCTGTGATTTTCTTGCAGTGTCTTGAAGTTGCTTCTACTATTGTCCATTTTTAGGAGGGTCCTGTTTACTAAAATGATGTAAGATTAGCAGCATTTACCAAGCATCAATTGCCAAAATTAACACATAGTATCTGAGAAACCTCTGAGGACTCTTTCTGTTTGGGGCATCCCCAGCAGTTTCCCATTCAGTGGACACACAGAAAATGGCATCACTGCACATTAAGTACATTGCATATAATTCAATGCAGTTAACTGCACCATGATACTGACCCCATTAATAGTCAATGCATAGTAATTATCTCCACCTAGTCCACTCTCTGTTCTGCTTTAACTGTTAACAGCTGCTGTTAGCATGCATTAACTCTTAACATGACATCCATGCTCTTAGCGCATGTTAACTGCTGCATTAACAGCCAATGCAGCTTACTAAATAGGCCCCCTAAATCTGTTCTTTAGATTCCATGATCAGTTTTCTGTCTGCCAAGAATTTGGCAATAATCACAGCTTCTGAAGATTAGGAAATAGGTCAGTTAGATGCATTCATTAAATACGGTGGCAGTCCAACTGAACAAATCAACTTGGGCTTCAGCATAAAAACAAAGGCATTGTGAGACCCTCAAAGAGCATCCAGCTTCTTCTGTTGCCTCCCTGGTTAATTTTAGCAGTTTGGATTTAATCAGGCACACTTGCCCGTACGAAGGCAGAATGGGAGCACACGAGCAGGAACCAGGATATTGGTAAAAACGGAATGGTAATTCTCCGGCAGGGACGAAGTATTCTGCTGCATCATCTCCAAAATCAAATTGTGGATTTCTTTGGAAACATCACCTCGGATCTCCAGCAGGACAGAGATATGTTCATCACTGGAACAAAAAAGGAAATCAGACAGAAGGTGGTGGTCCTACCCATGGAAAGAAATTTTATTGCTATCTGCTTCATAAGTTAATACATACATACACTTTCTTCTCCTTCAATGCCATTTACCATATTTTCACACATATAATGTGTGCACATGTATAATGCACATATGTTGTGTGAACATGTAAGAATAAACATCTGATAAATGTGCTGGCAACGGGGTCTTTTCCCAAATCTCTCCCACTCTCCCCTCTCCACTTTCCTCTCCACATGAATCCTGCTCTGGTTTCTGTTTCTCTGAACACCCCTCCCTCCCCACAATTCCTACATTTCCCCTTCTCTCCCTACCCCCAGTCCTCCTTACTTTTTATGGTCTCTAGCTGTACAGCAGCGATCCACAGAGGCAGTCTTCCACCAGCATCAGGGCCTTTGCTCTGATGCAACAGGAAGTTGTGTCAGAACAAAGGCCCCAATACTGGCAGAAGACTACCTGTGTGGATCACTGCTAGTACAGCAGTACAGCTAGAGAAGTAAGGGGGGTAGGGAGAGGGGGAGATGCAGGAGAGAAGGGGGATTAAAGAGACAGAAACAGAACTTGCATGGAGAAGGGAGAGAGCCAGAGTAAAATGTAAAATAAATGGTATAACACGCTCATGCATATAGCAAGCGGGGGGGGTGCCCAGGATGTAAAAACACATATAACAGTGCATTTGAGAATTAGGTGCACAGCAGGAAACAGTGTGTGTGTATTAACTAAGAGTAGGTCAGAGTAGGTGTATCAGGAAGCAAGATTACAGAGAGAATAGTGGGACACAGAGCAAGAGAGTGAATCAAAGAAATAAAGAGAATGACATCATAACTCAGTGGCAAAATGCTGGCCTTTGTGGCAGACCTGGCTTTGATTCTTGCGTCTGGTTTCTGCTGGGGTTGGAGATGCTCTAGAGGCTGCAATTGCAATATTTACTGGCCAGATTCATGGTGCACAGATACCGTCTTCCACAAGGAGGCAAAATCTGTGGCGCCCTGGCCAAGGACCTTTGCTGTAATGGCTGTACTAGATGAGAGGAGGTTGTAAATAGAGAAGAAACTATACAGTTGCAAATAATGGCTTATGGTACCACAGCCCAAAGCTAGATCCGAATAATCTGAAAGTCTAAAACACAGAATATGGAATCTGCTGGATTAAACCCCCACCATAGAAACACTCATTATTTGCTATAGTACAAATAGATATGCACTATTTTCCTTCAATGTCATAGGTTGGTATGACTAATAAGTATGCAAAGAAAGAATATGAGGGGGAAGAGAAGGGTGTAATAAAAAGGATTTTAGCGATTGCTTTTCAACTCTATCTGCCTTGACCAACAAGTGCACTCAGGGTCTGTATTTGTGATTAGAAGTAATTCTGTTTAAAAATGATTGTTTAACTTTGATTGTGTGAAAATAAGTTGGAATGTAGAAGATAAGGCACATCTCTAAAGCCAGCTTGTGCAGGAGGGAGGCAGTGTATGCTTGAAGTTCAGGAGATAAGCCATCTGGCCAGTGGTTTGTTTTTACCTGAACTGAGAGCGTGTGACTGCATCCTCATGTACATTCCTGTAATTTTCCTTGGCTCTGAAAATAAGCTTTAGCTTAATAAAAAGGGGGGCTTGTTGCAGCAGAGTTCTGAGGCTCATCTGTGGATGGACGCATCACACAGAAAAGACTGTTCCTGGTCATAAAGAGACTTCGGGCTTTCGCTGCAATGGGCCTCCTGGCTGATGAGATAAGGGCCTGAAATTCCTGACCAGTGATGTTGTATGTATAATATGTATATATCTGTCTTATAGCTTTCTTTTAGTTAGATGATTTAATCATTGTATATATCTTAATCATTGTAGATTTTAGAACCTCTAATAAAGGTCTCATTTACCTAATACGAATCCCAAAGAATCCACAGTGTTAGTGAAGCAGGCTGTAAATCCATAGCAGTACAAAGGGAAATGGGACTTGATATACTGCCCTTCTGTGTTTTTTGCAACTACATTCAAAGTGGTTTACATATTATATACAGGTACTTATTTGTACCTAGGGCAATGGAGGGTTAAGTGACTTGCCCAGAGTCACAAGGAGCTGCAGTGAGAATCAAACCCAGCTCCCCAGAATCAACGTGCACTGTACTAACCACTAGGCTACTCCACTCCAAAGTGCAGGTAATGACTAGAAGGCCCATTTACTCTGCCAAATTTGGAAGCCGTTTCCATGTTAATGGACTGGTTTAAATAACTGTGTACATAAGAACATAAGAGTAGTCATACTGGGTCAGACCAATGGTCCATCTAGCCTAGTATCCTGTTTTCCAAACACTGGCCAAGCCAGGTCACAAGTACCTGGCAGAAGCCCAAATTGTGGCAACACTCCATACTACAAATCCCAGGGCAAGCAGTTGCTTCCCATGTCTGCCTCAATACCTTTTTAAAATCCAGATACACCAACCACTGTTACCACATCCTCCGGCAAAGAGTTCCAGAGCTTAACTATTCATTGAGTTTTATTCATTTGTTTTAAAAGTATTTCCATGTAACTTCTTTGAGTGTCCCCTAGTCTTTGTACTTTTGGAACGAGTAAACAATTGATTTACTTCTACTCATTCTACACCACTCAGGATTTTGTAGACCTCAATCATATCTCCCCTCATCCGTCTCTTTTCCAAGCTAAACAGCCCTAACCTCTTTAGCCTTTCCTCATACGAGAGGAGTTCCATCCCCTTTATCATTTTGGTCGCTCTTCTTTAAACCTTTACTAATTCCGCTATATCTGTACTTGCACAACTGGGTTGATTTTTTAAGTTGCTTTGGTAATACAAACAGGGTTAAATACTACCACAGAGAAGTTATGGATACTAGTTATGTAGGTATTTCCTTAATACTTATTACCATTTAAGGAAGTAACTTTGAAAGAGTACCTTATACTAGAGTATTGTTTTGTGAATGGGAAGCTTTCTAACATTGTTTAGTAAATGATTTCTGAATATTAACTTGTAAAATTTTGAAGTATTGCCTCATAAGGAAGTGGTTATTGGCACCAACATGGAAATCACAATGTATTCTCCGATTTGTTGGGGCATTAATGTCTAAGAAAAATACGTTACCTGATATCTGGGTACTTTGTTACAAACCCTGAAACTTCTAGAGTGAGCAGAGAAGGGTCCTTCAGGCGGATCAGTTCTTGGAGGGCAAGAATAACTCCTACGCTCTGCTCAGTCTCATCCAGGCCCTACAGAAAGGAACAGAAAAAAAATAATACAACCACAACAAAGATATTCATAAACAGCACCCTTATATCCACTTTTCACCTCTGTGGAATAAACTGAATTTGAGGGCCCCTAAGCAAAGATTTCATAAAGCTTCCTCACAGTGGGAAGGTCTATCTCAGAAGATTCAGGAGCAGCTGCAACTGGATCTCCTTCTTTGGGCCTTCCTACATTTTAGGAATTGCTGAGCAGGGTTGCTGAGAGGGGAGAAGTATGATTCCCCAGGCCCGGCCTCCCAGGGGGGCCCGGCGCCAGGGTCTGTCCCTCTCCTTCTCTAATGTGTCAGGACCCAGGTGATTGCTTTAATGCAATAACCCAGGTCCCGGCACACATAGGAGAGTGACAGACTGAGGGAGAAGCAGGACGGTAAGGGGGTGGGGTGGGCAGCAATTGCCCAAGTGGGGAGGAGAGGGGGGCAGCGGTGGCCTGAGTGGGATGGGCGCCGGCAGTGGCGGCCCTGCCCCAGTTTTGTCTCTCAGTGGACCTAATGCTGAGAATGTACACCATTGACAAATTCTGTAGAAGCTGTCCCCATGGTGCGGGGTGGACCGGTGGAGGAAGGGTCCCAACAACCCCACACTCCAGCAGTGGTGACAAAGGCAGAGCACAAGTAAACATGAGTTACCTTTAAGAAAAATCTGATGAGCAACCTTCTGTTGACTTTCTTTAATGAAAATACTTCAGCCCTGACTCCCTAGCAGCCAGAGAAATGCATGAGCTTCTCACCTCCCACTGGTGGGCCAAAGACTTTCAATAATGGTGGTATGGGGAAAATGTTTTGCTAATATAGGGTTAATCATTTTTACAATTTCTAAATAAATGTAGATTCTCTGACCTTGTGCTCAGGCAAGCTTACTAACAGTCTAGTATTGTAGCATAATTTTGATGACAGACACACAGACACTGTCCAGCTTATTTTCAAAGGAGATCGCCGGCCATCTTCCAACACAAATCAGGATATGGCCGGCCATCTCCTGAAGTCGGCGAAATCGATATAATGGAAAGCCGATTTTGGCCGGCTCCAACTGCTTTCCGTCGCAGAGCCGGCCAAAGTTAAAGGGGGCGTTTCGCAAGGGTATGGGAGGAGGGACGGGGGCATGCTTATGAGATGGCTGACTTCGGCAGATAATGGAAAAAAGATGGCCGGCTTTATTTTTATGACCAAGCCTCAAAAAAGTGCCCCAATTGACTAGAGGACCACCAGAGGGAATCGGGGATCACCTCCCCTTACTCCCCCAGTGGTCACCAACCCCCTCCCACCCCCAAAAAATTAAAAAAAAACATTTTTTTGCCAGCCTAAAATGTCATACCCAGCTCCATGACAGCAGTAAGCAGGTCCCTGGAGCAGTTTTTAGTGGGTGCAGTGCACTTCAGGCAGGTGGACCCAGGCCCATCCCCCCTACCTTGTGGTGGTAAATGGGAGCCCTCCAAACCCCCCCCAAAACCCACTGTACCCACATGTAGGGCTATGGTAATGGTGTAAAGTTGTGAGGAGTGGGTTTTGGGGGGAGCTATTTTTATTTTTAATTTTTAGAAGTGCCCCCTAGGGTGCCTGGTTGGTGTCCTGGCATGTCACGGGGACTAGTGCACTACAAATACTAGACCCTCCCATGACCAAATGCCTTGGATTTGGCCGGGTTTGAGATGGCTGGCCTCGGTTTCCATTATCGGCGAAAACCGAGGCCGGCCAGCTCAAACCCAGCCATCTCTGACATTTGGCTGGCCCCAACCGTATTATCGAAACGAAAGATGGCCGGCCATCTTTTTCGATAATATGGTTCGGGACCACCTTTTGCGGCGCCGGCCATATAGATGGCTGGCGCCGTTCAATTATGCCCCTCCACGCCTCCTTTGTGAAGCTGCACATAGGCATTGCAAGGGAAAGACTTATAAGAGCAGAGGGGGGGATTTTGGTTCAGACAACCTCCTGACTGATGTTGGATTTTTGTTTCTCTTGCAAGAAAACCAATAAACCTGTTTGTGTTTAAACCTGCTTGATCCTTTGGGGATTCGTGAGTATATTTGGTTAAATTCTTTTAACAGCTTGGTCCTTTGAGCTGGAAACCAACATCCTTTTCCTTGTGTCAGGATCGGAACGGTTGTGCACATGGATTTTGAATAAATCCTTTCAGTCAAAGTCCCCCAGGCCAAATCCTGTAAAAAGGGGCGAGTTCTTCTGACACTTGGAAGGTGACGGTTTTCTATTCTGTGTATCACGAATCTCAATCAGACCAACTTTGGTAATGTGGTGTCTTGTTTGTCCTTTAATTAGTGTGTCTTTTAAATTAGTAACTGAGATTTACAGCAAGGACTCTTTTTTTTTCAATCTGGGATTGATTTGATTGCTATAGTATAAGAAAGTTGTCCAAGATTTGGAACCCACTCACAGACGAGTGTGGACTCTTTTGTTGTTTGAAACTGCTATAGTGTGAAAAAGAAGTCTGTGATCTAGGTAGGATCTGCTCAAAGACCATAGCCTCTGTGAGAAGGCTACCGGAATAACTAACTCTGTGCTCATGTTTCTACGCTCCAAATGTTGTTTTGACTTGACTTTGTCTTCCCATAACTCCTCATAATGTAACCCATAATTGTACTGTAACACATTGTATTTCCATCATTCACAATGTACTGTAAGCCACACTGAGCCCGCAAATAGGTGGGAAAATGTGGGATACAAATGCAATAAAATAAATAAATAAATAAATGTTAAAAGAGTGACATAACCATGGGAAATTTATGTTGTAAGATAGGTTGTTGTTCGTGTCTTTCTTGTTGCTTTATGAGGTCCCAAGGGCAGGGGATTCTCTGTGGAGATCCTAAGTTTATGCATAAATGTAGTCCAGATATTGTGTTGTATTCAAATAAATGGGAAAAGAGATTTGGATTTGATGGTAAATTAACTGTTGCATCATGTTAGACGTTACTACAAGATATAGGAAATTATGACATCACTAACCCTAAGAAGCCCAAAGAGTGTTTCCTACAATCTTGTAAAAGGAAAAAAAAATAATTGAAGAAATGTCAATTATTACTAAGCTTAAAATACTTCACAATTAGAGTTTCTTTTTCTTTAAGAATGAACTTTCCTTACAGATATTTCTTGCCTGATCTAATCTTTGTAGAGGTCAGTCAAGAATGCAGCCTTTATTTTCCTTTTTACAGCTGAGTTTGTTACATTACATTTGAATTTTAATTGTGCGATTTACTGAAAGGTGCATGACAGCATTTTCTGAGGTTTATATGAAAAAAAAAAAGGAAAAAACAGGAAAAAAGGAAAAATTAATGGGTTTGTTAAAATTTATTTCTCTGGATAAGAAGTCAAAGTCTTTTATAATAATAAACCAAAAGCACAAGGCGGTCAGGAAAACTGGTACCTTTTCCTGCCTTAGCTTCTGGGCAGAGATACATTCTTCCTGTTGATTTCTTTTACAGGCATGGCCTTGGCACAGCTTGCCCTGCCTTCAGTTACTTGATGAGAGCTGTTTTGTGTACATTTTGTGCAGTTGATTTGAAAAAAAAAAAGCTGTCTGGATTTTCAGCACACAATGCGTTACTTTATTATGTTTTTTTTCCTCTCAAGTCTTACGGGTTTAGTCGGCTGTGCAAATTACGACTGCTTTAATTGCATTTTATCTTTAAATTACACCAAATTTGTTTTTCTCCACTGCAGAGCAGAGATGTGATTTCCCAATTTGTTCATAAGACTTGCAGACTATTTCTTGCCTAATCTATGTATCTACCTCATTAGCATTTGTACAAGAAATGTTTGTCTAGTGAAATATCCAATGTGTTTATCTATGTATGTTCTGTACCCCAGGTAACTGAGATTTCAGAGAAATAATTCCCAGGAAGAGTGTATCTAGATGCGCTTTTAGATTATGAAGTTGTTTAGTTTCTTATATACCTTGCATGTCAGGATTTTGTGTTGTTCCAGTGCCTTTCTAGGCAACTGCCTGGTTTGCCTCACTTTGTTTAAATGGCTTTCTCTTTTATCACATCGGATTCGAATTTGTACTTTTACAGCTCACTTTTCTGAGCTTGGGTTCAAAACATGTTGCATCTGCTGTAACTTGACTGTGAGGTTTATAACGAAATAGGAATGTACAGTCCTGCTGGCCTTACGCCACCCATGTTTTGCCAGTGCCTCGAGGGACTGGCAAAAGTACACCTGAGAATGGAATGGATATAGCACCGTTCACGGAAGAGAGTGTGTATCAACAACTTGGAAAGCTAAAGGTGGACAAAGCCTTGGGACCGGACGGGATCCACCCCAGAATCTTGAGGGAGCTCAGAGAGGTTCTGGTGGGTCCTCTTAAAGATTTGTTTAATAAATCCTTGGAGACCGGAGAGGTTCCGAGGGATTGGAGAACGGCAGAGGTGGTCCCTCTTCACAAAAGTGGTGATAGGGAAGAAGCTGGAAACTACAGGCCAGTAAGCCTCACTTCGGTTATTGGAAAAGTAATGGAAGCGATGCTGAAGGAAAGGATAGTGAATTTCCTGGAAGCCAATAAGTTGCAAGATCCAAGACAACACGGTTTTACCAGAGGGAAATTGTGCCAAACGAATCTCATTGAATTCTTTGATTGGGTAACTGGAGAATTGAATCATCAACGTGCTATAGACGTAATCTACTTAGATTTTAGCAAAGCTTTTTACACGGTTCCCCACAGGAGGCTCTTAAATAAACTAGATGGGCTGAAGATAGGTCCCGAAGTGGTGAATTGGATTAGGAACTGGTTGATGGACAGACGACAGAGGATGGTGGTAAATGAAGTTCGCTCGGAGGAGGGAAAGGTGAGTAGTGGAGTGCCTCAGGGATCGGTGCTGGGGCTGATTCTGTTCAATATATTTGTGAGTGACATTGCCGAAGGGTTAGAAGGTAAAGTTTGCCTATTTGCGGATGATACTAAGATTTGCAACAGAGTGAACACCCGGGAGGGAGTGGAAAACCTGAAAAAGGATCTGAGGAAGCTAGAAGAATGGTCTAAGGTTTGGCAATTAAAATTCAATGCGAAGAAATGCAAAGTGATGCATTTAGGGAGTAGAAACCCACGAGAGACTTATGTGTTAGGCGGTGAGAGTCTGATAGGTACTGAGGGGGAGAGGGATCTTGGGGTGATAGTATCCGAGGATCTGAAGGTGATGAAACAGTGTGACAAGGCGGTGGCCGTAGCGAGAAGGTTGCTAGGCTGTATAGAGAGAGGTGTGATCAGCAGAAGAAAGGAAGTGTTGATGCCCCTGTACAAGTCGTTGGTGAGGCCGCAACTGGAGAATTGTGTTCAGTTTTGGAGGCCGTACCTTGCGAAGGATGTTAAAAAAATAGAAGCGGTGCAAAGAAAAGCTACAAGAATGGTATGGGATTTGCGTTCCAAGACATATGAGCAGAGACTTGCTGACCTGAACATGTATACCCTGGAGGAAAGGAGGAACAGGGGTGATATGATACAGATGTTCAAATACTTGAAAGGTATTAATCCGCAAACAAATCTTTTCTGGAGATGGGAAGGCGGTAGAACGAGAGGACATGAAATGAGATTGAAGGGGGGCAGACTCAAAAAAGATGTCAGGAAGTATTTTTTCACGGAGAGGGTGGTGGATGCTTGGAATGCCCTCCCGCAGGAGGTGGTGGAGATGAAAACGGTTATGGAATTCAAACATGCGTGGGATATGCATAAAGGAATCCTGTGCAGTAGGAATGGATCCTCAGAAGCTTAGCCAAAATTGGGTGGCGGAGTAGGTGGGGGAAGAGAGGTTGGTGGTTGGGAGGCAAGGATAGTGGAGGGCAGACTTATAGGGTCTGTGCTAGAGCCAGTGATGGGAGGCGGGACTGGTGGTTGGGAGGCGGGAAATACTGCTGGGCAGACTTGTACGGTCTGTGCCCTGAAAAAGGCAGGTACAAATCAAGGTAAGGTATACACATATGAGTTTATCTTGTTGGGCAGACTGGATGGACCATGCAGGTCTTTTTCTGCCATCATCTACTATGTTACTAATCATGAGGAGAGTGGCAAAGTAAAAGTCTCCATTCAAACAGGGTCAAAATGATACCATGTTCGTTTACCGACCATGGTCCCTAAATGATGTAAGGAAAGCCACTGAAGGTATCCCACACCCCAAAGTTAAATCACTGGATTTTGAAACTCAGATTCGTAACCTATGTCAAAGTTACCGGTTAAATGGGGTGGAAATAGAAAGAGCTCTTAGGTAAATTCTTGGTCCTAATTGGTGCCTTATCGGTGGAGAATGGCAACCCACCAATGGTAACAACAGACCACTGAACTATAATGACGCTGTCCTTGCCCAAGCATTAAATAATTTACTGGCTCGTATTAGAACTAAATTTATACCAAGAACAAATTGGACTGTTATAAATCAATGTACTCAACAAGAAGGAGACAATGTAGAGCCATATTTTGTCAGATTAAAGGAAATCTTTGATATCCATAGTGGCATAAATCCCCCGTCCAATATGGACAATGATACGCCATATGAACAACAGCTTAAAAATGCCTTTTTAAAAGGGTGCTTACCATCTATTAATAGCTTCATTACTAAACATATGCTAACACACCGCATGTGTCGTCTCAGCTCCCTTCTTGAATATGCCAAACATGCAGAAACACATTTTCAAGAAAAGAAAAAACAGAAAAAGTCCAACATCTTAATGGCAGATGGGAGCACTGGTGAAATATACCTGACACAACCAAGTCAAAACTTTAAAGGGAACCGAGGGAGAGGTAGAGGACGAGATAGACAGACTAGGAGGGAACCAGGATGTTGTTATGTGTGTGGTAAGAAGTGACATTGGGCTCGGGAATGCAGAGATAGGAAGGAAGAACCAAGAGCATGACTAGAGAAGGAGTCCCCACTGGTAGTCCGGGACAAGGGAGATGATGATTTGGAAGAAATAGAAATGTTGAAAAGGATGGGAGATGTTGAAGGTGAGGAGGTGCTGCAACTAGAAACAGTTTATGATTGCCTTGAAAGCCATGTTTTGCCTCAGATAACCCTTATAGCTGGGAATAAAGACATCACGCACAGTTGTAAAATTTGATGATGCAAAATTAATTCCTTTATCCTCTGAAACGTTCATAGTAAAGAATGCAGGTAGCAGCATAATAAAGGAACCATTGCCTAAATTAATAGAAGTTTTTTTGACTGAAAGTGGTAAACGTAGTATGTGCCAAGTAATCAGTATGTCTTTTCTACTGTTCATACCTTTGCACAGCAATGGAAAAATAGAAGCATACCTGCTTATAATCGAAAGAGAAAAAGCCTATATTGCGACCCAAATCGGGAGATGGGCGTCTTTCTCCCATGGGCGCCCAAATCAGTATAATCGAAAGCCGATTTTGGGCATTTCCAACTGCAATCCGTCGTGGAAATGGGTAAAGTTGAGGGGGGCGTGTTGGAGGTGTGGTGAAGGCGGAACTGGGGCGTGGTTACCGGCCGAGGAGAGATGGGCGTCTTTAGCTGATAATCAAAAAAAGGCATTTTTACCGCGATTTTGGGTCTTTTTTTTTTTACCTTTTTTTTCACGAACAGGTCCCAAAAAAGTGCCCCAACTGACCAGATGACCACTGGAGGGAATCGGGGATGACCTCCCCGGACTCCCCCAGTGGTCAATAACCCCCTCCCACCAAAAAAAACCCACTTTAAAAACTTTTTTTCCAGCCTGTATGCCAGCCTCAAATGCCGTACCCACCTCCATGACAGCAGAATGTGCTCTATCCTCTGACAGCCTTTCCCTGGTTCAGATGTGGCTCTCGGGTGAGTGTGACACCTTTTCTGTTATGCGCACTGCAGAGTCACATCAGCAATGCATTGTGGTGGGTGTAGGGTATTGGGCTCCGTGATTCCACTAGCTTGTGGCAAATGCTTACGATGTCGGTAGGCTCTACTCCCATGGTGCTTTTCCCCCTGCTTACTGGGTCAGAGTGTGCCCTGTTTTGTTTCCGGTAGTCCATGAGGTAGTGGCCATTTTTAGATCCCTTTCACGTGTTAGCCACGTTACAGAACTTAGTTCTTACCTTGAATGTTGCTGAAAGAGAGCATTGCACACCATTCTGCCAGCTCTGACCTACTGCTCATCTCAGTACCAGGGAGACTCTTTGCCAGTGGGGCACAACCTCTGATCTGCAGTTAACTGTGAGTAAGCATGCTTATTCCAATAAAGGACTTTTTCAAAGAGATTAGTCTTCAGGTGTCAACTGGTGTGCCAAGGTTCTACAGCAGCAACAAGTCCTAGAGGCCTGCGTGTATGCAGGTCCCTGGAGCACTTTTAGTGGGTACCGCAGTGCACTTAAGGCAGGCTGACACAGGCCCACCCCCCACCCCCACCTGTAACACTTGTGCTGGTAAGTGGAAGCCCTGCAAAACCCACTGTACCCACATGTAGTTGCCCCTTTCACCCCTAAGAGCTACGGTAGTGTTGTACATTTGTGGGCAGTGGGTTTTGGGGGGGGGGGGGGGGGGGTTGGGGGGCTCAGCACCCAAAGTAAGGGAGCTATGCATGTGGGAGCTTTTTCTGAAGTCCACCACACTGACTCCTAGGGTGCCCAGTTGGTGTTCTGGCATGTGAGGGGGACCAGTGCACTACAAATGCTGGCTCCTCCCATGACCAAATGCCTTGGATGTCGCCGGGTTTGAGATCGCTGGCATTTTTTTCCATTATCGTTGAAAAACAAAATCGGCCATCTCAAACCCGGCGAACTCTGGCATTTGGCCGGGTTAAACTGTATTATCGAAAAAAAAAGATGGCCGGCCATCTTTTTAGATACTACGGTTCCGGCCAGCTGTAGCGACATTTGATTGTGCCCCTCTAAGTGTCATAGTGTGCTGCTTGTGATGGCATGACTGATCAAATATGGGATTTCCTTCATATTTGATCAGTCATTCCATCACAAGCAGCACACTTTGCATATAACAATTGAGGATTTTACTTTCATTATTTATTTTTTATTATTTTTTCATTTTTTAATATTTTTTTGTTTTTCTATTTATCTTTTCATTATTTATTATTTTTTCAGTTCAATTTATACTTCTCTGTTCTTCATTTTTGGTATTAGAGTTTTTTTTTTATTAAGTCCATTTTTACTTTTTTATAGTTGTTCTTTCACAAAGGTTTCAAATTAGGTATGTGTCCTTTTATTATTTTATTTTATAATTTTATTATTTGCCAATATGCTACATCCAGTTATATACATACAATCTGTGTTGTCAAAAATATATTTGTTTTATACATTTACATCAGTGCCCTTGCTTTGCTGTTATGTTATATTAAATCACTTTTTGTATATTGTGGTAAAGTCACCTCCAGGATAGTTGGGTTAAGGCAGTTTCAGTCTGAAATACAAGTCCCAGAAGGCATTGCAGGCAAGAAGCCAGAGGGTGAGATGAAGAACCCGGACTGGACTCCTAGCTGCAATCGGGGAAGACATGGGTGTAAGTTGGCAGGTTGGGTAGAGTGGCTGCCACTAGGCGGAATGTGAGTTAGGAAAGCCTGTGTGCAGGAGCTCGTCATTGGTCTCATTAGTTTAATGCTCAACTCAGCTGGTTTGGGTGTGAGGAAGCTAATGGAAGGAGAATGATTGGTGGTGGTAGCTGAAGCCAGGGATTGATTAGGCAAGTGGGAAGGAGTCCCAGCAGTTGAGTCCAGTTGAGTTCAGTTCAGGGGAGAGAAGCAGAAGGTGAGAAGCAGTTACAGGCTGAAAACCCTTGGGCAGGGAGGTCCCTAAAGTACTGAAGCAGGCTGAGATTCCTTGGGTGAGAGGAAGTCCCAAAAGTATTGAATTCATTGTGAAGCTGATGCAGGGGAAAACCCTTGGGTAGAAGGAGTCCCTAAAATATTGAACTCTCCTGAAGGTAAAGAGGATAGAAGGTAAAAAATGTTGCTTGGTGACTGAACTGGGATGATGAACTGAAAGAACTGTTTGTCTTGGGAATTGAATTACGGTTTATTGTGCACTGATAAAGAGCACAGACTGGAGCCTGTAAGAATGTATTGAATCCTGGTATGTGCTATGCTGCTGTTGGAACTGTGTACTAGAAACCTGCATGGAATAAAAGTCCTTAAGACTGAAGGTACTGGTGGACATCTATTTCTTCATTGTACCAGGAGCCTGTGACTGGAGGAGATTATTCTATCCTTGGCTGCACAAGAGAGGTACCTGGTTACAATATACATGTTGATACATTTTTAAATCAGTTTTCATTTAATTGTTGTACTATATTTTCTTATATATATATTTGTTATATACATGTATAGATATATTTTTAACATCTTGTTATATACAGTGGGGGAAATAAGTATTTGATCCCTTGCTGATTTTGTAAGTTTGCCCACTGACAAAGACATGAGCAGCCCATAATTGAAGGGTAGGTTATTGGTAACAGTGAGAGATAGCACATCACAAATTAAATCCGGAAAATCACATTGTGGAAAGTATATGAATTTATTTGCATTCTGCAGAGGGAAATAAGTATTTGATCCCCCACCAACCAGTAAGAGATCTGGCCCCTACAGACCAGGTAGATGCTCCAAATCAACTCGTTACCTGCATGACAGACAGCTGTCGGCAATGGTCACCTGTATGAAAGACACCTGTCCACAGACTCAGTGAATCAGTCAGACTCTAACCTCTACAAAATGGCCAAGAGCAAGGAGCTGTCTAAGGATGTCAGGGACAAGATCATACACCTGCACAAGGCTGGAATGGGCTACAAAACCATCAGTAAGACGCTGGGCGAGAAGGAGACAACTGTTGGTGCCATAGTAAGAAAATGGAAGAAGTACAAAATGACTGTCAATCGACAAAGATCTGGGGCTCCACGCAAAATCTCACCTCGTGGGGTATCCTTGATCATGAGGAAGGTTAGAAATCAGCCTACAACTACAAGGGGGGAACTTGTCAATGATCTCAAGGCAGCTGGGACCACTGTCACCACGAAAACCATTGGTAACACATTACGACATAACGGATTGCAATCCTGCAGTGCCCGCAAGGTCCCCCTGCTCCGGAAGGCACATGTGACGGCCCGTCTGAAGTTTGCCAGTGAACACTTGGATGATGCCGAGAGTGATTGGGAGAAGGTGCTGTGGTCAGATGAGACAAAAATTGAGCTCTTTGGCATGAACTCAACTCGCCGTGTTTGGAGGAAGAGAAATGCTGCCTATGACCCAAAGAACACCGTCCCCACTGTCAAGCATGGAGGTGGAAATGTTATGTTTTGGGGGTGTTTCTCTGCTAAGGGCACAGGACTACTTCACCGCATCAATGGGAGAATGGATGGGGCCATGTACCGTACAATTCTGAGTGACAACCTCCTTCCCTCCGCCAGGGCCTTAAAAATGGGTCGTGGCTGGGTCTTCCAGCACGACAATGACCCAAAACATACAGCCAAGGCAACAAAGGAGTGGCTCAGGAAGAAGCACATTAGGGTCATGGAGTGGCCTAGCCAATCACCAGACCTTAATCCCATTGAAAACTTATGGAGGGAGCTGAAGCTGCGAGTTGCCAAGCGACAGCCCAGAACTCTTAATGATTTAGAGATGATCTGCAAAGAGGAGTGGACCAAAATTCCTCCTGACATGTGTGCAAACCTCATCATCAACTACAGAAGACGTCTGGCCGCTGTGCTTGCCAACAAGGGTTTTGCCACCAAGTATTAGGTCTTGTTTGCCAGAGGGATTAAATACTTATTTCCCTCTGCAGAATGCAAATAAATTCATATACTTTCCACAATGTGATTTTCCGGATTTAATTTGTGATGTGCTATCTCTCACTGTTACCAATAACCTACCCTTCAATTATGGGCTGCTCATGTCTTTGTCAGTGGGCAAACTTACAAAATCAGCAAGGGATCAAATACTTATTTCCCCCACTGTATATATACTAGTAAAAAAGGCCCGTTTCCGAAACCAATGAAACGGGCGCTAGCATGTGGCTTTTTTTTGTGTGTGTGTATGTGTCACAGAGTTATTTTGTGTGTGTGTGTGAGAGTGTGTGAGGGTGGGGTGTGTGTGCAGGTTGTTGATGTGTGTCTTTTTTTGTTTTGTTTTGTTTTTTGCTTGGGGGGTTGGGGGATGTGCTGTGCTGTGCTGGCAAAGTGGGATGGATTGGTGTGTGGCTTTGAGGGTGTGTTTCTGTTGTATTGTGTGTGTGTGGCTTTGTCTGTCAAGGAGGTTTGTGGAGGGGGGTCTTTCTGTTAGTGAAATGTAAATGTGGTTGTAGGGGGGGGTCAGCCTTTGCTGAGTGGTGGTTTGTTTTTTCCGGGGTTTTTTTTTGTGTTGTGCTGAGGCAGCAGTGTTGTTTTAGATGGGCGGAAGGTAGAGGAGCATGTTCTTGGTCTATCGGTATTTTTTGGCCGTTTCAGGGCTGCTATAGGGGAACGCTGGAAGAGAAATGTGCTGTGGGAAGCAGCGCCATCTTTTTCCGTTGGGCTGGGATTCTGGGCATCCTGGAGGTGGGAGACGGCTTGCCTGAGGACGGGGATGGTTGTTTTAAGTTGGCGGAAGGGAGAAGAGCACGGTCTCGGGCCGTCGGGGGGTGATCCGGTATGTTCGGTCCATTTCATGCCGGCTGCAGGGGAATGCTGGAACATTTATGCGCTGCAGGAAGCAGCGCCGTCTTTTTCCGGGTGCTCGGGGAATCCCCGAGGTGGGAGACGGCTTGCCTGAGGCTGGGGATGTTTGGGCACATCTTTGGCTGCTTCGGCAAAAGGGAAAGAGGAAGGGGGTGGGGAGTTACCTGCAGCCGCGTATGAAACCGGGTATTCTTTGTTTGTTTTGTATTATTAGTTTTTTCTGTTGAAAGAGTGGATGCCTTTCGAATGATGGAGGTGGTGCGTTGGTGTGCGGTTGTTTCGTTAGTCAGTCTCCAGCGATTCCTAGGCAGGGAAGGAGTAGGGAAACACGCGCTGTTTGCTGCTGGCTGGGTAGCGGGTAATCCTTCCAGCTGGGCCGCAGCTTGTCCTGTTCGCCTACATCCCAGATGGTGAGGGGCACGCTGTTCTCCGGCTCCACCGACTCCACATCAAGCGAACCCAAATATAGTCTGTGCTATAGGCCCTCTGGCACTCTTCAGTACCGGCATTAGGCATTTAAAAATTTCTACCCCCCCCCCCCCCCCGGTCTATTTTTGCACATACCCACAGCAGGAATATTCTTCTCTCGTTCAAGCGGTGGTGCTGCACAGATAATGAGCCATTCTGCTGATGAATGCTCCTCCCTTATTGCCACGTAGTTTCCTCTGACAGGTCCGTGTTACGTCGCCTAGCGTTGCCTGGGAACGGTTTTGTGATGGTCCTTTGTGTTTCAGAACGTTGAGGGTGTTTTTTCTGATTGGTCTGTCATGCGAGGGCGGGGCAGAGAGACATGGTCAGTGTTGTGGCTTCACCACCATGAACTGACGAACCCTTCAGGAAGTGACTGAGTGACTTCAGAACGATGTCTTCAGAATGTTGAGGGTGAGTTTTATTATAGTAGATATATAGTTTTACATTCGATAGTGTATTTTGCGATGTGCTTATTTATATGTTTTGGTATACTTTCTATGCATATCAAATGACACTTTTAGTAAATATCCCATATTATTGATCTATGTCTATGTTTTTTTATATATATACTAGCCGTTGAGCCCGTTAAAACGGGCTAGTATGGGGTTTTTCCAAGGCCCCCCCCCCCCCGGAGTTGCCGCCGCCGCCACCCCTCCACCCAGCCCGGGCCCTCTCTTCGCTATTGAACTTACGTCGCCGAAACACAGCATGCAGATCAGCAGAGCTCCCGTCAGCCTTCCTTCTCTGCCTGTGTCCCGCCCTCGTGTGACGTAACGTCGGCGAGGGCGGGACACAGACAGGGAAGGAAGGCCAACGGGAGCTCAGCTGATCTGCCTGCTGCGTGTCGGCGATGTAAGTTCAATACCGAAGAGAGTGCTCGGGCCGGGTGGAGGGGGGGCGGCGGTAGCGACTCCAGATGGGGGGAGTGGTAGCGGCAACCTCGGGGGGAGCAGTAGCAACGTCGGTGGTTCCCTCCCTCCCCTTCGCGCAGTTTCCCTCTCTGTCCCGCCCCTGTCATCACATATTGATGCGGGGGCGGGACAGAGAGGGAAGTCTCTACTGCGCATTTGCGGGTGAGTACGGTCACTCACCATTTATATGTTTGATGATTTATATTTTTATATATATATATATATATATATATATATATATATATATATATATATATATATATATATATATATGATTAATATTTTATTATTGGTACTTTTTATTGGCTCATTTTTAAAATATAATATTTTATGTATTTTACATTTTATATTTCATTTATTATAATTTGAATATGTTTGTTCATTGTAGCCCCTAACGCAGCCCTTGGTGGGCGAAACACGGCCTGTGTCGGGCGATTTGTTCATATCTGGTATTGCTACGCCAGATGCAGCAGGTGTCCCCAGAAAAAGAAAAACAATCTTGAGTAGATAAACGAGCCACTCTGGTAGATGATATTTACCTATCTACTGAAAATAAATATATATTACCAAAAATATTTGTTTTGTTATGCTGCAGTAGTGAGCCATGGGCCGAGCCATGTCTCAGCAGAAGGGATGGTGACAATAGTGACAAGAATATTCACAGCATATGAATTTTCACAATACTGTAAAATTTTTTGTTCACAATGTATGCTTTGTGCTAAGCAGTGGTGTACCAAGGGGGGGGGCGGTGGGGGCGGTCCGCCCTGGGTGCCAGTGGATGGGGGGTGTTCCGCTCCCGCTGCCTCCTTTAAACAAAAATCGGCGAACCAGCATCGCAGGCAGCGCCTCGTCTGCCCTGCTGCTTGTGAAAAAATCAAATCTCTCCTTCTCCTCGTCTTGACGTCAATTCAGGCCTTCCAATCAATCACTATGTCCCGCCCTCCTCTAAGGTAACTTCCGTGAGGGCGGGCGGGACATAGTGATTGATTGGAAGGCCCGAGTCGACGTCAAGACGTCAAGACGAGGAGAAGGAGATTTGATTTTTTTACAAGCAGCAGGGCAGACGAGGCGCTGCCTGCAATGCTGCTTCGTCGATTCAGACAGTAGTGAGAACGGGACTGAGGTGGGGAAGGAGAGGGGCGAAAGGGACTCAGGTGGGGGTGTTCAGAGGGGAAAAGGGGAGGGGAGAAGGGGACTGGGGTGGGGATCTCAGACAGGGGAGGGGGAGGGGAGAAGGGGACTGGGGTGGGGATCTCAGATGGGAGACGGGGAGGGGAGAAGGGGACTGGGGTGGGGGTGTTCAGAGGGGAAAAGCAGAGGGGAGAAGGGGACTGGGGTGGGGATCTCAGACAGGGGAGGGGGAGGGGAGAAGGGGACTGGGGTGGGGATCTCAGACGGGAGAAGGGGAGGGGAGAAGGGGGACTGGGGTGGGGTGTTCAGAGGGGAAAAGGGGAGGGGAGAAGGGGTCTGGGGTGGGGATCTCAGATGGGAGACGGGGAGGGGAGAAGGGGTCTGGGTGGGGGTGTTCAGAGGGGAGAAGAGGACTGGGGTGGGGGGTCACAGACAGAAGGGGACTGGGGTGGGGGTGTTCAGAGGGGAGAAGGGGGCTGGAACTGGGGGCTGAAAAAAGGGGCAGAGAGATGGGACAGATCCTAGATGGAAGGGGAAGCGAGAGGGAGGGCAGACCCTGGATGGATGAGAGAGGGAGGGCAAATGGTGGATTGAAGGGGCAGAGAGAAAGGGCAGACAGTGGAGTGGATGGAAGGGAAAGAGCAGACAGTGAATGGAAGGGGCAGAGATAGAGGGCAGATGTGGATGGAAGGGGCAGGGAGAGAGGGCAGACATTGGATGGAGGGGACAGCAGAGAGGGCTGACACTGGATGGCAGAGAACGAAGACAGATGCTGGATGGAAGGAAGACAGTGAAAAGAAGATGAGGAAAGCAGAAACCAGAGACAACAAACTGTAAATAAAATATATATTTTTGTTTTTTTGCTTTAGGATAAAGTAGTATTGTAGCTGTGTTAATAAATGTTTATAATAGAACATGTAAACAAGGTAATCTTTTTATTGGACTAATTTTAATACATTTTGACTAACTTTCGGAGAACAAAACCCCCTTCCTCAGGTCAGGATAGGATACTGTAACCGCACTATACTGTACTGACCCGAGGACGGAGGTTTTGGCCTCTGAAAGCTAAATGTATTAGTCCAATAAAATGGTGGTATTTTACTTTCTATATTTGTTTTATTTCTATTTGTTAATTTGTAAAGTGGTGATTGGTACTTGTTAGTTTTTTTCAAATTTACATCTGCTGTCTTTATATTTTGCACAGTACTAGGGGACAGTTTCTGTTTCTGTGGTGTTGCATTGTATGCAGAGTCTGGCATTGGGGGTTCAGTTTAATTTTTGTCTAAATAGAAAGTTTATGATTACTTATTCTATAGTGGATTAGGGTGTATCTGTGTTTGTGAAAAAGACATGGCTTTCAGTTGGCATTGACTGTGCAGGATCTACGATCTGTACTATTCTGTCTGGTTTCGTTTTACAATAGGTGAATTGGTGTTCTAGTGCTCACTGTAGTGTTTAAGATGCTTTCCTTTTCCTTGTGTGACTCATAGAAATGACTGCTTATGGTATGGTAGAATTGCTCTATAGGTCCTGAGTGTTTTGTATTCTCGGCATGCCTAGTACTGGATTTTTTTTTTGGGGGGGGGGGGGGTTAAAAAATGACCGGCCCCGGGTGTTAACTACCCTAGGTACGCCACTGGTGCTAAGCACGGTTTTCGGGGAAGACTTGAACCCCGAGTGGGCACCTTCCCTCACCCAAGGTACCCATTTCAGTGCTTATGTATGGAAACAGGAAATGAGGGTGGGACCACAGGAACTGCAGAAACAGAAGCAAAACCACAGCCTGTCTGAAGCGGCGTCTGTACTTGCTGGACTTCAGTGCTGGCGGCCGAGCAGGAGGTAAAACTTTTTAAACAGCAGCTGCCACACACGAAGGGCTGAGGCACCCGTACACGTCCTCCTTGCTGTCAGAGGAAGGGAGGCGCTGGCTGGCAGAAATGGAAGGAGAGGGGGGGGGGGGGGGGGTGCGGACATCGGAGGAGACGTACCGGGGGGGAGTAACATCTCCTGACGTCAGGCAAACACGCTTCTACTGCAGGAGAGTGACGTCAGGAGATGGTTACAAACGCAGTGGGAGACATTGGAACGTTGCAGGAGCAAATTATTATATTAGATAGGGAGAAAATGTTAACTAACAAAGCTTCTTTGTCTAATGTCATTTTCATTTTTTCCTATGTTTTCCATAACTGAAATGTGCCTATCTCATGATTTTAAGTGGACGCTTAAACCTGGTTATCCGGAGAAGTGAAATCTACCAAGATAAGATTTCAATTTATGTTTTGAATTGTAGGGAGTCAAATTGTGAAGGAGATGGATGAAAAATTCTATGTGAAAAGTTATTGAGATGTTTGGACATTGTAAAGTTATTTGCTGCCAATGTGCAAGTTGTGTATAATCACATGGCAGAATTGCATGCTAATATACCAAAACAGCATATCTAGAAAGTACACTGTATGTTAGTTAGAAGGTCTGTGGAAGTGAATATATGTGGAAGTGTTTGAACAGGAATCTTCCTTTATAATAACATCTCTGTTCTGCTCTTCCCAGGCATTGCCAGATAGAAGGGGGAGTATAGGAACAGAGCATGAGAAACCCCAGGGCCTTGAAGATAGTGCATGGAAAATACTGCACACACACAACCCGGAAGAATCCTATTTACTTTAGACCTTTCTGAATTGAGGCCTTATCAGCCGCTGCTGTAAACCTGCAAAACCATACTTCCTGCTACAGACATCTGAAGTCTGCTACCATTTGTGAAAGAACTGCTCCTTTTAACCCTCTTCTCTCATGTCTGTTTTGAGTTGGGATCCTGGTCCTGATGATAACGCTGCCTGGAGTCCTTACATCAGGTTTTGTACATTGTGTGAACCTTTACTTGACAGTTGGACCACAGGCCCCGGTACTCTTACTTTGGAAACAATCGACTTCTATGGGATTGGTCTACTTAAATTTGAACAGGGAAGCATACTATTACCTAGACCTAACACTGGAGAATTGGTACACTTTTGGCTGATCTCATAAGATACTAGATAGAGATTGGCACCCTTGGTTCTTCTATAGGCAAAGGGGAGATAGTTTTGAGCTGTTTGAAATTGTTCACACACAAACCCACTGGCGGGCCATCCCTTTACCGCTTCCTTTCTGACTGTTTTTCATTTTCTGTTGTTGGTCAGTAATGCTCTTCGGTCCACAGATCCTGAACTTATTGAGCTTGGAAAGGTCCAAGCAGAAGACTGGGTCCTAATCAAGGTCATCAAGAGGAAAAACTGAGCTTTACCCCCGCTGGGAAGGTCCATACCAAGTATTCCTGAGTACCCCAGAGCTGTAAAAATAGCTGAACGAAGTACCTGGGTACACCTATCGCACTGCAAGAAGGTAGCAGAACCAGGAACTGAGATTAGGCAACCAGAGTAGACCAACTTCTCGCAAGGGTAAGCCCGGCTGCAAAGGGGAGGTGCTTCAATAGGAACCCTCATCTCAAACCCGGTGAAGAAAACTACAACCCAAGTGAGAATTTAGGGTTGAAATGGAGGTCTTAACATCTGATCCAGACGACCCACGTAAACAATTAACTGAGACAACAGTTTGGAGTCCTTTCGGATGACTGGAAAGGAGGAGAGCAATTAGGACCGTGACTGACCGACAGAGATCAGATTGGTCCTAGGAGCAATCTGTGGTATAGCTCTTATCATCCTCCTGCTCCAGGTCATAGACGCAGTTAAAAAGACATCAAATCCTGGAGACCAGAAAAGGAATAATTCCCAAGACCACTTCAATCGGATACAGGGGGAATTCATTCGGGAAAGACGCTGAGCTGGGGCAGCTCGTGCACTAACTGAATCCACGGAATGGCACGTACGGGGCTTCCTGAACCCCCTGAGAACATTACCTTTTTTTAAGGGTCACACCAGTACAGTGGAAATAGATTTTTGTGAACTAACTTGCTGCGGAGGACGAGAGGCAGCTGCGAGACTTACATGGTCTGACAAGTATGTATGCTTCCTACCCACAAATACTCCCGGAACCCGTCAATGCACTATGTGGGACCTAGCTATTTGGAGCATGAGCTCCACCCCTTGGGAGTATTGCCTCCTAAAAACACAAGATGATACTGAGATCCAAAACAGATTTTCCATCATAAAAAAGCAGTGTCCGAATGTACTGATGAGACAAACTGTAATAAACTACTAATTACTTTTCAAACACCCAGGATGGCAGATGAACGTTTATATGCTGTGGGAGCATATGTCTCCGGGACTGATCCTATTGGACACTTCTTTATCCAAATATTGGAGAAAAATATTACTCAAATGGACTTTGAATTTTTTCTGCCTAAGGTGATCAGATTTGAAAATCTGACCATTGAAGAGAAACTAGAACTTGAAACAGGTTACCAGAAAAAAAAACGAATGGATGGCATGGGTAATCTATACTACTGGGAAAATAAACAAGTCTGACTGTGTGGCGTGTGCTAAGGCAAGACCTTCCTTGGGGACCATACCCTTCAGAATGAGTCCTGATGATCCTGAGGGATTACAATGTATGATCCAGCTATATAACAGCAGTTATCGACCCAGTGGAACCTGCCTTATAGTGTCACACCTCTTCCCCCCACTAAAAGCAGAATTAGACCACCAATGGTAACATCATACCCAGGTAACTACACTTGCTTTTCTATAGAAGGACGAGGAAAGCGACAGAATCTGAAGCCACTATCAGACTCATATTGCAATCATCGGGTCAACTTGACAGGAAAACAGAACCATAATTACCATCTTGACTGGCTCCAGAATCAAGACCAAGGAAGAGTTGATGTCTGGTGGATGTGTGGGGAAGGATCTCCATCTTAGACCCCATCTCCCACAAATGTGGCACGGAGAGTGTGCATTAATACAAGTTGTCATGCCGTTTTATATGTTACCCACAGGAACACTGGAACTGCCAAAATCAATTCCACACAGAATGATGAGGGCAGTGACACCTGGTGGATCATTCGATCCACATATGTATGTGGATGACATTGGGGTGCCTTGAGGGGTACCCAGTGAGTTCAAGGCAAGGAAACAGGTTACTGCTGGATTTGAATCCTTCCTCTTCTGGTGGGTAACAATTAATAAAAATGTGGATTGGATCAACTACATCTATTACAACCAACAGAGGTTTGTTAACTACACTCCAGATGCTGTAAAAGGAATTGCTGAACAGCTGGATGCCACTTCAATGATGGCATGGCAGAATTGATTGGCACTGGAGGACATGAAATGAGATTGAAGGGGGGCAGACTCAAGAAAAATGTCAGGAAGTATTTTTTCACGGAGAGAGTAGTGGATGCTTGGAATGCCCTCCCGCGGGAGGTGGTGGAAATGAAAACAGTAACAGAATTCAAACACGCGTGGGATAAACATAAAGGAATCCTATTCAGAAGGAATGGATCCTAAGGAGCTTAGCCGAGATTGGGTGACAGAGCCAGCCGGTGGTGGGAGGCAAGGATAGTGCTGGGCAGACTTATATGGTCTGTGCCAGAGCCAGTGGTGGGAGGCGGGGCTGGTGGTTGGGAGGCGGGGATAGTGCTGGACAGACTTATACGGTCTGTGCCCTGAAGAGGACAGGTACAAATCAAAGTAGGGTATACCCAAAATGTAGCACATATGAGTTTGTCTTGTTGGGCAGACTGGATGGACCATGCAGGTCTTTTTCTGCCGTCATTTACTATGTTACTATGTTACTGGCGGAAAACGGTGGAATCTGCCAGATGTTTGGAGATTGTACCTATATCCCAAACAATACAGCTCCTGATGGGAGTATCACCAAGGCATTGGCTGGACTGACAGCCTTGTCAAAAGAACTGGCAGAGAATTCAGGCTTTAATGACCCATTCACCAAATGGATGGAAGATTGGTTAGGAAATTGGAGTGGCTGATTACTTCAGTATTGACATCTGTTGCTGTGGCTGCAGCCATATTGGTAACATGCGAGTACTGCTGCATTCCATGTACTCGCGGCCTACTCCAAAGACTAATTGATGCGACCCTAACTAAGACTATGTACCAGCATGAAGAGCCTGACGATGAAGACAACGATAGCCAGGCTTCCTCTAGAGACTACATAGCTTCCGTTGGTGTATAATAATCTCAAGACTACATGAATTTCCAGGACTGAAAGAAAGATTCCTCTCCAAGACTCTATCTTAGAGAATTGAGTAAAATATGTAACAATGATAAACAGGAGGGAAATGTAGAGAACATTTTGTTATAATATAGGGTTCATCATTTTTACAATTTCTAAATAAATGTAGATTCTCTGACCTTGTGCATTACAAGTAGAACTAAATGTTCCTAGATATGCTTTTGGAGTCAGGCAAGCTTACTAACAGTCTAGTATTGTAGCATAATTGTGATGACAGACACACAGACACTATGCCTCCTTTGTGAAGCTACACGTAGGCATTGCAAGGGAAAGACTTATAAGAGCGGGGGGGGGGGGGGGGTGGGGGGGGGGGGGGATTTTGGTTCAGACAACCTCCTGACTGATGTTGGATTTTTGTCTCTCTTGCAAGAAAACCAATAAACCTGTTTGTGGTTAAACCTACTTGATCCTTTGGGGATTCGTGAGTATATTTGGTTAAATTCTTTTAACAGGTGGCAAAATCACACAGCTATTAAATTTAAGACTTCGGCCCAGCAGCAAGAGGTGAACTGCTTATGCGCCTCTCTTTCTGTTGAAAGGCAGAGCTGAAGTAATTTCATTTGGGAAAGCTGGTGGGAGGCAGTGTGGTAACTTATTTGAAAGTAACATTTGCCATGCTCTGCCTCCTTTAAGTTTTAAGGGTTTGCAGGGGGATGAAGAGTCCACCCCTGACACAGCTATGGGAGAGGGGGGTCTAAATGCCTCTCTGCCCATAGCATACACTTATAACTGGCCCAGTGATACCTATTGTTACTCTTTACAGATGTGATAATGGATTTTAGTACTGTAATGTATATCACTGGGCCAGCAGCAAATACTACTGCATCAGTAATGGGTAATTATTTAGTAGTATAGCTATGTACTATTTTCTAGCCACCTACCATTGGTCACTCTTAGCACATCACCTAACCAGCTCTTTGAGACCCTTACAGTTAGGCAAGAAGATCCTTCCCCCATGGACTTCCTTCTTTTATGCTTGCCCCCTCCCCTGTCAGAATTTCAACAAATTCTAGTAGAACAGCATCTCTCTTCTTCAGATGATTTTAATATGTTTGTCCAAGACTTCACTTGTTTTATCTACAGCCTACAACTTACATAGCATGTAGTTTTGTCCTTAGACATTTGGCAGAGCACACACTAGATGTCATCTTGTCCGATAAGATGCTCACCATGGCTCTGAGTAACATATTAGCCATTTGGTTTCCCTAGACGGACCACCTACTACTGGATTTTGATTTAATCTATACACCAGTGTGTCCCAAACTGTGTGCTGGGGTGCGGCAAACTCACGGGGGTGCCATGGAGGGAGAGGGAGATGCATAAGTACATGCTGATTGGTCTCCTGCTCCTGTGTGCTGGGACCGGGTTATTGCATGGTAACGCATTAACTCTGCTCTGCCACCGGCCAAGGGTCGGGTCCTACTTCCTGTGACAGGCTGAAGGACCCGACCCGTGGCTGTGACAGAGCAGAGTTAACACGTTAACATGTGATAACCTGGGTCCCAGCACACAGGAGCAGGAGACAGTCCGAGGAAGCACTCCTGCAGTCAGTGAAAGCGCTGGAGTATTTCTGTAGAAGCAAAGTGGGTTCAAAACAAGGTCAGACATATTTTGAAGGAAGTCTTTCTTGAGCACTAGCATTATGTGAGCCAGAAGCATTAAGTTTTGTGGCGTAAAGAGAGGTAATTTTGCCAGTGTTCTCAAAATGGGGCCTTGTTGGACTTATAGGCAAGTTTGTGGCACTGTCCAACTGCAGATAATTATTTACATTCAGCAGCTGTTTTTCAGATAAGTGATTTTGATTGATTTTGGATTTGAAGTGTTATTTTGATTTGTATTTTGATATGCTTTGTTTGTAACGCTATGATTATTTTCTTTTGTTGGGACATTTGCATGGTATTTATGTGGGTGAAGAGACGGACGATGGTGGGAATCTTCCCAGCAGTTTTGTATGCCTCATGATAGGGGCCATGAAAAATGTGTGACAGCAGCAGTAGTTGAGAAGGAGTACAAGGTAACTCTTTCTATGCACAGGGGATTAAAGATGCACCCCCCCCCCCCCATGAAAACTTTTTTCCCCAGAATACCTTTTTTTTTGGGGGGGGGGGGGGGAGAAATGTGTGGCCAGGGATGGGAGGATATGTAAAAAATTGCATAGATGCTAAGGGTGCCACAAACTGAAAAAGTTTGGGAACCACTGATATACACTGTTTCCCCACTCAAATCCTATCATCCATTTACAAGACCTAAAAGAGCCAGAAATTCTATCACACTTAAAATGCTAATGTAAAATATTGATTTAGATTTTGACCACTTCTCTACCCTTCTCCTCGCACAAAGGATTTCTACCTAGAATAACATTACTTTCTACATTAAATATAGTATTAATCTTCTTCATCAAATTCAAAAAAAGAAAGATTCAATTCCGCTTATTAACAAATTAACTTCATCACAAAGGGCGCTGAGGCCACTTTTAGTTTGGCAGTAAAATAGCCACAATATCTATTTTTCCATTCATGGCCACATGTTAATTTCCCATTAGTGTGTGAGCCCTTACTGCCATCTATTTACTAGGCAGTAAGTGCTCCTATGCTAGCCCCACACTAACCAGGCAGCAAGAAGCAATTTAACCATGCTACCCAATTAGCACAGGGCACATCTACTCTCCACCTCCAAGCATGCCCTCGCACTAAAAAATATTATTTGTAGAATTGCATTGGTTGCCAATAGAGGCCAGGACACAATTTAAGCTCTGTAGTACTATATTTAAGTATGTATGGTGATGCTCCAGTTTATTTAGGTGACTGGGTAACTTTTCTGTATAATGGTCTTTATCATAGGACCTGTAATCAGATGTTGTTGTGCTTTCCGTCAGTACAGAGGATTAAATCACATAAAATGCTAAATGAGTCACTTAAATATCAAGCATCTTTAGTTTGGAATTCACTTATTTCTCAGATTGCTTTCGGACTATTGAATATTTAGGAGAACTTCTTTTATCTTAACAAAGATCTGGGTTTTCTAGCCCATTATAAACCATAAAATTCTACTGCTTTGTCACCCTCTTATCACCATGCACCCTGTCCCTCATCCACTCGGCCATCCCTGTCTTTCACCTAACCCACCCCACCCTCATCCTGTTAGACTGTCACTGAAATGCTTTGATGTTTCACTTATATATCCAATCAATTTGTGACTATTTGCCCTTCCAGAAAGCACTGAAGACCCATTTATTCATGCAAGCCTATCCTAATGACCCAGACTAATCTTATGAACCCATCTACCTAACGACACTGACCTAGACTGTATCTCCTACCTTACTCCCTTCTCCATTGCCTATCTCTACCTACTCATCTCTTCTGTCATTCTGGTATATTTAACCTTTACTTTCTCCAACAATATTCTGTATTCCCTATTACTATGTAAGCCGCATTGAACCTGCTTTGAGTGAGAAAGTGTGGGATACAAATGTAATAAATACTACTACTACTACTATTTATCATTTCTATAGCCCTGCTAGACGTACGCAGCGCTGTACACTTGAACATGAAGAGACAGTCCCTGCTCAACAGAGCTTACAACCTAATTAGGACAGACAAACAAGAGATAAGGGAATATTAAGGTGAGGATGATAAAATAAGGGTTCTGAACAAGTGAATAAGGGTTAGGAGTTAAAAGCAGCATCAAAAAGGTGGGCTTTTAGCTTAGATTTGAAGACGGCCAGAGATGGAGCTTGACACTGTTATTTATCAACATTTGCTTATTTCTGATCTGACGAAGAAGGGCTACCTTCAAAAGCTAATCAAAAAATTTATTAAGTTAGTCCAATAAAAAAGATATCATCTTATTTTCTTTTCTATGTTTCCGTTTATTCTATTTCTAATGAGTACCTTTAAAAGTGTACTAACACAGCTACCACATCTCTCTACTAGGAGAACTCAAACTTTTTTTTTCCAAAAATATATAATATCAAGAAATTAATTTGTTTTGATGGCTGAATTGTAATTCCTAGAATATTTTGTTATCCAGTCTTCTTAAATGTAATCTGCTTAGAACTATAAAGGTATTAGCAGAATAGAAGCTTGGAGTAACATAACGAAACTACCGCGGGACACCTCAGTGCATCCCATGGTAGTGCCTTTTTAGTGTGCAGTAAGCAGGTGTTAGCGCTTACCGCCGCTTAATAAAAGGGCCCAAAAGAGAGAAAATGGCAAACAATAGACGCATGTTTGGCTTTTAAACAAATGGTGCACATATAGATCGACACTTCAATTGATGAAAAGAACCTAGTTTTTAACATTAATAGCTGCAGCTCCAAATTCTGCAAAACTTTACAAAATTCTACACTATTTAACTGAGAAGCCCTCACAAAAAATGGAGACTTCTATACCCTCTGCAGATAATCTTGACTATTATTTCTCAGAAAAAGTGCATACTCTTCAGCTTTGTTTAGCTTAATCCATTCCTATCACCTCCTTTACCTAATACACAACCAGAAAATGTTGCTAGAAACTGTGAATTGAATCCATTCTGTTCTGCTCCTATTTGCATGGAGGCAGGTTGCCTGTTGTTTATATGTATATATTGGACATTGCTTATAGCCAGGTTTAGTCCTTGCGTCTTTAAATAGGATAGGACTGCAAATCTCTATCATTCTGTAGTTCTCTGTGATAGACTCTTCCTGAGCACATGTCCCTGTTCCCTGTATCTTATGGAACTCTCCCTATTGGCTAGCTTGATCCTGTAGGCTTGCTGGGTAGTTAGCCCTCCACCCTTCTCTTTTTCGAGCGGGAAGAATTTGTTTGCAGCATGCTTCTTTATGAAATATAATCTAAAACTGTACCTTGTTGCATGAGCCTTTCAAAACGTTTGTAACATTATCAAATTTTCACCAGTTTAAAGGTATTTAACTCTCAGCTTGGTGCTGAGATCTCCTGGCTCCTCTATGTATACAGAGTGACATTGATGCCTGGATGTCTCACTGCCATCTGAAACTAAACATGGCCAAGACTGAGCTTCTAATCTTTCCCCCTAAACCCACCTCTCCTCTTCCCCCATTCTCTGTGTCTGTGGATAACACTCTCATCCTCCCTGTCTTATCAGCTCGTAACCTTGGGGTCATCTTTGACTCTTCACTCTCTTTCTCTGCACATATCCAACAGGCTGCTAAAACCTGTTGTTTCTTTCTCTATATCACCAAAATTTGTCCCTTCCTTTTTGAGCACACTACCAAAACCCTTATCCACACTCTTATCCGGTGGCGTAGCAAGGGCGGGGCGGTGGGGGCGGTCCGCCCTGGGTGTCAGCGGGTGGGGGTGCTCCGTCGAGAGCTGACAGCTCTCATCTCCTGCCACCACCCTGCCTTTTTTTAAAAAATCCATGCAGCGACGCAGGCAGCGCCTCGCGTCTGCCCTGCGTGTGCTGTGAAAGGAGAAAATCGCCTCGCTGGCGTCAGGCCTTCCCTCGCTGTGTCCCGCCCTCTTCTGAGGTAACTTCCTATTTCCTCGAGGGCGGGACACAGCAAGGGAAGGCCCGACTCCAGCGAGGCGATTTTCTCCTTTCACAGCACACACAGGGCAGACGCAAGGCGCTACCTGCATCGCTGCATGGATTTTTTTTTAAAGGCAGGGTGGTGGCAGAAGAAGAGGGCTCTGTCGGCTCTCGATGGAGGGGGGGATGGGACCGGGTCGGGGGGGGGGCTCAGATGGGAGAGGGGTGCTCAGAGGGGAGAAGGGGATTGGGGAGGGTGGGGGAGCTCAGAGGGGTGCTCAGAGGGGAGAAGGGGATTGGGGAGGGGTGGGGGAGCTCAGAGGGGAGAAGGGGACTGGGGAGGGGAGTGTGCTCAGATGGGAGAAGGGGTCTGAAGCTGGAACTGGGGTCTGACAAGGGGGCAGGAGGGAAAATGGGTCCATGCCTGGGGCAGGTGGGAAAATGGGTCTGAAAAGGGGGGATGCAAGGCATGTGGTGGATGAAGGGGGCTGGAACTGGGGGCTGAAAAGGAGGGTAGTTGGGATAAGGGGGCTAGTACTGGAACTGGGGGCTGAAAAGGGGCAGGGGCTGAAACTGTGGGGACTGGGGCTTTAAAGGGGACAGGGAGAACTGGCTGGGGCTGAAGCTCAGGACTGGTGAGAGAAAAGGGCTGGGGTTGAAATTAGGGGCTGAAAAGGGGACAGGGAGAAGTGGCTGGGGGCTGAAGCTCGGGACTGATGGGAGAAAAGGGCTGGGGACTGGTGGGATAGTGGGGCTGAAAAGGGGGGCAAGTGGGAGATGTGGGCTGGGGCTGGAACTAGGGGCAGGTGGAATAAGGGGGCTGAAAAGAGGGGGCAGACCCTGGATGGAAGGGGGGAGCGTGAGGGAGGGCAGACCTTGGATGGATGGGAGAGGGAGGGCAGACCCTGGATGGATGGATGGGAGAGGGAGGGCAGACGGATTGAAGGGGCAGAGAGAAAGGGCAGATGGTAGGTGGAAGGGGCAGAGATACAGGGCAGATGTGGATGGAAGGGAGAGAGAGAGGGCAGATGTTGATGGAAGGGGGAGATAGAGATGGCAGACTGGGGCAGATGGTGGATGGAAGGGGCAGAGAGAGAGGGCAGACACTGGATGGCAGAGAGAGAGCGAAGACAGATGCTAGATAGAAGGAAGACAGTGAAAAGAAGATGAGGAAAGCAGAAACCAGAGACGACAAACTGTAAATAAAATACATATTTTTATTTTTTTGCTTTAGGATATAGTATTGTAGCTGTGTTAATAAATGTTTATAAATAGAACATGTAAATAAGGTAATCTTTTTATTGGACTAATTTTAATACATTTTGACTTTCAGAGAACAAAACCCCCTTCCTCAGGTCAGGATAGGATACTGTAACAGCACTATACCGTATTGACCTGAGGAAGGAGATTTTGGCCTCTGGAAGCTAAATGTATTAGTCCAATAAAATGGTATTATTTTATTTTCTGTATTTGCTTTATTTCTATTTGTTAATTTGTAAAGAGGTGATTGGTATTTGTTAGTTTTTTCAAATTTACATCTGCTGTCTTTATATTTTGCACAGTACTAGGGGACATTTTCTGTTTCTGTGATGTTGCATTGTATGCAGAGTCTGACATTGGGGGGTTCAGTTTAATTTTTGTCTAAATAGAAAGTTTATGATTACTTACTCTATAGTGGATTAGGGTGTATCTGTGTTTGTGAAAAAGACATGGCTTTCGGTTGGCATTGACTGTGCAGGATCGACGATCTGTACTAATCTGTCTGTTTTCGTTTTACAATAGGTGAATTGATGTTCTAGTGCTCACTGTAGTGTTTAAGATGCTTTCCTTTTCCTTGTGTGACTCGTACAAATTACTGCTTATGGTATGGTAGAATTGCTCTATAGGTCCTGAGTGTTTTGTATTCTCGGTATGCCTAGTACTGGATTTGGGGGGGGGGGGGGTTAAAAATGACCGGCCCCGGGTGTCAACTACCCTAGCTACGCCACTGCTCTTATCACCTCTCGCTTAGACTATTGCAACTCGCTTCTCACAGGTCTCCCACTAAGCCATCTCTCTCCCTTTCAACCTGTTAAAAATTCTGCTGCATGACTTATATTCCACCAGTGTCACTATGCTCATATTAGCCCTCTCCTCAAGTCATTTCATTGGCTCCCTATCCATTTCCGCATACAGTTCAGACTCCTTTTATTGACTTACAAATGCATTCAGCTCCTCAGTACCTCTTCACTTTTATCTCTCCCTACACTCCTCCCCGGGAACTCTATTCATTGGGTAAATCTCTCTTATTTGTACCCTTCTCCATTGCCAACTCCAGACTCCATTCCTTTTAACTTGCTGTACCATACACCTGGGTTAGACTTCCTAAGCCAGTACGTCAAGTCCCATCTCTGACCGTCTTCAAATCTAGGCTAAAAGCCCACCTTTTTTAGGCTACTTTTAACTCTTAACCCCTATTCACTTGTTCAGTACCCATGTCTGTTTTATCATTTCCAGTGCCGTAGTGAGGGCGGGGCGGGTCGCCGCTGCGCACCCCCCCCCCGGGTGCAGCACGGCACGACCCCCCCTCTGCGATGCACCCCCCTCCGGACCACGAAACCCCCCTCCCCCAGACCGCATTCTTACCTGCGGGAGGGCCGATCCACCCCGAGTGCACGTCACTCGGAGCTGCGTCGGCCCCGCTGGTTCCCTGCTCTCTCTGCCCCGGAACAGGGAGTAACCTGTTCCAGGGCAGAGGGAGCAGGGAACCAGCGGGGCCGGCACCCCCCGAGCGCATGCACCTGGGGCCGAAGGCCCCGAGCGCCCCCCGCTTCCTACGCCACTGATCATTTCCACCTTAATTAATTCCCTTATCCCTTATTTGTCCTGTTTGTCTATCCTTATTAGATTGTAAGCTCTGTCAAGTAGGGACTGTCTCTTCATTTCAAGTGTACAGTGCTACATACATCTAGTAGTGCTATAGAAATGATAACTAGTAGTAGTAGAGTGAGCCAGTTAAGAAAAGCCTCAGTCTGCTGGGCAGAAACTCTTGTTCAACACTTCATAACTATAAGTAATTTCTTTTGTTTGATTTTGCATTAAAGAAGATTTTGGTTCAAGAATTTGAGTCTTCACAGTGATGTTCTATTCTCTGGTTTAACTGACAGTGTTTTTCTGACAGCACTTTTGCAAGGACTGTAACACATTCTCTGATAGTTCCCCAATTCAGCATTTACTTTGCAGTACATTAGCTTCATGTATTCAACATAGAAATACTGCAATACAATATACACTAAAAACTAATCAATATCACCACATCACATGACCAGTACTGTCACAGCTAATCAAAAAATTCAACTCCTTCTTTATCTCAAATGATATCTACATCTTTATAACTGGGGATTGTCCCCAGAGACTGGACATTAGTATACATTTGTCCCAGATTGACAGATACAAAGAAAGGAAAAGATGACAAGCATTTGGCCGACTTTACTTGGTCCCTTTCTTTTCACGACCAAGCCTCGAAAAGGTGCCCGAACTGACCAGATGACCACCTGAGGGAATCAGGGATGGCCTCCCCTTACTCCCCCAGTGGTAACCAACCCCCTCCTACCCAAAAAAACCCAAAACTTTAAAAACATTTTTTGCCAGCCTCTATGCCAGCTTAAAATGTCATACCCAGCTCCATCACAGCAGTATGCAAGTCCCTGGAGCAGTTTTAGTGGGTGCAGTGCACTTCAGGCAGGCAGACCTAGGCCCATCCCCCCCCCCCTACACTTGTGATGGTAAATGTTGAGCCCTCCAACCCCCCCCCCCCCAAAACCCACTGTACCCACATGTAGGTGCCCCCCTTCACCCATAAAGGCTATGGCAGTGGTTTACAGTTGTGGGGAGGGGGTTTTGGGGGGCTCAGCCACCAAGGGAAGGGAGCTATGGACTTGGGAGCAATTTCTGAAGTCCCCTAGGGTGCCCGGTTGGTGTTCTGGCATGTGAGAGGGACCAATGCAATACGAATGCTGGCTCCTCCCATGACCAAATGCCTTGGATTTGGTCGTTTTTGAGATGGGCGTCCTCGGGTTCCATTATCAGCAAAAACCGACGTCACCCATCTCTAAGGTCGGCGATCTCAACATTTAAGTCGACCATCTCTAAGGTCGACCTAAATTTTAGATTTGGGCGTCCCCGACCGTATTATCAAAACAAAAGATGGACACCTATCTTGTTTCGATAATATGGGTTGCCCCGCCCCTTCACCGGGGCGTCCTTATAGATGGTCATCCCCATTCGAAAATGCCACTCTGTGTATTCTAAATACAAGGAGCTAGGTGGTATACATTAAAATCAAAATACAAAAAGGAATGTCATTAATGATAGAACAGAATAAAAACACTCATACATCAAATAAGATAACATATCAGATCAATGCGCTCTCCAGAACCAACTTACAGCTGCTACAGTTTTTAGCCAAAACCTTGTTCGTAATGCTAGGTCTTGAGGAGAGATTTGAAGCTGGAGAATGTTTCTTCACTGCGAATGTGTCCAGGTAAGTTATTTCACACTTTGGGAGCCAGATAGCAGAATGCAGTAAGGCATGTAGACTCATAATGAGTCTTTTTAGGATTAGGGAAAACTAATCGGTTAGTGCCGAGATACCAAAGGTTACATGATGGTGTATAGGGAGTGATTAAAGTAGACAGATGGGGGGTCCCCCCTGGTATAGTAGGCCTTATGTGCAAGTATGAGGATTTTAAAATATTTCAATCTCACAACTGTCACAGTTTGAGGGACGTGAGCCCTAGGACTATAGCAAGGTTGGCTGTACCTATGCAGAGCTGCCAAGGGGGACAGCCTCTTGAGTGGGAGATTTAGGGCCCACTGATAGCTCCGCCCCAACCCACACATAGGTCCGCCCCAACCCGCACATAGCTCCGCCCAGAACTGCCCACAGCTCCATCCACAACCACCACAGTTCTGCCCCAGCACAGCCTCCCTTTCCAGTGATAGCAGGAGACACCTTGTAAAACATCATTTCCTGCTGCTGCGAGACCAACGGCAGAAGGCGATGACGTTTAATGAAGGCTTTTCCTGCTGTCCCTGGAAAGTGGAAACGAAGCTGTTCAACAGGAGATGCCAGCACTCTGGCAGGAGATGACTCGCAAAAGCGGGAGACTTGGCAGGTCTGCCTATGTGATGCAAGCACAGCACAGGTCCTTGCTGCCGATTGCTGACACAGATGTTGACAAAGTCCAGGACCCAGCAACAACTCTAAGCTGGGAGTGATGAAGGCCACTGTCGGCCGCAGACAGACAAGGACTTGAGCAAAACCAACGTCTAGGCAGGCAGCAGGCAGGCAAGGACAGGAACCAGGCAGAGATATAGGCAGGCATGAGCAGGCATGGTCAGGAACAAGCAGGGCATGACCAAACAGGCCAGAATGATGGAACGAGGCCAGGCAGGAACAAACAAACAGGCAGGAACAAGGCCGAGCAGGAACAAACAGGCAGGAATGCTGGAACAAGGCCGAGCAGGAACAAACAGGCAGGAATGCTGGAACAAGCAATGCAAACTGAAGTCTGCAGGACATCAGGAAGCCCATCGCTAAAGTACTGGTTGAATGGATGGATGGAACTTCCTTATATACTTAGGCAAGATGTGATGCCATCAGTCAGCGCCCACTTGCAGGGCTATAAAAGGAAGTGCAGCTTTCCAGGAAGCAGAAAAGATTCTTCAGGCACGGGAGGCTGCTGGACCCTAGAGGATTTCTGAAACACATAAGGGCACAGTACCCCCCTCATCTAAGCCCCTTCCCTGGCCCCTTAGGCCTGTGCTTAAGGGAATAGAGGTGATGAAAGTACCTGATAAATGCAGAGACATGAACATTGTTAGCAGGTTCCCACGTATTATCCTCAGGTCCAAAGCCCTTCCAAGCAAGCAGATAATGTATGTCTTGCCTTGCACTTTGAATCTGGGATCATCTGCAACATCTGATGTGGGTGGTGGAGGTTCTTTTATTGTTTTTTTCAACATAATGACCGGCTTTACTAAGGACACACGGAAGGCAATATGGATGCGCATAGAGGGGGGAAGTTGCTTTTGATAAGTGACTGGGCCCAACTGATGTTGAATTGGGAAGGGCCCTATGAACCTGGGTGAGAACGTCTGAGATAACACCTTAAGCCTAAGTTATTTGGTGCTGAGCCAGACCTTCTTTCCAGGGTGAAATATCAAAGCTGGTCGTCGTTTGCGATCAGCCTAATTCTTGTAGGAGGCTGAAGTGTTTGTGAGCAGGCATCAGGTCTACTCCCAAATTCCTCAGATGTTCCCAAGTGCCTGTTGAACTGCAAGGGTGGTAGAAAAGAGGTGGACCATTACAGGAATCTGGGGATGTTGTCCATACACCACAAAGAAGTGAGAGGATCCTGTAGATTCACTGACGTGATTGTTATAAGAGAAGTCAGCCCAAGGAAGTAGACGCAGCCAGTTTTCCTGGCACTCACAAACGTGGGCCCGGAGAAACGTTTTAGGATTTGATTTACTCTTTCCGTCTGGCCGTTAGACTGAGGATGATATGCTGAGGAGAAATCCAACTGGACGCTGAAATTCTTACATAACTTCCACCAAAAGCAAGAGGTGAACTGAACTCCACGGTCGTTGACAATGCGTTCTGGTAGTCCATGGAGACAGAAGATTTCTTTAACAAAGAACTGGGCCAAGGTGGCAGCAGATGTTAAGGAGCTCATGGGTATGAAGTGTGCCATCTTGGAAAAATGATCCACCACCACCCAGATAGGAGTGCACCCTGGGGGGGAACGGAAGATCGGTAATGAAATCCACAGCTATGTCTAACCAGGGCCGCTCCAGAAGAGGCTGGAGCAGGCCCCAAGGATGAGCGTGCATAGGCTTATTTTTGGCACAGTTGACACTGGATTTGACATCTTGTATATCTTGAGACATGTTGTACATCTTGAAACATTTGAGGCCACCAATATTGATGTGCCACAAGTCAAAAGGTTTTCTTTATTACCAGGTGCCCTGCAAGTTTGGAGTCATGTGCACACCGCAAGACCTTCCCTCTTAATCATTTCAGAACCAGTGTCTTCCCCAGAGGTACAGTGATCTGGGAAACAGCCAGAATCTTTACAGGATCGATGATGGTTTGAGCTAGATGGGGCGCATGGAGAGCGGTTGCTCCCCAAACAGACTTTTAGAAAAAATGGCGCCTATGCGCCACCGCCACATGCCAATATCGTTCTCTACCTCCGTCCTCTTCCCTCCCTTGCGAGCTTCTCCTGTCTCTTCTGCCTCTCCCATCTGCGTGGCTGTTTTTACAGCCCTGAAGTGTTCTCCGTCCGGCACTGGCGATTCAGATAGCCTTCTTGCCAGCGTCAGGGCCTCTCCTCAGGCACATCCCACCTCTGCGGAAAACAGAACGTTGCATTACAGTAGGCGGGATGCACCTGAGGAGAGGCCCCGATGCTGGCAGAAGGCTGACTATCTGAATCACTGGTGCCGGACGGAGAACGCTTCAGGGCACTGAAAATGACCACGCGGACTGTAGATAGGCTGTGGGAGAAACGCGAAAGATGTAAGACTTGGGGAGGGGGTGGAGAAGGGAGAAACAGCTGACTAAGGAGGTTTTAATAGGAGTGGAAGTCAGCCTAGCTAGTCCATTGTAAGCAAGGAAGCCGGTTTGGTTAATCTGTTTCCACTCCCCCACGCAGCCGTCATTGCCGTTCACTCGAAACAACGCAAGCAAACTTATGAGCTGCTGCCTCCACCTTGTCATTTTTTATTGTTGGTCCATCTGTAGCAAGTCTAAAGCTGTTTCAGTTAGATAGGCAGTGCCTTAAAAGTGTGAGGAGAAAAGAAATAACAATTGAATATCACTAAAACAGCTTCAAAAATATTGTAGCTGGTAGAAACCGCAATTATAAACTCTATAGGTTGAGGTCATTTTTCTTCACTGTTCTTGTTCTATACAATACAGATGTCCAGATTTCAGTGAGGATATCCTGTTTCCTGATGGGTTCATCTTAACTGTTGTTGTAATCTGCCTTGGGAAGCCTGGTGTTTTAAAGGTGATAGAATATATTGAAATTAAATGAAAGTAGAATTAAACTCTCCTTTCATTAGGGCACATGGAATCACATCATCTATTTTGTAGAACTTTCTTTTAGACTATAATACAAAAAAGGATCTGCTACTGGTAAATGACAGAAACCACCCCCTAAGGGGGCTGTCTTCGAATTAGCAGGAAAAAAGGCCTCAAAGAGCTTCCAGGTCATCAATAGATCTGCAGAAGCTACACCGGGTCTCAAGACCCTACTTTCATCCTTGGCCAAAAACCTGCTTTGCGTTATTTAATTAACAAAAATTGATCGTGGATACAAGAGCATGGAGAAGGAGTGCTGACCTTTCTTTCAAATGTGAAATTGAAGCCCTGAAGCAGCCATGCGAAACGCTGGCCACCGTCGGCTTAACACATTGATAATAGAAAGAAGAGAGGGAAACAGCACGACACGCTGATTTGAGAGTTCTCACTATAAAGATAAGTGGGTTACTGAGTATCAAATAATCAATTGAACTGTCTATGAAGGTGGAGCACATATATATATACATTGTATCCACGATCAATTTTTGTTAATTAAATAACGCAAAGCAGGTTTTTGGCAAAGGATGAAAGTAGGGTCTTGAGACCCGGTGTAGCTTCTGCAGATCTATTGATGATCTGGAAGCTCTTTGAGGCCTTTTTTCCTGCTAATTTGAAGACAGCCCCCTTAGGGGGTGGTTTCTGTCATTTACCAGTAGCAGATCCTTTTTTGTATTATAGTGTTGATTATCTGATCTGCATTCGAACCGTAATTAGTATTTAGTTGAACTTTCTTTTAGATACATAAATGGATTATTCTGTTTTGAACATGTTTCAGGGGCAAGTGGTTTTATATGTCAGAATAAAAAGAAATATTTTGTTTCATCAGATCTCTTTTGTTTAAACATAAATGGGCTATAAGCCCCTAATGCAGTCCATTGGTTCTTGTGATGACTGTGCCAAAACTGAAATCTCTATCTGGTCGATAATAAAAGGAACACTATCCACCCTAAAAAGTTGTTTTGTGGCTGTGCATGAGGAATTGTGATATTGAATAAATAAATGTATATTTGTGTCCCTAGTCTTGCATCCTATGTTTAAATAATCCTTTCAAGAAATCCAGTTAATCATTTAACATTAGTGGAACATAGCCACAGAGGCATGGTATGGTCGCGTTTTTAATAATGGTAATACTAGGGCCCATCTAAGGAACAGGTTATTTTGAGTTAGTCTTCACTGGACCAAACTTGCTTTCCTTGTGCCATCACTATCCAGCAAGATAGGCAGTGTCTTAAAAAGTGGAGGATAAAGGATTTTTTTTTTACACATTTATATCACACATGATCCCAAGTAAAGTCGGATTAAATGTAGCTTACATTTGAAAATACAAATACCTGTTTTGTAAAAGGTACATTTTTTTTCAATTTTTATTTTGCAAAGTGCAGAAGAAAATTACCAGTATTGCACTGTTTATAGAGTCTGGCTTCCTTGGGTAGAGAGGAGGGGGTCTCTATTTGAATTTTTGTTGGTTTTTTTTTTCTTTTGTGGCTCCCTATTTTGTATTAGATTGTTATCGTGGAATGTTGTCACAATTTGGGTTTCTGCCAGGTGCTTGTCACCTGGGTTGGCCATTGTTGGAAACAGGATAATGGATAGATGGACTATTGTGTGTGCTAGGTAGTTAAGAAGACAGGTTGCCTGCTCTGGACAGTCCAGGGACCTCTTCTGCATCCTGCCTCCTGATGTAACTTACTGTTTCCTTGTAGGCAGGACGCAACAGAGACAGCATGTATTAATCAGTGCCCGCAACAGCCCTTGAGCAACAACACAGACACTGCTGTCTAGCTGACCCCAACCGGCGCCTATTTTATAAAAGACTGCTCCCCCTGAGATCAAAACCTGGCTTTCCATCTGGGTACACTAAAACACAGGAGTAGAGAAGATCTCAAAACACCTCATTAATGAAGAGCTGAAATACTGCGAAGGCATTGCATAATCCAAAAGGCATCACCAGATATTCATAATGTCCGTTCTGTGTGTTGAAGGCCATCTTCCGCTCGTTGCTGGTCGAATACAGATCGGCTTATAGGCCCTGTGGAGGTCAAGTTTGGTAAAAGTGGTTGCCTCTTATAGGCGGTCAAAAAACTTCACTATAACTGGTAAGGGGTACTTATTCTTAATGATGATAGCATTTAGGCTGCAATAGTCGATGCAGGGTTGTAAGGATCCATCTTTCTTCCCAACAAAAAAGAATCCGGCCCCTGATGGAAAGGTGGAGGGATGGATGAAACCATGTCACAGGTTGTCTTGAAAATACTCCTCCATAGTGAGCTGACTTTGCCCTTGGGTGACATCTTACCCGGCAGGAGGTTAACAGGTCAATTATACTCCCAAAAAGATGGTAATTTCTTGGCTTGTTTCTTGCAGAAAATGTAAGCCTAAGCGCCATATTCTGCTGGGAGACCAGGAGGCAGGGCTGATTTGGTTTTAGCCAAAGTTAACCAAGGTTGAACAGGTGTTAGGCAGGAATGAAAACAGGTCACACCGCAGGCCAGAATATCTCCAGAGCACCAGTCGATATGAGGTTCATGTTTCTGTAACCATGGAAGACCCAAAATGACCTGATTAACTGATCTAGGGAGTACATAGAATTCTATTGTTTCTTGATGCAAGAGGCCCACCTAAAGAGAAACAGGGCTAGTAATCACTAACAGGTTCCTAGGCAGTGGATCCCCATAGACCAAGGGGATACAAAGAGATCTCCTAAGAGGATTTACAGAAATATCATACTGGCAGATCAGCCATTCATCCACAAAGTTCCCAGCAGCCCCAGAGTCAAGGAAGGCTTGGACAATAATTTGTTTTTTTCTCCCCACTGAAGAGTGACTGGTAAGGAAATTAGGGATGTTGAAGCAGTTTGAAATGGATCTAGAGGTGCCTCCCCAATCAATCCTAGGCCTTGGAGTTTCCCGGTTTCCTGGGACATCTAGTTGCATAATGTCCTAAGTCTGTGCAATATAAACAGAGATTTTGTGCTTTTTGAGGTTGTTTCTCTTCCTCTGAGAGTCAAGAATGCCTCATCTGCATGGGAGAGAAACTGTGATTGTATATGCTTCTGAAATCGGGGTGAAAGGCCTATGGAGTGACACCAGTCTCCACGCTCCTTGGCCCTCTCTTGAAATTGAATATCAATCTTGATGCTTAGGGAGATAAGGTCATCCAAATTGGTTGGAAGATCCTACCCCACAAGTTCATCCTTAATGTGTCCTGCAAGGCACTGCCAAAAGACAGTCACTTGGGCTTCTTGATTCCATTGCAGTTCTGAAATCAGGGTCCGGAATCAAATGGCATACTGACCCGCAGTTAATGTCCTTTGTTGTAGGTGAAGGAGCTCGGAAGCTACAGAGGAGGAATGCCCTGGCTCATCAAACACCTGCTAAAAGTGTTCAGTTTTGGAGGCCATACCTTGCTAAGGATGTAAAAAGAATTGAAGCGGTGCAAAGAAAAGCTACAAGAATGGTATGGGATTTGCGTTACAAGACGTATGAGGAGAGACTTGCTGACCTGAACATGTATACCCTGGAGGAAAGGAGAAACAGGGGTGATATGATCTGAGACAACATGGTTTCACCAAAGGGAAATCGTGCCAAACGAATCTCATTGAATTCTTTGACTGGGTGACAGGAGAATTAAATCAAGGACGTGCTATGGACGTCATCTACTTAGATTTCAGCAAGGCTTTTGACACGGTTCCCCACAGGAGGCTCTTGAATAAACTAGATAGGCTGAAGATAGGACCCGAAGTGGTAAACTGGATTAGGAACTGGTTGACGGGCAGACGCCAGAGGGTGGTGGTGAATGTAGTTCGCTCGGAGGAGGGAAAGGTGAGTAGTGGAGTGCCTCAGGGATCGGTGCTGGGGCCGATTCTGTTCAATATATTTGTGAGTGACATTACCGAAGGGTTACAAGGTAAAGTTTGCCTTTTTACGGATGACACCAAGATTTGCAACAGAGTGGACACCCCGGAGGGAATGGAAAACATGAAAAAAGATCTGAAGAAGCTGGAAGAATGGTCTAACGTTTGGCAATTAAAATTCAATGCGAAGAAATGCAAAGTGATGCACTTAGGGAGTAGAAATCCAAGGGAGACGTATGTGTTAGGCGGGGAGAGTCTGATAGGCACGGACGGGGAGAGGGATCTTGGGGTGATAGTATCTGAGGACCTGAAGGCGACGAAACAGTGCGACAAGGCGGTGGCCGTAGCTAGAAGATTGCTAGGCTGTATAGAGAGAGGTGTGACCAGCAGAAAAAAGGTAAAATTATGTATAATCATACCTGATAATTTTCTTTCCATTAATCATAGCTGATCAATCCATAGACTGGTGGGTTGTGTCCATCTACCAGCAGGTGGAGATAGAGAGCAAACTTTTGCCTCCCTATATGTGGTCATGTGCTGCCGGAAACTCCTCAGTATGTCGATATCAAAGCTCCATCCGCAGGACTCAGCACTTAGAGAATTACACCCACGAAGGGACACTCTGCCCAGCTCACCACCGCCGAAACGGGGGAGGGGAATTAACCCAGCTCATCCCCACACAAGTGGGGGAGGGGAATCCGTCCAGCTCATCCCCGCGGAGCGGGGGAGGGACACCACACCCGCCGATGCGGGGGGATCTGGCTTATCCTGCAACCGCAACCGCGGGAGGAGCTGACTGACCCTAACACCGCCGAAGCGGGAGGGGTACAAAGCTGCCCTACAGCCGCACGAAGCGGGAGGGAGTGCCGGCAGAATTTATGTCTCAATCCAGCCCCGTAAAACGGAGGGGAGAGGAATGCAGCAGCTCACTGTAACACAAACTCGTCTCAACTCTTGAAGAATCCAAGTGAAAGAACTTGAACACGAAGTCTTTCTGAAATAACTGAAGACTAAACTTGAACCTGAAATGCAACCAGAATAAAAACAGAACAGATATCTGGGAGGGGCTATGGATTGATCAGCTATGATTAATGGAAAGAAAATTATCAGGTATGATTATACATAATTTTACCTTCCATATCATCAAGCTGATCAATCCATAGACTGGTGGGATGTACCGAAGCAGTACTCACCCAGGGCGGGACATTGAAATCCCTGACCTCAACACTGAAGCTCCAAACCGGGCCTCCGCCCGTGCAGCCACAGTCAAACGGTAATGCTTGGAGAATGTATGAGCCGAAGCCCAAGTTGCCGCCTTGCATATCTCTTCCAAGGAGACGGATCCGGCCTCTGCCATCGAGGCCGCCTGAGCTCTCGTGGAGTGAGCCTTCAGCTGGATAGGCGGCACCTTCCCCGCGGCCACATAAGCCGCTGCAATGGCTTCCTTGACCCATCTTGCCACTGTAGGCTTAGCAGCCTGCAGACCCTTACGAGGACCTGCAAACAGGACAAACAGATGATCCGATTTCCGGAAATCATTGGTCACTTCCAAGTATCTGAAGATGACTCGTCTCACATCCAGATATTTAAGAGCAGAGTACTCCTCTGGGTAGTCCTCCCTACGAAAGGAAGGGAGACAGAGCTGCTGATTCACATGGAAGCGAGAAACAATCTTGGGCAGGAAGGAAGGCACTGTGCGAATAGTCACTCCTGCCTCAGTGAACTGCAGAAAAAGGCTCTCGACATGAGAGCGCCTGGAGCTCGGAAACTCTTCTGGCTGAAGTGATAGCCACCAAAAAGACTGCTTTCAACGTCAGGTCTTTCAGAGATGCCCTCGACAAGGGTTCAAAAGGCGGCTTCTGCAATGCTCTTAGCACCAGGTTGAGATTCCACGCAGGCACCACTGAGTGCAGAGGAGGGCGCAGGTGATTAACTCCCTTGAGAAAGCGCACCACATCTGGCTGCGAAGCCAGGGAAGCACCCTTCAGGCGGCCCCTGAAGCAAGCCAGAGCCGCTACCTGGACTTTAAGGGAACTGAGCGACAGGCCTTTCTCCAGACCTTCTTGCAGGAACGCCAACACTGAAGAAATTGGAGCAGTGAAGGGAGAAAGTGAGCCTGCTTCACACCATGCTGCAAAGATACGCCAAACCCTGGCGTAAGCAGTAGAAGTAGAGCGTTTCCTCACTCTCAGCATAGTGGCGATGACCTTGTCTGAGAAGCCCTTCTTCCTCAGACGCTGCCGCTCAATAGCCAGGCCGTAAGACCAAAGGGAGAGGGATCCTCCATCACCACGGGACCCTGATGTAACCGGCCCTGCTCCACTGACAGCCGCAGAGGATCGTCGACTGAGAGCCTGATCAAGTCCGCATACCAGGGACGTCTGGGCCAATCCGGACCCACCAGGATTACCCTGCCGGGATGCTTTGCCACCCGGTCTAGCACCCTGCCCAACATGGGCCAGGGCGGGAACACATAGAGGAGCTCTTGTGTCGGCCACTGTTGGAGAAGAGCATCTACTCCCAGGGATCGAGGGTCCCGTCCTCTGCTGAAAAAGCGCGGCACTTGGCAATTGGCCGATGACGCCATCAGATCTAGGCTCGGCTGGCCCCAGCGCTTCGTGATGTCCAAGAACGCCTGAGCAGATAGTTGCCACTCTCCGGGCTCCAAGGTATGGCGACTGAGAAAGTCCGCCTTGACATTCATGACTCCGGCAATGTGGGCCGCTGAAAGCTGCTCCAGGTTCGCTTCCGCCCACTGGCAAAGACTCATAGCCTCCTTGGCTAGAGGGGCGCTCTTGGTACCTCCCTGGCGGTTGATATAGGTCACAGCCGTGGCATTGTCCGACAGGACCCGTACAGGCTACAACACCAGTACCGGGATGAACTCCAATAACACCAACCGAATGGCTCTGAGTTCCAGGAGGTTGATAGACCACTTGCCTCTGCAGGAGACTAGAGCCCCTGCGCTGTCCTTCCCAAGCAGTGGGCTCCCCAGCCCATCAAAGAGGCGTCTGTCGTGACGACAATCCACTCCGGGGTCAACAGAGGCAATCCTGCAGACAACTTGTCTGTCTGCGTCCACCAGCTCAGCGCCTTGCGCACTGCTGGGTCCACGGGAAGGCGCACAGCATAATCCTCCGACATCGGAGTCCAGCGCAGCAGCAGAGATAGCTGTAGTGGTCCCATATGAGCCCTGGCCCAGGGCACTACTTCCATCGTGGCCGTCATAGAGCCCAACAGCTGCACGTAGTCCCAAGCCCGAATAGGAGAGGCTACTAGGAACTAGTCCATCTGAGCCTGAAGCTTGACAATCCGATTGTCTGGCAGGAACACTCTGCCCACTTGGGTGTCGAATCGAACTCCCAGATACTCCAGGGACTGAGTCGGGCGCAGCTGGCTCTTCTTCCAGTTGATGATCCATCCCAGGGAGCTCACAAGAGCAACTACCTGGTCCATAGCTTTGCCGCACTCTGCATAAGAGGGGGCTCGGATCAACCAGTCGTCCAGATAAGGATGGACTTGTACTCCTTCCTTTAGCAGGAAGGCCGCTATGACCCCCATTACTTTGGAAAAGGTCCGCGGAGCAGTAGCCAACCCGAAAGGGAGGGCTCTGAACTGGAAGTGTCGTCTCAGGACTGTAAAACGCAGAAAGCGTTGGAGAGGAGGCCAGATGGGAATATGCAGGTACGCTTCCTTGATGTCCAAGGAAGCCAAGAACTCTCCTGCCTTCACTGCCGCTATAACAGAGCGGAGAGTCTCCATGCGAAAGTGCCTCACTTTCCAGGCCCGATTGACCCCTTTGAGGTCGAGGATAGGCCGGACAGAACCTCCTTTCTTTGGAACCACAAAGTAAATGGAGTAACGTCCCTTGCCAATCTGATTTTTTGGCACCGGAACGACCGCACCCAGGCGGATCAGGTTGTCCAAGGTCTGCTGCACTGCCACAGCTTGACCGGAGACTTGCAGGGAGAGAGTACAAACCCGTCTCTTAAGGGTTGGCAGAACTCTAGCTTGTAGCCGTCTCTGATGACTTCCAGCACCCACGCGTCTGAAGTTATAGTGGTCCACTCGCCCAGAAACGAGGACAGCCGTCCTCCAATCTGCACTGGGGCGTGGACCAAGGCCCCGTCATTGGGTACGAGACCCTGGGGGAGGACCGGAGGGAGCACCTCCGGGACGGCGGTCTCTGCGAAAGGAATGCTGCTTGGGGGAGAAATTCCTCTTGAAGGAAGAGGGGGCAGAGGAACCCGACTTGCCCGGGCGGTACCGACGGGCTTCCTGCAACCGTCCTCTGGAGGTACCGGGACGAGTACTAGCCCGAGCCCTGACCTCTGGTAATTTCTTGCCCTTAGACGTGCCGAGATCGGTCACGATTTTGTCCAGCTCGACCCCAAAGAGCAGCTTGCCTTTAAAAGGCAATCTAGCCAGGCGGGATTTAGAGGCGTGGTCAGCAGACCAATGTTTCAGCCAAAGCCACCGCCGCGCAGAGACTGTCTGAGCCATGCCTTTAGCTGAGGCTCTCAAGACATCATACAGCAAGTCTGCCAAATAGGCTAAGCCCGATTCCAGGGCCGGCCAATCAGCCCTCAAGGAAAGATCCGAGGGGGAAGCCCGCTGCACCATAGTCAGGCACGCCCTGGCCACATAGGAGCCGCAAACTGAGGCCTGCAAACTTAAGGCAGCCGCCTCAAAGGACGACCTTAAGGCCGCCTCCAATCTTCTGTCTTGGGCGTCCTTTAGGGCCGTGCCACCTTCCACCGGCAACGCCGTTTTCTTAGTCACCGCAGTGATTAAAGAATCCACGGTAGGCCACAGATAGGCCTCCCGTTCACTCACAGCCAAAGGATAGAGGCGGGACATAGCCCTAGCCACTTTAAGGCTCGTTTCCGCAATTAAGGTGTGCATGGCATCATGCACGTGGAAGGATCTAGGCGGGCGCTTCGTCCCCAGCATAATGGCAGAGCCAACAGGGGCTGAGGGAGAGACGTCCTCCGGAGAGGAAATCTTCAAAGTGTCCATGGCCTGTAAAAACAGGTTGGGCAAATCCTCTGGGCTAAAAAGCCGCGCTGCAGAGGGGTCATCCGCTCCATCCGAGCGGGGATCTATCTCCTCCAAGGAATCCGCAAAGGACCGTTGGGAGACCTCAGACACGCTGCCCTCATCTACATCGGAGGAGACAAAGTCCTCCAAGGCCTGGAAATCAACCCGAGGGCGTTTACCTCTGGGAACCTCAACCTCTTTATCAGAAGAGGGAGCAGGGGCAGCGTTTTGCATGAGGAAAGCCTGATGCAGCAGCAAAACAAACTCGGGGGAGAAACCCCCCAGACTGTGCACTTCCGCAGCCTGGGCAACAGCCCTAGACGCACTCTCAACCGGCGCTCGCAATAGCGGGGGAGAGACATGCTGCGCATCCAAAATGGCGTCCGGCGCGAAACTCCGCGAAGGAGCCGCGCGGGAAGAACGGCGCTTAACTTTAGCCGCTTGTGCCGTCGCCCAAATTAAGGGCGTTCATGGCATTAATGTCTCCAACCTCAAGGGCGGCCCACGAAGAAGCCGTCCGAGCCGCGTGGCCGGCCAAGATGGCGGAGGCGAGGAGCGGGGGATGGGCGTTTATGGCGGGAAAAAACCGCCACGCCGGAGGAACGACCGGGACATTCATCGGTCACTAAACTGTCACCCATCAAGGGCGAATCAGGTTGTAAAACCCCCGCATCCCCTCTAGAAGCGCTCCAGCGATCCGGGGAGCGACCCTTTGCGCCCTCGCCCTCCGACGCCATATGCCACGAGGAGAAGAATCGGGGAACCCCCTGCCCGCTATAAAAAGGTAAAATTACCTGCTTGCCGCTCCGAGCTGTAACGAACTGGTGTCCCAGTGAGTAGCTGCAATGAACGTTTAAAGAAACGTCGAATTAAACGCCTTTAAAGACGTTTAAAATTTTTTTTTTTTTTTTTAAACGGAGCCAGCGGGAGGGGGGAGAAAAGGAGGGACCTGGCACCACCAGGTTTGCACTTGCTCAAAAGAGCCCTCAACCCCAGGCCTCAACAAAACCTAAGGATTAGGCTTGGAGGCCTAGCCAGAGCTGCTGCTGTGTGTGACCACCACCTGCTGAGATAGAGAACATACTGGGGAGTTTCCGGCAGCACATGACCACATATAGGGAGGCAAAAGTTTGCTCTCTATCTCCACCTGCTGGTAGATGGACACAACCCACCAGTCTATGGATTGATCAGCTTGATGATATGGAAGGAGGTTTTAATGCCCCTGTATAAGACGTTGGTGAGGCCCCACCTGGAGTATTGTGTTCAGTTTGGAGGCCGTACCTTGCGAAGGATGTTAAAATAATGGATGCGGTGCAAAGAAAAGCTACGAGAATGGTATGGGATTTGCGTTCCAAGACGTATGAAGAGAGACTTGCTGACCTGAACATGTATACCCTGGAGGAAAGGAGGAACAGGGGTGATATGATACAGACGTTCAAATATTTGAAAGGTATTAATCCGCAAACGAACCTTTTCCGTAGATGGGAAGGCGGTAGAACTAGAGGACATGATATGAGATTGAAGGGGGGCAGACTCAAAAAAGATGTCAGGAAGTATTTTTTCACGGAGAGAGTGGTAAATACTTGGAATGCCCTCCCGCGGGATGTGGTTGAGATGAAAACGGTAGTGGAATTCAAGCATGCGTGGGATAAACATAAAGGAATCCTATTCAGAAGGAATGGATCCTCAGAAGCTTAGCCGAGATTGGGAGGCTGGGCTAGTGCTGGGCAAGACTTCTACGGTCTGTGCCCTGAAAATGGCAGATACAAATCAAGGTAAGGTATACACAAGAAGTAGCACATATGAGTTTATCTTGTTGGGCAGACTAGATGGACCGTGCAGGTCTTTTTCTGCCTTCATCTACTATGCTACTATGTAAGTGAGTGAGGAAGTCTGCCAGGTTGGACATAAGCGGGTTGTCCTGCTCCCACAGGGGAGATGCCCAAGCCTGTGCTTGTCCAGAAAGGAGAGAGAAAATGATGGTGACCTTGATCCGATCAGATGGGAAGATATAGAGCTGTGGTTCAAAGTTCATCAGGCACTGGTTTATAAATCCCCAGCATGCCTTGGGGTCTCCATCAAAGTATGGCAATGCTAAGACTTGAGGTTGGAACACTGGGTGAGCTGGAGGCGGGGTTGCTGAAGAAGGATCCTGGAAGCAGATTTGAAACTGAAGGGACTGTGGTTCACATCACTGTTAGCTGAGCACAAACCCCCCTGAAGGGTTACCATGAGCTGTTGAATCTGAGACTATTGTTGCTGGACCACCTGGGTGAGGTCCTGGAGGCATAGGAGCCAACTTTTCAAAATTATTGGGGGGTGCTGAAAATTGTTTTTCTTACAGGTGGTGCATTCCCCCTCCCCCTCATCCCCCTCCCTCTCTCCCTCATCCCCCTCAATCTCCCCTGTCCCCCCTCCGTCTCTGTCCCCCGTCCCCCCTCCACCTCCCTCCGAGTTCCAGGCCCCCCTCCCTCCCAGTTCCAGTCCCTCTGAGTTCCATAGTCCCCCCTCCCTCTGAGTTCCAGGGTCTCCCCTCCCTCTATTCCATGGTCCCCCCTCCCTCCCTCCCTCCCTCTTTCCAGGGTCCTCCCTTTTGTTTTTTGAGGGTCTGTGTATAGGCCATTATTAACAAGACAAGCCCTTTGCCGCCCTATCCCCTTGCTATGAAAGCGTATAATCCACCTATTGGGCTCTTCTTAATATACAAGGACAGACAAACTACCACCACTTCGGCCTCTGAGGCAGCAAGTGCTGTACAGTTTAATGGATGCTGAAGGACCTGTCATCCAGAAGAATACGTGCTACACCCTGACAACAGCCCTGCAAACTCCTAAGGGAGGCAGCAGCACTTTTGGGGAGAAGCAGGGAGGAAGCGCAGCCAGGGCACTGGAGAGAAGGGAACTCAAGCTAGGAGTCAGAATAAAGAATCCAGCATAAATGTCCTAGCTCTTGAATAATGGTGCCTAAATGGTGAGGTCTAAAAGAGAGTACCTAAATGTCACATACCCATTATTGATCTCCTTTAATAATCTAACAATACTCATCAATAATAATTAGTTTTCTATTGATTATGCAATTAAATCACTAACCCAGTAATAATAATTCTTCACTACTAATCCTACAGTACAGCACTGATTCAATGATATTCATTCCTGATTCAAAATTAGTGAGGATTAATTTAGATATGCTACCTTTTTGACTGCCAATATCTATCCTAACATTCCCTCCTTTTTAAATCCTGAACTCCTTCCCTAACTTCTGCCCAGGGATCCTGGATTCCCTGCTTTGATATGGATTGATCAGCAATCCTATCTTTCTCCTTTCTTCCTCACTAGTGTGGCTCAGAGCAACCAAAAAATCCCTCTTCCAGCTGTTCCTTGATTTGAACAGCAGGACTATTGGAGTGCAGTAATATTCTAAGATGTCAGAAGAAATTTTCTCACCATTTTGAGGAAGAGTTGAGTAAGCTCTAAGGCATCCTCAGACATTCGATCAGAGAACTGCAATCTCTCTTCTGTGTTCCTGCATAGAAGTCTCTTCTGCATGAGTGCTCGGACATACTCAATGATGACCACTCGCTCGCTCTCCAACAGCAAAAACTGAAGCAGGAAGAGAGAGCCTTAACATAAATAAATAAATGTCCAATTTAATTGAGCTTTATTTATTTGGATTTAGCTCACACCTTTGCAATAGTAGCTCAAGGCATCTACTTTTAGCTATCTCTGTTTCCCTAGAGGACTTACAATCTAAGGCAGTGGCGTAGCCACAGGTGGGCCTGGATGGGCCAGGGCCCATCCACTTAGGGCTCAGGCCCACCCAACAGCAGCACACGTTTAGCGGTAGCTGGTGGAGATCCCAAGCTCTACCAGCTGAAGACTTCCCCCTGATGGTAATGAAAACGCTACTCTCCATGATACTGGCACCTGCGCATGTTCAGTTTTCAGCGCATGCCTGCTGCAGATTGCCAAGGTGCTAAGAAGCATTTTCCTGCCAGCTGAGATGTCTTTTGGTGGTGGTGGTGGGGGAGAACATTTGGTGCCCACAGGGCCGTGCCAACACGGTAAGCGAGGTAAGCATGGCAGGGGGGCGCTTCCCTCTGGGGGGCGCCGCCGCACCATGCTCACCTCGCTCGCCCTCCCGCTCCCATTGTTCAACTTCCTGCCCTCTTCTCCCCCCCCCCCCCAACATCCCTTTTCTTTTTCTTTTTAAATTTACCTCCGTGGCAGCGCAGCGTCAGTGAAGGAGGCGGCGCTCCCGACGTCTCTAGCCTTCCCTTCGCTGTGTTCCGCCTTCTTCTGATGTCAGAAGAAGGCGGAACACAGCGAAGGGAAGGCTAGAGACGTCGGGAGCGCCGCCTCCTTCACTGATACTGCGCTGCCACGGAGGTAAATTTAAAAAGAAAAAAAAAAGAAAAGGGATGTTGGGGGGGAGGGAGAAGAGGGCGGGAAGTTGAACAATGGGAGCGAGAGGGCAGGGGAGAGACGAGAGCATGGATGCGAAGGGGGAGGGGAGAAGAGGGCGGGCCAGGCCAGGCCAACTGGGACATGATGGGACATGGGAGCAAGAGGAGAGAGAGGAGCATGGATGCGAGGGGGGGGTCATGGAAGGGAGAGAGGGGAATTGCTGGATAGGGATTAATGGAGGGTGACAGAGGAGCATGGATGGGAGGGGCAGGGCTCAGGGAGCGAGGGGAATTGCTGGAAAAGGATGAATGGAGGGGGCAGGGGACAGAGGAGCATGGATGGGCATGGATTGGGAGGGCAGGGCTCAGGGAGAGAGGGGAATTGCTGGAAAGGGATGAATGGAGGGGGCAGGGGACAGAGGAGCATGGATGGGCATGGATTGGGAGGGCAGGGCTCAGGGAGAGAGGGGAATTGCTGGATAGGGATGAATGGAGGGGACAGATGGGCATGGATGGATATGGATTGCAGGGCAGGGCTCAGGGAGAGAGGGGAATTGCTGGATAGGGATGAATGGAGAGGGCAGGGGACAGAGGAGCATGGATGGGAGGGCAGGGCTCAGGGAGAGAGGAGAAATTGCTGGACATAGAGGGGAGGGAAGAGAGATGAAGGAGATGAAATGAGGGAAAAGGAAGAGAGGAGAAAAACTGCACATGGATGGAGAAAATAGGCAGAAGCTGAGGACCAGAAATGAAGAAGAAAGGAGGAAAGTAAAGAAATAAATGGAAAGGAAGCCCTGGAAACGGAGTTAAGAGGACAGATAGCTGCAGAATCAGATACTGGGCCAGCATGATCAGAAAAAGAAAGTCACCAGAAAACAAAGGTAGAAAAAAAATCATTTTATTTTCATTTTAGTGTTTGGAATATGTCCACTTTGAGAATTTACATCTGCTATCTTATTTTGCAATGTTTAGCAATTTGTTTCTAAGAATATTGCTGACAATTCCTGTCAGTGTGGCAAGTGGTGAGCGATCATTTTCACGGGGGGGGGGGGGGGGGCCCACTGCCAACTGATAGTCTGCAGGGGGGCGCCAGAGACCCTAGGCATGGCCCTGGGTGCCCACCCACTTCTTGCCTAGGCCCACCCAAAATCTGTTGTCTGGCTATGCCCCTGACCTAAGGGACCAATGCAGAAAACTACTGTGGGCAGGAGCACATGGTTACGATTCAGTGAATCCCCTGAAGGTCCTGACCACACGCCACTGTTAAAGAGAGATGTACATGAGTGTTAGTGGGCAAACAATGCAGAAACGGGTTTGGGGCAGGATTTAGTACATGTGGTAAACGTGAGTGCTGCACAGGACATTAAAATATGTGGTAAGTAGAATATAAGCTATTCCTCCCTGATGCAGAGAAATTTTAAAGGGAGCACAATGCAAGCACAACCTGAGAAAATTACCACCAGGTCTGAGGCAGCATAGAAGAGTTAGCTTGCTCTCTGCATTAGGGCAGAAAAGCTAATAAACATCCCCAGGTCTCCCAGATCTCCAGTCCTGTACCTCCTCCCCTGAGATGACCCCCAAACCTCTGATCACCTACCCTAATCCCCGATTTCCCCCCCCCCAAAAAAAAAAATCCCTGACAGTCTAGTGGCCTCCATCCCCCCTGATTCCCCTGCCCCCCTCAAATTAAAAAAAAAATCAATGGTAGTCTAGCAGTCCCTCTCCGTCCCTATGATCTGACTCCCTGCGCCTGAAATTTAAAAAAAAATCCCTGGTAGTCTAGCACCCCCTCCCTCCCCCACCCTGATATTTAAAACAAATTCCTGATGTCTACTGACACCTTCAACCCCTACCCCTCCCCTAGTCTCTACTCAGACTACCAACTAAGGGAAAAAATTCCTTATTTGGCAGACTGATCCTGTTCCCAGGATGAATTGGGCATGTCAGGAACACAGTTTCCCAAGATGGTGACACAGAAGTGGAAGAAAGTGGGCTTCACTCACAGGATATACCAAGGGTGGGTCTGGGGGGCCTGGGGAAGGGGTCAGGAGTACTGTTAAACACCAAAGATTTTTATTAATATCAGGGCATAAGGAATCAGATTAGGAGAAGGGAGGGAGGTCCCTAGACTACCAAGGATGTTTTTTTAATTTCGGGGACAGGGGAAGCACTAGACTAACAGGGATTTTGAAGCCAATGCAGACTGCCAGCGACTTTTTCAAAAAATGTTCCCCTTCCTGCTTGTTAGCGTATGAACCAATCTCCAAGCTCCAGCTGCGGATTACTAAGCATTTTTAACACTGCAGTAATTCATATGCTCATTGCATGGCTGCAGTATATTCTTCAGCTAATTTTGCAGTAGAAATTGTGTGCTAAGCCATCAGCATGTAACGTGGAGGGGCATAATCAAACGACGCCGGCCATCTATGGGGCTGGCCATCTTCGGGGCCAGCTCCATAAAGGGGCGGCGCCAACTGTATTATCAAAAAAGACAGCCGGCCATCTTTTGTTTCGATAATATGGTCGGGGCCGGCCAAATCTCAACATTTAGGTCAAATGTTGAGATCGCCGGATTTAGAGATCGGCGGGTTTAGAAATGGCCGGCTTCATATTTTGGCCATAATGGAAACCGAGCCCGGCCATCTCAAACCCTGCCAACTCCAAGGCATTTGGTTGTGGGAGGAGCCAGCACTTGTAGTGCACTGGTCCCCCTCACATGCCAGGACCACAACCGGGCGCCCTAGGGGGCACTGCAGTGGATGTCAAAAATTGCTCCCAGGTGCATAGCTCCCTTACCTTGTGTGCTAAGCCCCCCAACCCCCCTCCCCACCAAAACCCACTCCCCACAACTGTACACCACTACCATAGCCCTTAGGGATGAAGGGGGGCACCTACATGTGGGTACAGTGGGTTTTGGGGGCTCAATATTTACCACCATAAGTGTAACAGGTAGGGGAGGGGATGGGCCTGGGTCCACCTGCCAGAAGTGCACTGCACCCACTAAAAACTGCTCCAGGGACCTGCATACTGTCATGGAGCTGGGTATGACATTTGAGGCTGGCATAGAGGCTGGCAACAAATGTTTTTATTTTTTTGGGTGGGAGGGGGTTGGTGACCACTGGGGAAGTAAGGAGAGGTGATCCCCAATTCCCTCCGGTGGTCATCTGGTCAGTTGGGGCCCCTTTTTGAGGCTTGGTTCTGGAAAAAAAAGGGACCAAGTGGAGCCAGGCAAATGCTCGTCAGGGTCGACTTTGTTTTTTCCATTATCGGGCAAAGTTGGCCATCTCGTAACCACGCCCCCATCCCGCCTTTTGTACCCTGCCGAAACGCCCCCTTGAAGTTTGGCCGGCTCCGCGACGGAAAGCAGATGAACCCGGCCAACATCGGCTTTCCATTATACTGATTTGGCCGGGTTTATGAGATGGCCAGTGATCTCCCGATTTGTGTCGGAAGATGGCCGGGCATCTCTTTCGAAAATAAGCAGGACAGTAACATAGTAAATGAGAGCAGATAAAGACCTGAATAGTCCATTCAGTCTGCCCAACAGTCACATTCATTCTCAATTCTAGATTAAATCAGCAATGAATGTGATATTATATAATTAAGTACATAAGTACATAAGCACCGCCATACTGGGAAAAGACCAAGGGTCTATCAAGCCCAGCATCCTGTCTCTGACAGTGGCCAATCCACGCTTCAAGAGCCCAGCAACCCCCCTCCCCCCCAAAAAAATTAATAATGTTCAACGGACTTTTCCCTCAGAAATCTGTCCAAACCCCCTTTAAATTCCGTAAGGCCAGCTGCTGTCACTACATTCTCCGGCAACGAGTTCCAGAGTCTAACTACACACTGAGTAAAGAAAAACTTTCTCCTATTTGTTTTAAATCTACCATATTCTAGCTTCATCTTGTGTCCCCTGGTTTTGTTGTTGTTTGAAAGTGTAAACAAACGCTTCACATCTGTCCGCTCTACTCCGCTCATTATCTTGTAGACTTCTATCATATCACCCCTCAGCCGCCTTTTCTCCAAGCTGAAGAGCCCTAACCTTCTCAGCCTTTCCTCATAGGGAAGTCGTTCCATTCCCTTTATCATTTTCATCGCCCTTCTCTGCACCTTTTCTAATTCCTTTACATCTTTTTTGAGATGCAGCGACCAGAATTGGACACAATACTCGAGGTGCGGTCGCACCATGGAGCGATACAACAGCATTATAACATCCTCGTGTTTGTTTTCCATCCCTTTCCTAATAATACTCAACATTCTGTGCGCTCTCTTAGCCGCGGCAGCACACTGGGCAGACATTTTTAACGTCTTATCCACGATGACTCCCAGATCCCTTCCTAGGTCCGTAACTCCTAACGCGGAACCTTGCAAGACATAGCTGTAATTCAGGTTCCTCTTTCCCACATGCATCACTTTGCACTTGTCAACACTGAACTTCATTTGCCACTTGGACGCCCAATCCCCCAGTCTCGCGAGGTCCTCCTGTAATCTTTCACACTCCTCCTGCGACTTGATGACCCTGAATAATTTTCTGTCATCTGTGAATTTAATTACCTCACTAGTTACTCCCATCTCTAGGTCATTTATAAATATGTTAAAAAGCAGCAGTCCCAACACAGACCCCTGCGGGACCCCACTAACTACCCTTCTCCACTGAGAATATTGACCATTCAACCCTACTCTTTGCTTCCTATCTTTCAACCAGCTCTTAATCCATAGTAACCCTACCTCCGATCCCATGACTCTCCAGTTTCCTCAGGAGTCTTTCATGAGGCACTTTGTCAAACGCCTTTTGAAAATCCAGATACATAATATCCACCGGCTCCCCATTGTCCACATGTTTGTTCACCCCCTCAAACAAATGCAGTAGATTGGTGGCAAGACTTCCCTTCACTAAATCCATGCTGACTTTGTCTCATCAGCCCATGTTTTTGTACGTGCTCTGTAATTTTATTCTTGATAATAGCCTCTACCATTTTTCCCGGTACCGACGTCAGACTCACCGGTCTATAATTTCCCAGATCTCCTCTGGAACGCTTTTTAAAAATCGGCGTAACATTGGCTACCCTCCAGTCTTCAGGTACCACACTCGACTTTAGGGATAGATTGAATATTACTAACAGTAGCTCTACAAGTTCATTTTTCAGTTCTATTAATACTCTGGGAAGAATACCATCAGGTCCTGGCGATTTACTGCTCTTCAGTTTGCAGAACTGAGCCATTACATCCTCCAAGTTTACAGAGAATTCGTTTAGTTTCTCCGACTCGCCCACTTCAAATACGTTTTCTGGCACTGGTGTCCCTCCCAAATCCTCGGTGAAGACCGAAGCAAAGAATTCATTTAATTTCTCCGCTATGGCTCGGTCTTCCCTGATCGCCCCTTTAACACCATTTTCGTCCAGCGGCCCAACCGATTCTTTAGCCGGCTTCCTGCTTTTAATATATCTAAAAAATTTTTTACTATGTATTTTTGCTTCTAACGCTATCTTTTTTTCAAAGTCCTTTTTTGCCCTCCTTATCTCCGCTTTACATTTGGCTTGGCATTCCTTATATTTTATCTTGTTACTTTCAGTCGGTTCTCTTCTCCACTTTCTGAATGATTGTTTTTTGGTTCTAATGACTTCCTGTACCTTACTGTTTAGCCATGCTGGCTGACGTTTGGTCTTTTTTCCCCTTTTTCTAATACGCGGAATATATTTGTCCTGTACCTCCAGGATGGTGTTTTTAAACAGCATCCATGCCTGATACAAATTTTTTACCCTGCGAGCTGCACCTTTCAGTCTTTTTTTTCACCGTTTTTCTCATTTTGTCGTAATCACCTTTTCTAAAGTTAAACGCTAGTGTATTTGATTTCCTAAGTTCACTTACTTCAATGCCAAAATCAAAACTGATTATATTATGATCACTGTTATCAAGCGGCCCTCGCACCGTTACCCCCCACACCAGTTCATGAGCTCCAGTAATGACTAAATCTACTATTTTTCCTTCTCTTGTGGGCTCCTGAACCAGCTGTTCCATGAAGCCGTCCTTGATTTCATCAAGAAATTTCACCTCCCTAGCGTGTACCGATGTTACATTAACCCAGTCTATATGTGGATAATTGAAATCACCCAATAATATTACATTGCCCAATTTATTCGCTGCCCTAATTTCCTTTGACATTGCCGTATCCGTCCGCTCATCCTGGCCAGGCGGACAGTAGTACACTCCTATCACCGTCCTTTTCCCCTTTTCACGTGGAATTTCAATCTACAAAGATTCCAATAGGGGTTTAGTCTCCTGCAATATTTGCAGCCTATCTGACTCAAGGTTCAAGCGGATGTGGTCCCTCTTCACAAAAGTGGAGACAGAGAAGAAGTGGGAAACTACAGACCGGTAAGTCTCACGTCGGTGGTAGGAACAATAATGGAGTCGCTGCTGAAAGAAAGGATAGTTAACTTTCTAGAAGCCGACGGGTTACAGGACCCGAGGCAACATGGCTTTACCAAAGGAAAATCCTGCCAAACGAATCTTATTGACTTCATTGACTGGGTGACCAAAGAACTGGATGAAGGACGTGCGCTAGATGTAATCTACTTGAACTTCTGCAAAGCCTTTGATACAGTCCCCCACAGAAGACTCGGGAATAAGCTGAACGGGTTGAACTTAGGACTGAAAGTGATGAACTGGATAAGAAACTGGTTGACTGACAGGTGGCAGAGGCTGGTGGTAAATGGAATCCGCTTGAAGGAAATAAAGGTGAAAGATGAGCAGTGGACTTCTTCAGGGGTCAGTGCTGGGGCCTATTCTGTTTAATATATTTGTGGGAGATATTGCTGAAGGGTTGGAAGGAAAGGTGTGCCTTTTTGCAGATGACACGAAAATAGCCAATAGAGTGGATAACCTGGAGGGAGTAGAAACGATGAGAAGGGACCTCCGAACCTTAGAAGAATGGTCGAGGGTCTGGCAGTTAAAATTTAATAGTATCTACAATTTCACCAGTATTTTACTACTTGGATATGTATATATGTATCTGTTTTTTAATATTTTTTATATGCAGTACTCAGCATTTGCTCAAGTGCCTTATACCATACAAAATGGAGACGGCCCGTAGCAACCAAACATCATAGCACCGAACCTGCCTACCTCCACATATATTCGGAACCACTGCCACAATGCGTTATAACTGTGATAAGATTTACTTATCTGTGGAGAGCAGTTTGTCTCGATGTAAGATCTCTTATGGTTGCTGCTGGACCTTCACCCGTTGTGATCTAGTGACGTGAGTTAAAATTCATCTTTTATTCCCGACGTAGGTCCACGTTTCACCAACATGGCGTCTTCAAGGGAATATAATTTTAAACTGAAAAATAACTATAAAACATACATTGTTGAGTCTGCTGTAATCAACCATCACATTGTTACAATGTTAACTCTATCAAATATTGTAACTATTTGTTCTTTAAAATATCAACCGGCATACCGGGAGAGAACTCGTCAGGCTCATCCCTGTTACCACGAACCCCATGCTTACCCTATGGCGCCCACTTTATACGTAAGCATTCAGCTGTCAGTAATCAATCCATTAGATGTTTAAAACAGGCCATATTGAGTAGATAACTAAATAGTTAATCATTCTACCTCTTTATTTAATCCCCAGGGTTGAACTGAATTCCACTGGAATATAAATTTTTGTTCCTGTTGAATTAATCTTGAAGAGATATCTCCCCCCCCATCGCAACTGGATCTGCATCAAGATGACATATTTTAAGTCTAATTCACTGTGACCCTTTTCTTGCCAATGTGCTACTAATGGTGTGTCTGTTTTCCTCAATCTGATATTGCTGAGATGTTCTCCAATCCTTTGTTTAACCTTACGCTTTGTCTGGCCTATATACCATTTTAGCGCATTGGCAAGAAAAGGGTCACAGTGAATCAGACTTAAAATATGTCATCTTGATGCAGATCCAATTGCGATGGGGGGGGGGGGGGGGGGGGGGGAGGGAGATAACTCTTCCAGATTCAACAGGAACAAAAATTCATATTCCAGTGGAATACAGTTCAACCCTGGGGATTAAATAAAGAGGTAGAATGGTTAACTATTTAGTTATCTACTCAGTATGGCCTGTTCTAAACATCTAATGGATTGATTACTGACAGCTGAATGCTTACGTATAAAGTGGGCGCCATAGGGTAAGCATGGGGTTCGTGGTAACAGGGATGAGACTGACAAGAGTTCTCTCCCGGTAAGCCGGTTGATATTTTAAAGAACAAATAGTTACAATATTTGATACAGTTAACATTGTAACAATGTGATGGTTGATTACAGCAGACTCAACAATGTATGTTTTATAGTTATTTTTCAGTTTAAAATTATATTCCCTTGACATAGTAACATAGTAGATGACGGCAGAAAAAGACCTGCATGGTCCATCCAGCCTGCCCTACAAGATAAACTCATATGTGCTACTTTTTGTGTATACCTTACCTTGATTTGTACCTGTCCTTTTCAGGGCACAGACCGTGTAAGTCTGCCCAGCACTATCCCCGCCTCCCAACTACCAGCCCCACCTCCCACCACCGGCTCTGGCACAGACCCTATAAGTCTGCCCAGCACTATCCCCGCCTCCCGCCACCAGCTCTGCCACCCAATCTCAGCTAAGCTCCTTAGGATCCATTCCTTCTGAACAGGATTCCTTTATGTTTATCCCACGCGTGCTTGAATTCTGTTACCGTTTTCATTTCCACTACCTCCCGCGGGAGGGCATTTCAAGCATCCACCACTCTCTCCGTGAAAAAATACTTCCTGACATTTTTCTTGAGTCTGCCCCCCTTCAATCTCATTTCATGTCCTCTCATTCTACCTCCTTCGCATCTCCGGAAAAGGTTCGTTTGCGGATTAATACTTTTCAAATATTTGAACGTCTGTATCATTTCACCCGTTTCTCCTTTCTTCCAGAGTATACATGTTCAGGTCAGCAAGTCTCTCCTCATATGTCTTGTAACGCAAATCCCTTACCATTCTCGTAGCTTTTCTTTGCACTGCTTCTATTCTTTTTACATCCTTCGCAAGGTACGGCCTCCAAAACTGAACACAATACTCTAGGAGGGGCCTCACCAATGACTTATACAGGGGCATCAACACCCCCTTTCTTCTGCTGGTCACACCTCTCTCTATACAGCCTAACAACCTTCTAGCTACGGCCACCACCTTGTCACACTGTTTCGTCGCCTTCAGATCCTCAGATACTATCACCCCAAGATCCCTCTCCCCGTCCGTTCCTATCAAACTCTCCCCGCCTAACACATACGTCTCCCAAGGATTTCTATTCCCTAAGTGCATCACTTTGCATTTCTTCACATTGAATTTTAATTGCCAAAACTTAGACCATTCTTCTAGCTTCCGCAGATCCTTTTTCATGTTTTCCACTCCCTCCCGGGTGTCCACTCTGTTACAGATCTTAGTATCATCCGCAAATAGGCAAACTTTACCTTCTAACCCTTTGGCAATGTCACTCACAAATATATTGAACAGAATCGGTCCCAGCACCGATCCTTGAGGCACACCACTACTCACTTTTCCCTCCTCTGATCGAATTCCATTCACCACCACCCTCTGGCTTCTGTCCGTCAACCAGTTCCTAATCCAGTTCACCACTTCGGGTCCTATCTTCAGCCCATCCAGTTTATTTTAGAGCCTCCTGTGGGGAACCGTGTCAAAAGCTTTGCTGAAATCTAAGTAGATTGCGTCCATAGCTTGTCCCTGATTCAATTCTCCTGTCACCCAATCAAAGAATTCAATGAGATTCGTTTGGCACGGTTTCCCTTTGGTAAAACCATGTTGTCTCGGATCTTGCAACTTATTGGCTTCCAGGAAATTCACTATCCTTTCCTTCAGCATCGCTTCCATTACTTTTCCAATAATTGAAGTGAGGCTTACCAGCCTGTAGTATCCAGCTTCGTCCCTCCGCCGTTCTCCAATCCCACGGAACCTCTCCTGTCTCCAAGGATTTATTAAACAAATCTTTAAGAGGACCCGCCAGAACCTCTCAGAGCTCCCTCAATATCCTGGGGTGGATCCCATCCGGTCCCACACATGTTTGAATTCCATTCCCATTTTCATCTCCACCACCTCCCACGGGAGGGCATTCCACATATCCACCACTCTCTCCGTGAAAAAATACTTACTGACATTAGTCCTGAGTCTGCCCCCCTTCAACCTCAATTCATGTCCCCTAGTTCTACCGCCTTCCCGTCTCCGAAAAAGGTTCATTTGCAGATTAATATTTGAACGTCTGTATCATGTCACCTCTGTTTCTCCTTTCCTCCAAGGTATACATGTTCAGGTCAGCAAATCTCTCCTCGTATGATTTGCAATGCAAATCCCATACCATTTTTGTAGCTTTGCTTTGCACCGCTTCCAGTCTTTTTACATCTTTAGCAACATACAGTCTCCAAGTGGGGCCTCACCAAAGACTTGTAGAGGGGCATCAACACCTCCTTTCTTCTGCTGATTATGCCCCTCTCTATGCAGCCTAGCATCCTTCTGGCCACGGCCATCGCCTTGTCGCATTGTGTCTTCACCTTTAGATTCTCAGACACCAACACCCCAAGGTCTCTCTCCTGAGTCGAGTTTACTAATCTCTCCCCTCCTATTCGGTATCTCTCTTTTGGGTTTCTGCACCCCAAGTGCATCACTCTACACTTCTTGGCATTACATTTTAACTCAATACAAAACTTTGGGCTCAATACAGTTCTAGCTGGTGTAAAAAAATGTTAATAGTATCTACAATTTCACCAGTATTTTACTACTTGGATATGTATATATGTATCTGTTTTTTAAATATTTTTTATATGCAGTGCTCAGCATTTGCTATATTCGGAACCACTGCCACAATGCGTTATAACTGTGATAAGATTTACTTATCTGTGGAGAGCAGTTTGTCTCGATGTAAGGTCTCTTATGGTTGCTGCTGGACCTTCACCCGTTGTGATCTAGTGACATGAGTTAAAATTCATCTTTTATTCCCGACGTGGGTCCATGTTTCACCAACATGGCGTCTTCTGGCGGGTCCTCTTAAAGATTGCAATCACAGAGATGTGGCTAAATGGTTCTCATGAATGGGATGCAAACATCTCTAACACCGGCGATCTCCAAGGGCGGGCAAAATGTTGAGATTTGGCCGGCCCCGACCGTATTATCGAAAAGAAAGATGGCTGGCCATCTTGTTCGATAATACGATCGGGTACGCCGATTTACGGGGCCGTCATTGCAGATGGGCGGCCTTAGAGATGGCTGCCCATCTTTGATTATGCCCCTCAGAGTGTCTTGTGTTTCAACAACTCACTGACTTTGATGATAGAACCATCTTTTGCATCCTCATCAATCAGAGTTTAGCAATGGTCATAGTTGCAAGACCATCCTCAGTGCACTATTAAAACAGTCTTCGTTCCACTATTGATCAAGGTGATATTTCTATTTTAGTCTCTTTCGATCTCACAGCAGCATTCAATACTGTTGACTTCACTGTGCTTCATTCTAGACTTTCTAGTATGAGAATAACTGGAAATGTCCACCACTGATTCTCCTCTTTTCTTTCCTCACAAGCATTTTCTGTTAATTTTTGGGGTTCCATTTCAGAATGTTCCACAGGGCTTGGTTTTGGTCCCCCTGCTGTTTAATTTATTTCTCAGTCCCTTAGCAACACTTATCCAGGACCTTGGTTTGCAGGCCTTCTACTATGCTGATTATATTATGATTGTTTTTCCTACTGATTCTTTTTCTCCTGATCTCAACAAACTGAATCATGTGCTATCATTAATCTTCCAATGGTTGGAAGACAATCACCTCATCTTGAACTGTTCCAAGACTGTTGCTACTTGAGTTATAGGCAGGACTATTGCTCCCTCACTCACTCCTCGGGCCAATGGTTAGTCCATTAGTTTAGTTTCTTCCCAAAAATACCTTGGGGTTATTGTAGACCGTCTTTTAA